>NC_061135.1:7793206-8413460 GCF_905220365.1 Vanessa cardui
GACTGTTTAACAATTACGGAAAGAGTTCGAGCGTCGAATGAAGTTCTTTTATATAAAACTTGAACATCGGTTGTTGGGATTTTCTATTTTTTTTTATTCATATATTTAAAGATTTTCTTTACCGCAAATTACTTTTTAATATTGAAAAAACAGGATTTAAAAGGTTTTAGAAACTAAGTTTCATAATGACTTTCTTGTACTTCAATTTCGACTTTCTTCAATTTGAAAATGCTACGAAATGAAATAATATATTATGTGCTTAATAAATTATTATTAAATAAATAGGACATTGATTTATAATACATACCTGTTTCTCACAAGTAAACTCACTTCTAAAGTATTTTGTCTACGTGTGATTAGTATGACGCAATTCATAGGCGCATGTTATAACTTGCAGTGTTTATTATATGTTATGATAATGCTTAATATCGATAACGTTACGCCTCACTTCGAAAATTACTTAATTAGAAAAAGAAGATAAACAGATGAACGACAGAAGTTATACTATGCATTAATAAAAGGTGACTTGATCAATATATATTTATATTATAATACTCAGTGTCGGATTTACCAATAGGCTTAGTAGGCTGAAGCCTAGGACGGCAAATTTAGTCCAAATTTGTTATATTATCTTAAAGAAACTTATAATTATATGTATACGTCACATTACTTCCGTAATCCGTATACTCGTCACTACATAGCGGGTTGGAAAAATAATCTAGTAACTGACAGAAATATCACCTAGTTTATAACAATACGAATAACGGGAAAAAACGGATGTAATGAGGACGATAGAACACAAATCATGTTGCAAAAAAAAGTAGGGGCGGCAAAAATTGAACAGCCTACTAGCGGCAGATTTGTAAATCCGCCACTGATAATACTATTCCACTTAACTACTTATATACGCTTCTATATTTGCGAACGGTTTTTTTTCGTAAATCCATAATGAATATCATAGATTATTCATGTTCCTGACCAATGATATTGACTCAAGTCGATCTCCAATGTTGTTTATTTGACTTGTGTCCTCTTTTGTTATTATATATATTATAATAGGATAAATTAAATATTGATTGAGAAAATTGCTCAAAATATTTCATAGTGCGACTACCAATTGCTATTGCAATCCAAATGAGAGATCAGCTGCAGCTCAGCTAAGAACTGAGATGTACAGTGCATCTTAACCGATGATTTCGGGTTCAAGCCCAGGCAAGCGCCACTATATATAGGTACTTAATTCGTGTTTATAATTCATCTTGTGCTCGGCGGTGAAGGAAAACATCGTGAGAAAAAATTCGTGTGTCTAATTTCATCGAAACCCGCATTGGAACAGCGTGGTGGAATATGTTCCAAACCCTCTCCTTAATGGAAGAGGAGGCCTTGGCTCAGCAGTGGGTTATTTACAGGCTGTTACTTTACTTTACTTTTAATCAGTGTTAGTATATTACTTGTAACGGATTGCCTTTGATCTGGGTTGATATGGATCCAAACCTGTACATAAACGAGACAGCCAAATCACGATCCTTATATAGCAAGTGCTTCCCTGTGGTAAGTTGTAACTTTTTAGTATATTTAATCTTCCAAAAACCTTTAATACGTATTTTTAAAGTTTACTATAAATAAAAATATACCATTTAAAATTAAGAAAAACACCTTAAAACTTTTAAGTATTCAAATTCTATGTTGGTATCGGTCAGTGCATATTTTCTTGGATCAGCAAAAGTATACTGCCTAAGGACGAGGTACATCAAAGGAATGTCGCATTCAGCCTGTAGTCGGAGGCATGCCTTCGACTGCGGCACACTATAAGTACGCTTCAAAAAGGAGGTTAGGGATTAGGAAAGTGATCTCAATAATATTGTGGATTCTCTTTTTTTCTCTTCTCTATCAATCGTTGTTTTTCGGGCTTTGTTCATTGGAGCACAATCATTTTATAAAACATCTTCCTTTGCTACGCCGATAATTAATAATTGTTGAATATCTACTATTTTTTAGTCCAAATACGGACCACGGAGATCACTCGCGTAGCATTTGTCCTTTCGAGCATTTGTTAGATATTGCGATACAATTACTCGATGTTCATGTATTGAATCACTTCTGCTTTTGTTGTGATTTATAGTTATAAATAATTTATATAATTTAAATAATTTAAGAATTGCATTTTTTTATTCTTCATAAACACAAATCTTAATAACTATTAAGTTAACGTCGCTTTTGATCATAAGTTTGTACCGAAGAACAGCAAGGAATATAACGGGTACGTTACATGTTGTATACAATAAAATTATTAACAAATATATGTACGAAAATCAATGATTTTTTATTATCTTTATAAACTTGTACTAAAAACATACGTTTTTTTTAATATAAAATTAAATTAAAGTAATTAATTGTAAAAACTGTGGCAAAAGCGAGCCATTAATTTAATGTTTTTAACAACAATATTACAGTGATATCTCTTAATATAAATTGAAAAAAATAATAAACATAGCATTGTAAATTTGTACGTTTACTTTTTCAAAAAAAAAAAATGAAAAAGTGAAGGCTTTGACCGATGGCTATTCGATTTAACACGTTTGCTTAACGGTTGGCGTGACGAATTCGTGTGGTAACACTATTTACACTCCGCTATGCTTTGACTTACAGATTCGAAATTTCGAATGTCAACGAACTGACATTTGGAATTGCATATCGCCTGATTTTTTAAAGGTCTTTTAACAATTTGTGACTTTAATTAAATCTTTTTTATATATATTATATTCTATAACATAGTTTGAAATTACGTTCGAATTTTGTAGTGTAAATGTCAAATTTATATATGATCTCTATGGTGAAATGGATTGCCATTTAAAAAAATATAAATAAAATATTTCAACGTATTTTATGAGAGATTTTATCAATAAATAAACTATACTGAAAGCGTCTGAGTTGAATTTACTCATCCAAATAATAAAGATTATGTTCTTAGCGCGTCTTTTATAAAATTCGAAGTACCGATGAAAAGAGCATTGAATTTTTAAATCGTACCTTAAACGAATAAATAATGAAGTGGAGATATTAAAGCATTCATAAAATATTTCGCAGGTCTAGATTATATTGGTATTTCTCTGGTAGGCATTAGGTTCAAGAATTAGTTAATTCAATATGCATTTTATTAGCAAATAAAGTTTATATTTAGATATTTATTTCGGTAAATTTTGCATTAAATTAAACTCTACTGTATGAGAACAAAATGTGATAAGTTTTACACAAATGCAAACAAAAATCATGTAGTTTGTAACTCTGTACCGGCTAGTCTTTACTTAATTCACGTAACATTGATTATTTATTACGTCACAAAGTAGTTTAGTAAATAACCCTATTTTGTATTTCAAACATTTTAATTAAAAATTTGTTCCACATATTTTTCTTTTGTTTAACTTGAATTTCATTGAGTGTGAAATATTAATCAAACAATTTATGTTTTAAAATTTTAATATTCACATATACCGACTATTATATATAGATCAAATATGTATATATATTTGCTTTCAAAACAGTACATTGTCGTTACGTTCATTTATATTTAAATACTAACTGTGCCCGCAACTTCATACGCGTAAAACATTTTTTTTAATTCAATAAAAAAAAGATTTTGTTGTAGCCTAAGTTACTCTTTATTACAACAGTCCCGTTCTGAAGAATAGCCAGAACAAACAAACGGACAACCAAAAATTGAAAAAAGATATATATTGGTGTATGCACCGTGTATATGTATATATACATATATGAAATAAGTAAAAAGCGGTTATTTCAATATTACGTACAGAAATTCCAATGTATATTTTATGTATAGAAGATTAATGTAATAGTATGAGCGGTATAATATATTATTTTTTCAGAAACAGCGACGTGTAAGCCGTAAAATAATGCTTATCGTTCAAGTGAAGTAGTTATAACTATAACAATGTCGCGATTTTAATTTTAGATTAAAAATAAATTATCCGCTATAAAACCGATATGTTTTACAAACTATTTCTGAAACAGCAGCTCATATTACTTCGTGGCGACGCTTATGTGTAGTACAAACGCCGAACAAGACGGCTGATTTTGTAACTATCTAACTAAATTATCTGTGATATATTAATTCACTCTTGTTAAAAGCTCATCTCTCTTATCTTGTATATTAAATTACTGAGCTTATAATCCTAATTGTATTTATATATAGAATGTTATCGTTCATAATTTAATTATTTATATTATTTTACATTGTATAATATTATTATTTAACTAGCTGTGCCCGCGACCTTGTACGCCTTACAAACGCCCTAAATATAACAAAAAAATATGATTATAGCCTAAGTTACTCCCTTTTATATCAGTTATCTGCCAGTGAAAGTCCCGTCAAAATCGTTCCAGTCGTTTTAGAGATTAGCCGGAACAAACAGACTGACAGACAGATCGACAAAAATTGTAAACAAATGTTATATTGGAATATGTATCGTGTATAAATTTACCAACCCGTAGATGACATATCCATTGAGTAAAAAGGGCAATTTTAATATTAAAAACAGACACTCCAATTTTATTATATGAATATAGATTTAGTAATTAACTTTAGTAAGTAAGTACCTATGATCAGAATAAATAAAGTATTTTATATGACTTACCGATCTATCTCCGAGATTTTTCACTCTGCAATGTAAGTATGCAGGCTGACCCACTGCTGCTGTATATTCGCGTTTGGTTGAATTGTCGAAGTGAGGCTGTACCATCGTGTCAGTGGCTGCGGTGCCGTTGTTCACCGCGAAGATCGCATCGGGATCTGTCGTATCACTCCCGCCTGCGGACAGGTCTGTCAACAATAATATAGATTTACATAACTGATGTTGTGGTGTCATCTATACACAATTCCTCATTCAAATCTTTTATCTATGAAATATCAATCTAAAGCGTAAAAGTGGCAAAAGTTGTGTTTATGAGAAAATGTGATACTCATAGCATTGGTACAAGGAACAAACACAAACTTGTTACTCCTGTTACTCGACTTCATAGAGTCAGTAACTCTTTTGTGGGGCAATGTATACGGTTTTACAACAGGATCCCAGAAAGCGTTCAAAATGCCTCTGTTGCCGAATTAAAAAAAAAATATTAAGGAACGTTTGTGTGCAAAAGGTTATTATACAATTAATAAGTTTATGATTGATAGCACACCTTGGGAATGAAACGATCGTCTCCTGGCCATTTCATTTCATTTAAATAGTTTATATAATACATGAGACAAAAAAAAAACCGCTGATTTTCTTTCGCCGGTTATTCTCAGGTCAGGGTATTTTCTTTTCGGTGGGACTGTTTCAATTGACTATCAATAAGAAAGTGTAATACTTCTATATTGAATAAAGCAATTTGAGTTTGAGTTTGAGTTGTCGAGCAATATTTTAGGCGACCTGCTTGAGCGAAACAGAAACATTAAACACCAAACTAAACCATGAGTATTTATTTCTTTGTATTTTATAATGTTTAAACTCACTAAGGAAGTTATTTTAGAAATTCTATCCGTGAGGTAGAATTACGATTACCCTTACCCTAAGGTAACTGTTCAAAGTTTGTATGTAAGTCTCTATGAAGTGAAAATATTTTTTTAGCTACTGATTAATAATGAGTAGTGTTATATCTTAACATTTTAAGTTAATCTCTAACTATTAAATTCAACTTCCACACGAGAAAAGACGTTAGTAAAAGCTAGTATTTAGTAAAATAATTCGCTTAGATGATAATGTGATATTGTTTTCAGTAGGTATTTTATTAGAACTTATAATTAAAATTTCCACCTACTTAGTGTATTCAACGGACAACATTTTATATTCAGGTTTTCACAAAACATTATTAATTACATCCAATGTAGGCTTAATCTTTTCATCTTAATTGAAGATTTCGTTTTAAATAAATTATTAAGTAAATGGATATAACCTTTTCTAAAAAGGTCGTTTCATGATACTGTTTCTGTCTCAAACTACTGCATCTCAAATTTATTCTATAATGAATTTATTCGAATTATTAATCTATTTTAGCTATTTTACAACATGGTATATTTAAAAGAAATAACTATTCGAAATTATTAGAGTTTATGTATGGGTACATATTTTTTGTAAAAACTCCTTAAAATAGACTTTGATTATGTCTGGTCTGGACTTTCGAGATTCTGATATTTTAATCCCATTCATCGTACTATATATAGGTTAGGGACTAAACAAAACAAATACTACCAGTAATTATATAAATAATAACTTCAACTCAAGAAAGTATTAGTTTGTTTTATATGGATTGCCATATTATATTCAATATCTACTAAAGATTAAATATTATAAGTATGGCAGATTATTCAGATGTGCTGATTAAATATTTATTAAATTAAACATTTTAAGCAAGGTAACCTTACACCTTAATTCGTTACTTTTCACAATTTTCAACAAAATAGGCACACATTATTATATTACCGATACAAATAGACCATTGCCATCGTCTCAATTAAGTAAGAATATACTATAGGGTGGTGTATAAAAAATATAATATTTTATGTCATTATAATGAGGCGTTGAAATACTACGCAAGATAGGTCAACAATAAGTTCAACCAAACTACAGTGTATTTATGAATGTATTTAAAATAACTACATAAATCGACAGAAATAGTCATGTATTCGAACAATCACCATAAAAACATAAATATACCAATTGCAATGGCAGTCGGACCAAAATTTTTGGCAACAGTAAAGTGTATGAAACGACAATGAAGATATCATGTCCAAATTTTCTTGATGATCCGTCAAACGGCGATGAAGTTTCTTGATCACAAAAATATACCAACGTGTATTATTACAAACACATTGTACTCCACCATGCTGCTCTAATGCAGTTTGGTGGATATACAAGTGGCTAAGTTACATTGAAATTAGATACATTTCTCACGAAGTTTTCCATTACTCTCTAGAACGAGATGAATTAATAAACATAAATTAAGCACAAGAAAATTCAGTGGTTTGGGCATGCACTCGTTCTAACCACTGTGCCATCTCTCTTGCCTTTAAACTGGTTCATTAATTCTTCAAACCGGCAGACACAATATTAAGTATTGCAATCCCTACCCATAGTTACATGAAGTAAACTCAAAGTAGTACCAAGAAATAAAATCTTATTATGAGTATTTATTTCAAATATAATATTATAGTATTTATTTTCGCTATAATACTTAATAAACAAAAAACTAAGAAAGTTTTTGCCTAGGTTTGACTTAATCAAAGTAATGGAACGATATATAAATATATTAATATTATCATACAGAAGATTGATCTATATGAAAATAATATTATGCGAGGGTTTGTTGTAGCAAAAAAAAAAAATCCGCAAACTCATTCATGTTGAAATATTTCACGCATGTTAGTCCTCCGGAGACCGTCAGGATACGCCAATGTTTATTTTTAATATATTTTAATTTAAATGCGATGCGAGCGATGATGTGTATAAATCATTACATTGAGCACAAGGCTTAGGGGAGATAAAATGACAAAATAAGATACATGACGAGTTGTTCTTTTTTCAAAAGCATAAGTTTGATGATAATCACTCGGTGGTAGGGCTTAATGCAAGCCAGTCTGGATAGGTACCACCCACTCATCAGTTATTCTACCGCCAAATAACAGTACTCAGTATTGTTGTGTTCCGGTTTGAAGGGTGAGTGAGCCAGTGTAACTACAGGCACAAGGGACATAACATCTTAGTTCCCAAGGTTGGTGGCACATTGACGATGTAAGAAATAGTTAATATTTCCTACAGCGTCATTGTCTATGGGTGATGGTGACCGCTTACCATCAGGTGGCCCATATGCTCGTCCGCCAACCAATAACATAAAAAAAAGATAAAGATATTCAAGCGTTCTTTATTTATTGCTTAACGTTATTTAAAACGAATAATGTGATATTGACACAATTTTTTCATCCTCTCGAAAAACACTATATTTAGCTACAAACGAAAATATAAGTACCGTTTAAAGATCCAAAGCGTAGAACACTTCGAATAGTGTCAACACGCTGCAAAAGAAATTTTAAATTGCATTTGTGAAAAATCGCAGCCTTCAGGAGTAGGCGACAACAATAGATTTTCATCCCATCTACAATATTTGCGACAGAGGAAACAAGCCTCTTTATACGGGCGTTCGTTTGTGGATGTAGAGATCCTCTTTGTTAAGAAATCAGGTTTATATCGTCAGCCTGGTTATTCGGTTTGCTAGAGCTTGCTAGTCTGCACTAGTGCTAGTGATCAAGTTCTATACTGACGAAGCAGTTTTCATTTTCTATTTTACGCTTGTGATTCGCAAATGCACTGAGTATGTAAAAGCAGTTTCAGTTTCAGTTGATTGTACATGGAGTATAAACTTCCAATAATGTTAAGTCTCATTCCGGTGCATTTTTAACTTTTTGCAAGCATAGATAGATAGATTACTTTAATGATTTTTGTCTGCGTGTTTATAGAAATTTCGTGAACAAAATATTAATTATAAATAATTAAAATTAAATTTAAAAACAAAACCCGACAAAAACAAGACAAATTCAATGTGCCCAAACTCGATGGATTTACTAAAATGTAGAGCAGAGTTACGTCTCCTATCTTCGAGCCCTTTCATCAGACCAGCTCAGAGGTTCCAGATTTCTAGCATCAGGTCCTCGTCAATAAGAAATATAAAGAGAACTAGTTAAGACAAATCCAACGAGCCCCATCTGAACGACACGACACAAAAATACAGATTCATTTTAAAATATTTAATATGACTTCGTTTTATAAAATACAAACCATTGTTCTATGAATAGCAAAATGTATTGTTATACATTTTTTTTAAATATAATGCTTACTAACTACATTATTAAATTTTTAGCCTTGTTCTTCATCATTTTCTTTTCATTCATAGTTAGGTACTGTTGTAAAATTTAGTTTATAACCAAATATCGCAGAGCTTTGCTGTCGTGAAGCTAAGGGAATAAAATAAGCGCTGCTAGGAAGTGCATTGCCCGATTTTTATGTTCAATACGTCAAAGGATAAAGTAAGCTTATTTTCTTATTTGTAAAGTTATAGTTTCTTTAACATATTTATATATAGTATTTTATATATATTGAATATAAAATGAGTACGAAGTGTAGTTATAAAAGAAATATGCATTTTTAAAATTAAAATTATATTTTATTACAGCGGCAAAACACAATTTAATTAAAGAATATAATATTCAGCAATAACTAACATTTATAGTATTAAGTGCTGGCACAACTTCGTACTTATCTAAAATAGTAAAAAAAAAACAAGTAAGAAATCTCTTTTTTTTCATAATTTCTTTCTATCTTTGTATTCATCATCACCATTATCATCATTTTTATATTACAAAGAGTTGGATAATGTTCATGTTAAAGAAACATAATAAATCCACAAAGATCAATTTAATATACTGTTAGTGCGTGCAAAACTTTAATTCGGATCCTACAGGAACTGAAATATTTACATACCTATTATAACTTTTAAAATGAAAGAGATGATGCTAGAATGCTAAAAGATATTTCACTCTTAATAGAATGATAAATTTCAATTTGCATTTGCTATATAGAAACGTGGCAACCGGTTTTCTGAAAAACCTACTTATTAACACTTTGGCAGCGGCATTCATGTGGTCCGGGGCGTTTATGAAAATTATTATAATACCAGAAAGGGCTTATTAGACCGCGTAAAGCTTAAGAAACTAAAACTAAGAGTGATGTGAGGATGTGATGTGATCGAATTTTATTTCTTTAGTGCGGTACGTGGTCAATGAGACCCCACATTAAGGTTGAGACCACACACCAAGGCATTCTCTTTTCAAAAAACATCATATAAATATATTTATCAGTTTCCTATAATAAATCGAATAGATGTTTCGGCTTCAGCACACACACAGACAGAGAAATTTATATTTTTTAGGAGACACGTATGCGTCATTTCGACCTCGTTTCGCATTTAACGTGTTAAACATAAAAAAAATCATGGTATACCATCAAGACGTTTTCAAGTAGTTTAATCAATTAATAAATACGAACAAACAAATTAAACACGGAAGCAATTAGCAACTGTTAAATAAAGCTGTTGTTTATTTTATTTGTAAGCGTTAGTCATTGGTAACTTTTTTGACAAGTACCCAATTTATGTATATATTTTGTTTATGTAATTTTATCATAATTTTTTGCTATTCTGTATTAAAAGTGAATAAGATAAATTTATACTCTACTAATATTATAAACGCGAAAGTGCTGTCTATTACTCTGTCACAGCCAAACCACGTTGCCTAATTCCATGAAATTTTATAGAAAGCAAGTTTAAGCTTTCATCATCATTCTCATAGGATACTTTTTGCCCCTAAAAACTAACGACCAATCTTTAAAACGTGAACGAAGCTGCGAGCGAAAATTAGTATATGACATGTGTTTTAATTACGGGATTTAACTGTCAATTAGAAAGTGTACTCAATTCAAATACCAAGATTATAAGTGAGACGTAAATAAATTGAAATTGGTTGTATCTTATTCGGAGAAGGCGGCATATAATCCGAGGTATTATGAAATTCCGCGGTACGAGATACCATTGAAATATTCTTATTTATTAAATGGATCTTTAAGAATGTCTTGCGTATAATTGAAATTCATTTTTATATTGTTTGAATTCATTGCAAGCGGAAATAAAAAAAATAGACTTATAATGAAACATTCCTTTTATGAATATTATGCAACGGCGTTTGATCATACATCAATTATTCTGACTTTGCGCGAGTTGACAAAAGGTTATACACCGCTTGTTTATATTAAACAACAACCTGTAAATTTGCTACTGCTGAGCTAAAGGCCTCCTCTCCGTTTGAGAAGAAGGTTTGGAACATGTTCCATCACACTGTTCCAATGCGGGTTGGTGGAAATTAAATTTATTCGTTTTCGTTTTTGTATTAGCATATATTCAGGGGTCGAGCAAAAGATTAATTTTGGTTAGATTTTGTTTTGTATTTGTAAACAGTTTTATGTAAGAAAAATATAAAAATGGATCGAAGCATTATTACATATTTATCATATATGTGAATTTGTCGTGTTCAAATTCGATCACGGAGGATAATCTCAAGGGAGACCAACAGATACTATACTGGACAAATATGAATGCAAGCATTGATGCACTCTCTATTCTGTTACACTAATAATATGATGAGAGAGCATATGAACATATGCGGAAAGAGTTCAGAGCGTGGTTTCCCAGGTGGACTTCCAAATTCCAGACGTCGTACTAGACTGAGAACTTTTTAGTAGTCCAACAACCCAAAAATCTCGTAATTTGTAGACGTAATCAGTCCACTTAACAAACGAGGCAATTAGAATTAAATAAAAAAATATAACATATACTATAATAAAAAAACAATTCTAACACAGCAATCCTCCTTTCACAGAATTACAAATAATCCTTTTTTTATAAATGTGGACATTTTATTTATTTTTTTATAAAACACCATCAGCATTAATTGCAATCACTTTATAAAAAGATTATAATCACTTATACTAAAACAGATCAATTTATCACACTAGCGATCAGATTATTTTAGATATTATCAGCACCAATAGTGTGGAATAGTTCAGTTGAGTTAGTTCAGATCGAAAAATTCATTAAACCTTAAATGGCTCGGCCTCGACATTTATTATATGCGCTTAATAATAAATCCCGCTGGTTATTACATATAATATACCTATATATTATTCAATTTATACGCAAGTTAATTACTTATTCATCTCTATAAAAGCAATCCTTTTAATTTTCGTAAAGCAATTTGCCGTATGAAAAGCCTTTTATAAGTTCCTGACATTGACCGTTCAAATAAGTTTTCGATCGGTCCAAGGGTGGGTTCGCCAATCCGGGCTCGAGGGTATGTCATTCATTATCTATACGTCTGTCAATAACACTAACTTTTTTAGATATAAATTACGAAACGATGACGCGAATTTAATTTATTTTATATTAAAGGACCTTTGATGTATTCGTGAGAGCAAAAGATAATTTTGAAATAACTGCCTTAAAATGCGAATCAAATGGACGGCGTGGATTAGGAAAGATATTTTTATTTCATTTTTTTTTCTCTAAATATCTGTTGATTTTAATGTTAGCCTATTTTTCATATATGTGTAAATTGATTTGATTAAAAAATGTGGATTTTTCGAATATTGCTATTAAATACTTAAACACATCCAAGTTTACATGTGTTCAATTTTTGTTAAGAATTCATATTCTCCTCGAAATTACTTTATATTTTCATCTGATGCAGATAAAATTTTGAAATATGAGTTTCAACCATGGAGCAACGTGATTAAATGAGCCCCAACTTTCATTATCTTTAAGAAGATAGGAGGTTTTAAGGTAGCCCTTGATATTTATTTTGGTTATACCTAATATACAACGTCATGGATACCTAATATACAACACATTACTTGACATAATAACTTGTTTACAAGGTTTTATGTATTTTATACCAGTGTAGTTTGTTTGATTTAATATGAGAATGATTTTTTTTTTATTTTTGTTTCATATTATAATTAATAATACAAAAACTTAGTTCTTTTACAATTTCATTAAAACTGAGATCAAAAATTTTCTATTAATTTCCGAATACAATGAAGGTGTTTCGTATGCGTTAAGATAACGACTTTACGATTGAATTGAGAGATTAATGTAGCTCTTATACTGATGAGGAATTGTGTTATTCATAATATTATGTATAAATTATGACTGACATAACATGTCTATACCAATCAGTATTACCTTGGCTTATTATTATTAGATCAACGCTTAATCTAATTGTGGTTTAGTAATGAATTGCAATATATTGCAATTAGTAACATAACTAGAAATGGTCTTTATTATGATAAATAATTTAAAGTTTTAAAATTATTAATACACTCTTAATCGTTGATTCATTTGTTTTACCTTTTTTTCTGTATCTTTCTTTATTTCTGTCTGTGGTGTACAATAATTTTTATATACATTTCATTTAAATTGTATGTCGAAGATTTAATACACATGACGTGTATTCTTTATCATGATAATTATTTAAGGAAGTTGTATATTACATTATGTAATATTTTAAGCAATTAGGTCCCTACACCCTCGAGTTAGTATGCGGTCGGTTTAACCGTGAAATTTCTCTCAAAATAGGTCCCTTCAAAAGCATCTAATTTACACATTAAAATATCTTATACATATTTTTCTTAATTTTTTGTATGTATATTACTAACATATACAAAGTGAACAGTTGAGTAAATTGTTATAAGATTCTGTTATAAAATTGTGTAAATGTAGAATTGTTGTATTCATTTGTTAGTTTAGTATTAATTTAAAAAGATTTACTAATGTAGGTGCACCATGCACAACTTAAGGTATAAAATACAACTTATTGATATTAAATTTCATCATTAAGTTAAGAAATCTTGTGTTTATTTGTTTATTTTAAAGAAAAAGTATAAACACATGATTAAAACATATAAAGTATATAAAGAAGATTTAAGTATAAAAAAATTATATTAATCTCTTATATTACTCGTTATAAAAAAAAAAAACACGGAATCAGATTTGAGCATGACAAATAAGAAAAGAGTATCAAAATGAAGGGTAATCCAACATTTCAACCTTTATTAGGGTTGTCATGTACTTTGCAAATTAAGAAACCAACTAAAAGATATAACGAGGTTCACTGCCTTTGTTGTGACATCTTTATCAAGAATGTTTCTTGGTTCAGTGATTCCGTATTAGTTCGTGACTGGGTCGATTTCATACATCACAATTAATTCGCAATAAATAGAGAAAAAAATAACAGTACAATAATGTCCTTCATTCAGTCTTCACATCATTATTCCTTCCTCCAGTTGCGCAAAAGGATTCAGTTCTATTTTCATCAAACAGCGTTTAGGCTATACGTATATACTGTGTCGAACTTGAGCTACGTTTCCGAATTTCTCCTAGTACTTGCAGGTTTCTATTTAAATGGTAGAAATTAAAGAAGAAGACATTAAGACGCCTTGAGATTAAGTCAGTGAGATGTAAATGAGAATGAGGATAAAAAATGGGTGAACAAAAGACATTTTTATTAGTAGCTATTTCTGAGTTACTACGCAAGATAAGTCTAGACTTCTTAGTATCTTTACCGACTTAAAAAACCGCTGAATAATTATGGATTTATAAGCAGATATGAGTAATTGTAGTATATTCACTAGAGGCTAAAATACAAATGAAAAGATAATTAAAATATCTATAACACAGAAAATAAATATGATAGTGTAGAATGATTAGTATAGTACATAATAACCAACATTGGAATAAAAATGAAAAATCTTATATTTAAAAACTTACTTATTTATATTAATTATAAGAATCAAAATCTATCACCAATGATTTCATTCCCTTAGCTTAAACAATTTATTAAAAACAAGGTTATCTATGAAACTGATCATTCTCCATTTATTGGACCATTAGGGAAAGGAATCAGAGAAATCATAATAATTATGTGCTTGCAAACGCAAAGATGCAATACTTTCCCTTACTTTCACCTAAAATGTCTAACTCATGGTTACTGGACTATGTTTGTGGACCGGTCACCGTGGCTGAAATTCGATCAAAAAATCACTGTTCATCACTTTTGCTTTGCTATTGAATTGGATTTACTTTCACTTTGCTTTTAAGATTTTTAATAATATAAATAACGTGTGAAAAATTACTCCCAGGGTCCAAACCCTGGGAAATAAATTACGGTAGCGAGGATGGATTAGAAGTTAATAGTCTTGGTAGATTGTTTACCTACTGTGGGAAGTATGAATTACTTCTTGCAACGTTGATGCGTAGGTACAGGATGTTATGTCCATTTTTCCTGTAACTTCCCTGAACCTACCTTCTCATACTAAAAGAACATAGCTATAAATAATACAGCTTTATTGATAGCTTTAGATTAATTGGGTAGAATAAAAATAATTTATCATTATAATAATTTTCGGCAGGTCAGCGTTCTAGGTACGCTACGTCGTGTTGTGTAGCGCCGAGGAAGTATGTGCTTGTTAATTTTCAATGATAATCCTTCAGTAATAAGACATCAAAGTGTAGCAATCATAATCATTTTATTGGATACTGAGTGTGAGTGTTCGTCCGTACACGATATATAAGAACACTCATTTAGATAAAATTTGAACATCATCAGCTCAAACTTTAGTTTTATCATTTTATTATCCGTTTTCATGGATATTGACGATGTAATAAAACGGCCGTAATGTATTTTTTGTGTACAAAATTAAATCAGTCGTAAAAGTTTTATCGATTGACATAAATAATGAGGTCGTAGACTTTTCGTGTCTTTTCTTTTACTCTATCTCTGGGTATTATGAAATTGCTTCGGAATGTTTCTGTGCATTCAATAAATGGTTCCATGATTGTTGACAATATGATTATGACAGCACTTTGATTAGACGGTAAAAAAAATCTTTGATTGACTTACATTTATATCGTTTAATGATTTGTTAAAGATGAGAAAAAAGTGTCTATAAAATACATGGTAATAATAGAAAATTGTAACAAAATAACTACACTTTTTCTTTAAAAATCGATGCAAATAACTAAACTATACATACAAGAAATTAATTTTCCAAATTGGTTCAGAAATAATAGAGTTCTACAGTAATAAACATTTCAGAAATATAACTGAGTTGACAGAATATTTTATTCATTATATTTGTGACACAAATTGTTATTGCTTTTTAAATTTGATGTAACTAGACCATGCAGAAACTGCTATACAAATACCTATCTGTATTTTCAACTACCTCATTATTCTAATGTCTCGCCTGGCTAAGGCTGCAAATTCCACTTCCTGGGTTACATGCTCAGATTTAACAAAGATTTATTTGGTTTTTCTGACAAGCGATGCTTAGGAGCTGCATGGAATTTGGAAGTCGATAGTGTTAAATCCTTCTCTCGTAACCCATTATGGTCGAAGGATCCAATGCCTCAATTGAAATAGATTACGCCCTAAAATAGTCTTCAAAATTAATCAGAAGATTATTAACATAATCACTATTTATTGAAAAGAAATTAACGACATTGAATCGAAATTTAAGTGATTTTTTATCTCGTAAATTGAGGTTTCCTAGGATTTCCCTACTAAATATTCATCGTCCACAGAACAAAGTATTGGTAATAGGTCATTGAAAAAGATTTTACTATGATATGCAAATAGGTCTTAATCGATAATTCTGCTTCAAAAGGCAAAGTAAATCGTCGGAGCGGTAGTTGGGCTATTGAGAAACTTCAAGGTAAGGCGGTCCGCGTCGTTAGGCTCAGTTTTGGGTATTGAAGATGATACATACATATTACATGAAATGATGAAATAGTTCACGTAACTTTCTCTCTGAACGAGAAACTGTCGAAGTTGCGTTATAACTTGTAACTAAAATAATTAAGTCCTGTCTAAAATATGACTATTAAATTTGTATAATCAAAATAGTTTTCAAAAGTTTGAAATAAAATAAAAATGACTAAATACTTTTTTAAAACCATTTATGTGATTAAAACTCCACTAACAAGAAAAGTTACATAATATGATCAATGTAGGTATACATAAATATTGTATCAGTAATGGTCAAAGTGTGACGTACATTTACCAGTTTCAACAGTTCACATCTGATAAATTTACATATATTCAGAAATAGATAATATCATAAAAATACCATATTATCATTAGAGTATAGTGACCAATTTCTAAACAATATGCGGTTAGTTAGTTTGGCATTTGTTATTTTTTTAATGGATGTATAAAAAACTCCCTAATAATGACACATACAATGATAGTTTTAACACCTGGAACCAAATTGCGTTAAACGCTGTTCTATGTATATACTAGACCAATTAGGTGTCATCACATATATAAAAGACGATCTTCGTCATGAACAAAAGCAATGGGGTACCACAGATAGTGGTACCAACTTATACGATGACCAGTCGAAAAAAGTTGATTTCTTTTAATCTCAAGCAATATAGAATCCATTTGTAGTA
The DNA here is from genome assembly GCF_905220365.1 of Vanessa cardui. Lineage (NCBI taxonomy): Eukaryota > Metazoa > Arthropoda > Insecta > Lepidoptera > Nymphalidae > Vanessa > Vanessa cardui. The sequence continues at coordinate 7,810,316 of NC_061135.1, forward strand.
ATAACGATTAAAGATACTTATGTGTAATAACAGTACAAGTAAAGACGAATTCGTGTAATATTTATTTGTAAGCGCGATCTAACATGTGACAGGTGCAATATCTTTATTACAGCATCTGCCATGTCAGCTTTGATAAACCTAATCCTTACAAGGGATATTAGCAGCGCTTATTTACTTACTTTGCTCGATCGGAGATACTTTTCCTTATTAATCTCATTCCATGATTCATATATTCTTGCGGCTAACTTTCGGTCTATTGTTTTCGCAAGTCTATCCAATTTATAGTCGTAATGTAAGTTATCTTAGAGTTATCTGGAAGAAATGGCTATTTAGCGATAAGGCGCTTTATTATGTATCCTAAATAGTCGGATGTTATTTATATGTTTGCGCTGTGCAGTAAATAACATTGTATTTATAAATTAAATGAAATATACCAGACCAAGTTCGGCACTAAAATTATTTTTTTATTTTATGAGACAATTCGAACCTAAAGTATAAAACGGTACCTTAGTGAATTTAGAAATTGCGATAGTTATAACATTAGTGTATATATTGTGTTTTCAAATAAATATTTCGATATATTTTCCTGTTTATTTTATAATTTTTAGGAATAATATTGTGTCAATATAGGATGTATCAAAAGTTCTACGAATTATATTAGTGATGTTTACATGAAACAAACAAGTTTTGTTCTAAAAAAAACAAGTGAAGGTTCTACTTCAACACTTTTAATTATTAATAATGATTAATATATATGTGATAAACAAAGGATATATAATATAAAGCTGAAGTGGAAAGTGACACTGACATTCTAAGCCTATATTTTCACTAGTTGGCACAGTTTGTTACTTTTTTCACGTTTCATAAAGACAGGAATACTCGACCTAAAAACAAAAACGAGTAACAATGGTAAGTAGTTTTTGTTTTGTGTCTCCGTGTTCATATTATGCAGTTGTTACTTGATGACGTTTATTTCAGTCGTCATGAAAAATGCGAACGTTTTAATGTGTTTTTAATTGCAATACCTTTGGTGTGCTTGCTCTTTTAACTTTCTCTCGTTTTTATGCTCACTAGTTTGGTGATTTTTTTTCATCGAGTTTAAATTGCCTTTTTACAGTATGTATTGCCGTACTTTATGCATTTAGACATTTCAATTGCAAATATATTTCGTATGAGAAAATCGACAAGAAACTAAAGAAGTAGTAGAAGTACGGTTTCATTAATGTATAAGCATATATAGAAATAATATAAACCTATTGATACAAATATGTTCTGTCGTTTTATTAATTTCTGTCAAAGCATTTGATGATATTGTTTATAAAATACACGAATGTACGCTTGAATGTTATTGAAGTAAAAGGAAATTATAATTGGCTTGATCTTTCGGATTTCGAATTACTCGAATATTAAGAAATCAAAAATTTACGATTATACTAGGATTATGAAGTTATTTGATGTATTAAAAATGAGTGCGTTCCAAATAAATTTTAAGTTCTTTTCAATTTTCGATATTTAATTTTTAAAGAAAACATGTATTGTTTGTTCATTATATATGTATTGTATGCCTATGTATTATTTTAATGTATAATCTATATTACTGTAGAATGTAATCCAAAACCGTTCAGTACTTTTTTCATGAAAGAATAACAAACATACATACATCCATCCATCCCCACAAACTTTCGCATTTATGATATTACTAGGGTATCTACACATAACTAAAAGAACTAATATAATCTGACACTATAGGTTATTTTAGTGTTGTGTTAGTAGTTACGTGAGTGGCTGAATCAAAGTTTATTGGAAACGACGTAAACCCAAGACATATTTTGTCGAAGAAAATCAATATTCTATATATGAACTAAGCTAAAACTTAATACGTTTCGTCTTATATAACCTAACCTTGGAAAATGTTTCGATAATAATTATGTAGATTAAATATTTTGAGATAAGTACGAAGCATACTCACAAGTGTTATTAATTAACACTGCGGATAAAATAATTATCGGGAACATAATAAATTAAAGTACTGGATATTACATTAAAAATATACTTCATTTATCTTTAAATTTCTCGATTCAACCTATACTTGATTTCGTAATACTATTACTTACGCAAATATTAATTGTTTAAAATATAAGTTTGGGAAGTAAGTAATAAGATATTAAGCCGTTTCTTCTCGCTGTATGTCTTCCGAAATGGTAGACAGAATTGCTATATATAAGTACCATTAGGCCATATTTAAGTAAGATATAATGCAGTTCGATGGGGTAGTTTATCAAACAGCCTTTCATTTTTACATTCAACCTTTGAGAAATCCTAATTTTTTTCTATCAGTCTAGTTATCAATGACATATTCGTACGTCGATATATAATTGTATAAAATACGAACTGTGGTTGTAAAGTTGTGCTGATGTTTGATCGATTTCCAATCACTACAAACATTATACGGGCTGGGTTGTTGTGCATGTATTAGTTATTATAATATAACCCTTTCTGTACACTATACAACCTGTCAGCATATTTTCATGATGATCGGTTGACAGCTAAGACGTGAAAGTGTTACAAATCAAACAAATAAACTAATTATTTTTTTAATAAAATTTGTTAGACAGACATAACAGCAACTAATGTATTATACTAAAGTATATTAATTAATTAAAATTGTTATTAAAACACAATTGTTATCTGTAATGATAATTCAAACAGTATCAACTGTATTTATATCATTCAAAAAGTTTGCGGCTTGTGGGGAGCCGTGTGTAAATGTGCGGCCATCAATTTAGGACTAGAATGGAAAGCTCTGAGTGCGTTGGTGTTTCCATCAAATTCAATTTTGGTTAGTTGCAAGTACTGGATCAATAGAATGGTTTTGGGAGGATCATACATACTACAACATATTAGGACATTATTTATAAGATACACATGAAGATATTTTTTCAAGTTGAAGTTGTTGATACGGTTGTGACATGTTGAATTGTAATAATTTTGAGAGTTGGCCTTACCTGAATTCATGGTTAGAACGCATGCATTCAACCATCAGCTAAGGCTGATGATTGCATTTTGAATCTTGGGTAAGAACCATGCATGAACCATTGCATGTGCTTCAAAACATTCGTGTGTATAATTTGTGACTACATTTTGAAAAAACCTGGAATGTCTTATTTCAATGAAATCTGCCACATTTTTACAATCTTGTAGAAAATTTTCCAGGCTGACATCTTTCTTAATTATTTAAATGTTTGTAATTTTTGGAATTTTGGTTAAATGTACCTATTCTTAATTTTTTCAAAAGTTCATTACTGTTTATATAACGTATGATGTTGTGATAAAAAGGGCTTCGTGCAAGTCCGTCTGTACCTATACTACCCCCCATCAGATATTCTCTCGACAAACAGCAGTACCATTGTGTTCCGGTTTGAAGGGCCTATGTAACTACAGGCGCACGGGACTTCTTCATTCTTCAACTTTAAGATGAGCTTTCAAGGTTCTTGACCCATTACCGATGTAGGGAATTGTTAATATTTCTTACAGCGCTATTTACTATGGGCGGTGGTTACCACATACCAACAATAATATTTACGATCAATAATCAAAAAAGATATTTGAAAATTACATGCAATAGTTGCTTTTCCTTGCCAATATAAATTACAATCGAGTTTTCAAACTAAAACAATTAAAACAAATAAATACATTTATTCGAGATATTTACGCTATTTGATAATTATAATTGAAACACTTAACCACATCAATGTTCAATTATAATTCTAAAACCTATAAATTTTAGCTAATATTTATTCATCTACGCGAATATGTTCTGATTAATCTTGAATAATATATAACATTGAAACATAATACATCTAACTAGGGCAACTGGAAATAGGGACACTAAGCAAACAGATATAAATATCCTGTTAAAGTGATCGATTGACTCTCCATATTCCTTCAGGAATATAACCTTTATCCCTCCGTTACATTCTCTATTACAAAGTATTCGACTAAAAAAACTGTCTGTATATACATTTATAGATGCAAAAGGAACTTTGTGTGTTACTTCATTCCGCTTCAGTTAGTGTAAAATGTAAATAAAATTATGAAATATACTGAAAAAATAGACAAGACTACTGGTATACCACTTATACTCCTCCAAAGGTTGTTGTGATTATTTTAAGCAACTATACGATCTATGTAAACCTATAAATATATATATATATATATATATATATATATAATTACTCTTCGTTTTAATCACTGTACTATATTTAATTTTTATGTTCTTATGGATGTTATATTGATATACTCGAAGAAATAAAAAGAACAATATTTCAAACACCGTCTCTCCATAAATGCTCAATAGGTCTGTTAGACGCACTAAACTCTTTTGTAGTGAAATCTGAGTGGTGTGCATTCCCTCGTACACACTGCCACTTTTCATAGGGGAGAGCTATAACAAGGGTGTGACAAAACACCAGTTTGTTTGTTAACGTTTCTTCTGACGACCCATTATAATAATGGAAAAAAATATACTTAGCTAATAAATTGCAATCCACGCAAAGGCCTATATAAGGTTTATTTTTTAAAATATCAGTTCTTCGAGAATGATAACTTGATATTAAGTAGTCACCAATTCCTCTTTGTGAATCGCAAATGCGCCACCAACCTTAAGAACTACGTTGTGTCTCTTGTTTCTGTTTATCATTAAGCCAGTGTCTCACTCACTCAAATTGACATCAATTATAAGCATCGCTATTTGGAGGTAGAATATCTGCCGAGTGGGTAATACCTACCCTACTATAAAGCTGCACCATTCAACAACAATAAAATTTAATTAAACGATTTAAGTAATTTGATTAAAAGTTTGGGGTGAATAAATTTCTTAGTCTTTACGTGTATAAGTGAATATAAAAAATAGCATCTATAAGTGTCAGGAGTTTGAGATATATATAAAACATTTCATTAAAATCTATGAGCTCGTTACTGCGTAGCCGTTACTAATAAGGTGTATAAATAAATGAGTCCGTACCACATAAAAAGGCACGATAAAGGGTAGTCATAAAATTAGTCTACATAAAGTAAAAGTAGGTAAAACCCTCTTGGGTTAGCGCTTGCTTTTATATATGTCAATGAGTGTAGCGCTTCAAAGACTTTTATTATATTTAATTATGTAAAAATTTGCGTAAATATAATGAAAATTCTAGTTCAAAGAGCCGAGATTGAAGGATACAAAGAGACACATTTACCAAACCTTTATCAGTTTTTATGCGAAAATATCGCTGTTCTGTGAAAATATTATAAACGTCCTATCAATTATGTCATAGTTCTTTTTTGTGAATATTTTAAATAAAATAAACATATAATATTCTTTATACAAATAACTCATTACACATAAAGTAGGATCTCTATTCTATTTTATTATTTAAAATTCAACATTCTACACTTTAATTACAAACATTTCGTTAAATTATTATACATATTAATAATTTTTAAGTATTATGTATAAATGTTGTTAACGTCTAAGATTAAAATCAAAGATAATTTTACAACTGAATGTTATATTAACATTAAAAAATGTAGATTTTTTAGGATATAGCGTTGGTTTCTTATTTTATACATGAAAATTCTTAATATTATGATTATTTATTAGCAGCTCGGTCCTAATAAGTCATAGTCATATTACAGATTTTCAATAATTTATGTAAGTTCTGTCTTCAATGGAATCCAAAAGCTTTTCAAATGTAAATATTATATATATATCAATATAACATTTTATGTATTTTTGTTGCGGAAAATGCTTCCTAGTAATTACTGATTACATCACAATTGGGCATTTGTTTAAAGGTTTTGTTTAATAAAACAGTCTAATTCTGTTGCAAAACCAGATATCAATAAACTTATTATTTTATTTATTTACTCTGATTCCTTAAGTTTTGTATATTTACGATTTTATGAATAAAAAATAGTCTTGTAATAAATGTTAAACGTGCTTATAACAAACCTCATTTAAGTTTTTAAAATAAACATGATTTAAGCATGAAGTATTTTAGACGAACCGAGGTTAACCCAGTAAGGCCATTTCTTTAATTTAAATGCTAAGTTTCACACTCCGTTGCTCCATAAATACTTAGTAGGTCTGTTGGCCGTGGAACTAGGCTACGTTATAATGAAGAATCAACACTGTTATATTTTAACAAACATAAAAAACACCTAGTGACTAAAAACTTACACGCACGTGCAATTTATGCCAAGAGTTCTAATGCCCTGATATCACGAAGAAGTTTCCATTAACTTTAGCCTTACATCGTAAAATGTTACTTTTTTTATTTAACAAGAGTAATTTAATATATTTATAAAATAGGGTGTAATATAAAATACCTATCATCATCAACAACCACAATGGCCTGTAAATTTTCCTCTGCTAGGCTAAGTTTCCTCTCCCTTTGAGGAGAAGGTTTTGAACATATTCCACCACGCTGTTTCAAGGCGGGTTGATGGAATGCACATGTGGCAGATTTTCTTTGTAATTAGACACACGCAGGTTTCCACGCGATGTTTTCCTTCACCGTCGAGTAGGATGAATTATAAACACAAATTAAGTACATTATTATTTACTGGTGCTTGCCTGGATTTCACTGGGCTATCTCAGCTTCTGAATATGTCCCTTATCTATCTTCATTTCATATTATTAGAAAAAATATTTAGATGTTTAATATAATTTAAGCTTTACATAAAGACATGAGAAATTATGAATCTGTTCACTTACGAAGGTACGCCGTGCATGTATGAGTAAAGTTTATGCTAACAAGATGTGTTAGTGTGCGTTGAAGGTGAGGAGCGAGTCAATATGGTAGGCAATACTCGGATTCCATAAAAGAATTATTAATAAAAAATACCAAAGAATTTAACTAATTTATATTCAATTGCAGCCTTTATTCTTAGTCGTCCTACGTGACTTAGACATCTTGCATCAGCGTGCGACTCACACACACTAATGCAGGCTGTTGATAACTTAACGTAGAGGGGCGCTCCTTCGCGAACAAATAGATTTATACATTTTTTAAGTATTTTTAATATCCCTTTTATTTAGGTTATCATCTAAATTTGAAATGTAATTTAAAATAGTGTTTTATTTTTACGTATATATTTATTTTCAGACATATTGATGGGCTTTAACTATATATGGGTCATTATAAAGCTTTATGATTCTCTTAAAATATTTTTATTTCAATTCGTGTTTCAAATAAACCCTAAAACCAGGTTTCTGTTATCTACAATATTCATCCCAGATTGTATGACCTAACTCTAAATCAGTCTACTGAAGAAAACAGTCTGTGACAGGTGGAAAGTGAGACATAAGACTAGTTCTATAAGGATTTTATGATATATACACAATAGCGTATACGAAATCTTAAAAAAGAGAAATACAGTGTAAATAAAAATTGTTGTGACGTATGTTGTTAAAATTATATCACATTTTTTACGTATTGTATTTAAAAAAGACTTGTATTACAGTGCATTCATTTTATATCTTTTTTTAAATAGGAAGAATACATTCGGTGTTTTTTCTTTTTTATAAGCGGCCTGTTTTTGATACATATACTTCTTTGATGTTTATGAAATGTAAGGAACAAAAAGAGGAAAAAAAATCATTTGATCTGAAAAGGTGCTTGATGAGTGATAAGGTTTTGTATAACGATTGTAAGCTTACTTTTGAAGTTTTGTTTAATAAAGTCATTTCCCGTTATATAACGTTATAATTTTTCCTTCAATAAAAAAACCTTTGATATCGATTTATTATTATAACGAATCATTTTGCTTTTAGTAAATTACAAGTTACATTAAAATTATGGTTCGAATTGGTCAGCGGACTGTCAAATAGACTTGATGGTAGGCACCTTATAATAACACACCCAATTTAAAAATATATATACACTTTTATATCCCTACTGCCTGTAGTTACACTGGCTGGCTCACCTTGTAAAATGGAGCACAATTTTTAGTATTGCTAGTAGGTGGTATGATATTTAATGAGTGGGGTGTTTTGACTTACCACCAAATACTATACCAAATTAAAAATATTTAAATAAAGTGTGATAGAGTCTTAAGTTCTTTAAACTTGTAATATCTTTAACAGTTCATTCGAACAGGTGTTAAAATTAAACGACTTTGCAATGTAGCTCTTAATGATAGTTTAAAAGCTTTTAAAGAAATTTATTTGCAATTAAATTTTTATTTTACGTGACTTAAATTGATATACGTGCACGGAAAATATTAACTTAAATATGACTGTATTATTCTATATGTAACATTACTGACCGCCTTCTACTTAATATCGCGGCCGTTTCCTTATTTTACCAATTTCATTAATGTTGCGATTACATTAATAGATACTACACGCAAAATATATGAACGTGATTCAATGCGAGTAAAAAGACCGGGGCCCTATCGTGACCAACTATCTTGAACATTTCCGAATCGCGTATCAGAAGGTTACATCTTTTTTCAAGACATAGAAAAATAAACTCTGCTGAAAGATGAAAGGGTACAGTTTGGAAAGACGCTATTGTATACGATTCTTTTGTGTGTGTGAGGGCGTTACAGTCGGTCACTAATCCCTTTCAACACGAAACCCAAGTTCCATTTGCTCTTATTACTATTACCGTCACCGGAGCCCGTCACTATTTCTTTGAAGATATGCTGACGAATGGCTTTTAAAAGTAATCTTCACACTGTACATAAAAAAAAAATCATTGGAGCCTATAAAATCTTTATTACAGTATAGCACACGTTTTTTCTAACACGTAGTAAGTTCATACACACACATCTAATCTCTAACTAATTTAATTATTGTGTCTAGGTTCGTTTTCACATGTAAATAATATTTTGATGAATGGTTTTCTAAATTGACATAATAATACAAAGACGTAAGTGAGCAGAAATCTACTTAATATTTACTATAAAAACAAATTTAGACGATGATAGTGTTTGAAAGGAGATAAAGATTTATGAATCTGAATAGAAAAGGTCGAGTTTAACGCCTGATTTCATATGCAGGCTTCGATCCCAACATTTTCACCAGAATTGTTATCCGATGATGACAATTTTCAAGAATGTTAATAATATATTATCTATAATGAATAAAATATCAACTTAAATTGTATAATTATAATTTAATTCAAACTTTTTTTCAATCTATTCGGTATTACCACTTTAAATATTTCTAAGTAGTTGTCAATAGAATGTTTTCAATTAGTAAAATGTTTTTTATCATTAATTTAGTGTTCGTTATTATATAATTTATTATTCAAGTTTCATAATATTGTATTAGTGACGTAATCATTTATCTTACATCTATGACAGCGGCGACACTATGATGCATCGATAGTTGCCTCATTTGTCAAAACATGTCCATCGTTTTGACATTTGAGGACGTCCTAATAATTTAATACATATTCATAGGTGTATCCTTAGGTGTTTTATTATGAAATTTTAAAATTAAACATTAAATTTAAGCCATATTTTTCTAATAGAAATGGATATCTTCGAAGCTATTTCCAGCAGGAAGTCGATCGAGCTCTTTCTGATAAGTGGCCTCTTGCGTCATGCACCGCCGCCGTCGCCCGTCACATTTTCCGGTGAGTGGGTAGCGTTGATAACAACATATTCATCGTGAGCTGTTTTGACCGCGACTCCGCTTACTTAGGCCAGGAATAATCTATACCAATTAGGCCTTTTTTAGTATTCAAATGAAAAGACTTAGTATGAAATAGTCCTAGTCCTAAAGCCTTACCGATAAACGTTGCGTAGCAGGTAAATAGTTACACGCCGATTCGTCTCTTTCTGTCATAGGCATTTTTATATTAGACAGAAAAAGATAGCATTCTGTAATTGTAAGTCAGTTGCAGAGTTTGAAAAGTATTGTATTTACGATATCTGATGTAGTCTTAAAACGTAAATATAATTCGAGCAATTTAATAATAGTTACATTTTAAATTCATTAAATATTTATCACGTTATATGCTGGAACAAAACAAAATATTATCAACAATTGTGCGTGTGGTCTCGATAGCGATAAAAATGTTCCCCGGCATGATTTATGTACAGCATATATGTAATATTATATATTTATTAATCATTGCGTAACAATGTCATGTTTTTCAACTATTAAACTAAATTTAATTTTCTTTGAAAATATTACTCTAGTTAATAATTTCTATGTACAAAAAGTAGCATGTTATGATGAAGGCGTTCCACAGAAATTGTTTGCAACATTTTTTTTCAAGCTCAATAACAGAAACGTGTCTCACTAACTTATGTTGACGACATATAAGTTTCCAACTTACCTTAAGGGAGTACATAGCATGATACGCATAATATACTAAGCTAAGTGATGTGTTTCCGAGTTAGTTTCGTTTCGATTCCATCAATATACATTAGGTAGATAAATTATTCGATAAAGAAAATAATTTGAAGTTTCTTGACCTTTGATAGTTCTCGTGACATATTACTATAAAGATTAACAATCTTAATGATTCTCTTTTATTAGTTTACAAGTTCTTATATAACTCATGAGAAAATAGCCTTGTGGTATTATTGATGATTTATCAATACTTGGTAAATTATGTTGTTCGATCATGTAAAAAGAAATACAGAAAAATAATATCATCTTACTTAGTTTGTTTTACAAGGCGATGAAATTTATTTCTTTCATATGATATTTTATGGAAAATCAAGATCATCTAAAGTCCAGTACATACACCGTCAGTTTTCCTCTGCTAGGTTTTCTATGTATGCTTAGACCTTTAAAATTACAAAACGGATTTTGATGCGGCTTTTAATAGCTAGAGTGATTCGAGAGTAAGGTTTTTGTATATAATACATGGACAATATAATAAGGAAATAAGAAGCCACCAGGGCGGGTTGCTAGTGTTAATATATAATTATATGTATTACTTTTTGCTTGTTTATACTAGCCCGCTCACAGTTATTACGCCAAGAAATGCCAAAATATTAATATCATACACGTTATGATTTTTACGGTTGCGCAAAGAGCACTTCTAAAGAATGATTTACATCTTTATTCTGTTAATTATCTCCACTGTAGATAAGTAGATGTACACGTCTTAGGATATCCTCTTAAATATGCTGATTTTCACGATGTTCTCATCCTCCGCGGAGCGCGAAATGATTTGTCAATATTGAATCAGAATTTCAAACCTCAGCGATATTTCACCCGGTTTAAATCTGTGACCTTTAAAATTAACATGTTTAAAGAAGCTCTTCGGTTTACGTAAATTTAATTTTTAATATTAAAAAATATATATACTTGTATTATTAATAATTATTCTCAAAACGATTAAGTAATTACGTACTGTATTATTATTCCTGTAATTCATTTAAATGTTACTGGTTTATAAATCAGTCGAGATGGCCCATTGGTTAGAACCCGTGCATCTTAACCGATGATTGCGGTTTCAAACCCAGGCAAGCATCTGTGATTCATGTGCTTAATTTGTCTTTATAATTCGTGAAGGAAAACATCGTGAGGAAATCTGCATGCGACAAATTTCATAGAAATTCTGCCACATATTGTGTATTCCACCAACCCGCATTGGAACAGCGAGGTGGAATATGTTCCAAACCTTCTCCTCAAAGGAAATTACAGGCTGTTGTTGTTGTTGTTTTGTTGTTGTTGTTGGTTAATGTATAGGTAATCTTTTATGAATAATAATTTACAGTTGTATCAACTGATTTATGCGTCATGTATTTATGTACTAACACGCGCAGGACAGAGTGAAAACAAGTGTGCTGTAATTATTCTTCTAAAGACTTAATGTAATCGAATCAAACAATTTGCAAGACCATGTCCTTAACTGTCAAACCACTGTAAAGCGTCTAACCCGTATAATGGTGAACGATGTAACCGTAAGAGGGTATGTAGCATTAATGGCGGAATAAAACATCTACCTTACAAATACATAGAACACTGTTTCAGTTGGTATGTATTACAGTTCATTTGTTTGTGTAACAAACTTAGTACTATATCTATAAACTTAATCTAACTTTTTAATTCCGTTAATTTATTGTTTAACTCTTTAATTTACACTAAGGCGGTTTATAAAATTTTAAACAATATGTCCTAAAAACAAATACATGTGTATATATAGTTGAATATATGTTAGCAAAATTAAATTCGTCGTATGTGTATATATTTATATGCAATTTGTAAGTAATAAATGCGCTAGATTGCATCGATTTCATTTATATCGATAACGACTTCATATAACCAGGCTAGTTTCCAAATTACACGGATCGAGGGAGCGTAGCGGTCGCCATTCCAAATGAACTAACCCTTGTGAAAAATAAATCTAAAATAAATGACTACCTACGCCGTTAATTCTTTCTACTGGATAAAATACTTAAACAATTTCGTTGTAAAGGCGAGTTTTCAAGATAACTTTTTCTCGCATTGAGTCAAATTGTTGACGTTGCTTATTTTTTGCATTCTAAGATAACGAGTCTACCTGCTTCCGAATTTGTTTTAGACGCAATAGGAAATGAGATAGAATATAAGATGATATATACTTCTGAAATCCTCATTTGTTAAAATCAAAGAAAAAGAGTAATTATGTAATTTTACCTGCTAGTTTTCCGTATTTTTTATATGATACATTACAACTAATGAGTGTGCATTTTGAAGTGATTATTATTGGAGGGTAAACCACTTCGTTACGTAACGCGTAACGGCTTCTCTCTGGCTTCCCTTTCCCTTACGCATACGGCAGCGATAGGCAGGCACCTCTTCTCTGACTTTGACCACAATGTGTTTCGGACAGCTAAATTTCTTTTGTCGGGCGTGCCGAGACGGACAACTTTTTTTATGTTCGTTGATGTCATGACTTAACCATCCCCACAATCAGGGATGCAGAAATGAAAAACTTTAACTCTATCACGTTAACATGGAAACTAGCTACTTTCTCTACTAAATTTTGTTTTATTATGTAGGGGTAATCTCCGAAACTATTCAGCCAAGTGGAAAGTTACAGTATAATAGACGATATTTCCATTTTTAATAAATAACACCCTACAAATTACATGTGAAATTAGAGTCGCTTGTAAACATATGAACTGTTAAAATTTTCAACAATACGTAAATACCTACTTAAACAGACAAAGTGTTACGGTTTTCTTGTAAGTATAAATAAACTTTAGCTGCAGCAATAACGGATTTTGCAATGGAACATTCGCTTCCTTCCGCTTTCTCTCTCGAATTTGTTTCAAAACATATTGTTGTATAAAAACTTGTTACATAAAATCTTACAAATAAAAATATTTAATTTATTTATAACCAATTTAAAGTTCCCGCTGGGTTCCTTTTCCCGATTCTTCTCAAATGTTTCCTTCTGATCTGGTTATGGAATTTGAAAATCAATGGAAAAGTGTAATATGTAGAACACAAAAAACACAAAAGATGTTGAAAAGACAGACAGACAGACAGACAGACACGTCAAACTTATAACACCCCTCTTTTTGCGTCGGGGGTTAAAAATATATTTATACCTGACAAGCCGATTTTTGTCCCATTGATTATGGGATGATAGCTGCATCTAAAAAAATGGTTATGATCTCAATTTGAAGAGCAGATGTTAAGAAAAATAAAGAGGATCTTAGATTGAAATTTATTAAAATGTTACAATTTAGTAAAGAATAGTAGAGACTGGTAAAAAGTTACTGGCTAGTGATAAAAAATTAATGTATTTGAAATTATCACAAATTTAATTTAAAAAAGATTTCATCAGTTTAAAATTAAATGAAATTAAACAAAAACTGTCATATGATTTGGAATACCTCAAAATATTTTGAATGAACGAGAAGTTTCTTCTAATAAATAAGTTAAAAATAAATTTAAAACGATTGCCATTTGACTTCCAGACTTTCATATATTTTTCATTTTATGTCTTAATATTATTTTGTACATACATATACCTAGCATGTATGTATTTTAAGATGTGTGATGTGAAGTCTACGGTGCGAGTGTTAATCTTAAGTGTTTTCACTTTAGAGGCGTGATTTTAATGAAGAAGAGACGAAATCTCATCACGCTTAGGAAGGATAACACACCATTTAATATTGCGGAGTATTATCGTATAATATAAGATAATCTCTGAATATGTGGTTGAAATATTCTGTTACAGAAATTTTTTTACAAACTCAATTAGAAATTATTAGTTAAATCAAGTCAAAATATAGTTGATTTATGGAGATAGTTAAAAGCCATTACAGTCCAGAGGTATACGTGACCCTTTACCGAAAATAGCACATTATAATCCGGGCAAGAACAATTGCAGTCATTTCTGTTTTATCATTTAACGTTGCGAAAACTTTCTGTGTGCGTCGAATAAACTTTTGCCACAAGATCTTTTGTATCCATTATTCAAGTTTTATACAATAAAGAATACTATTAAGATATTTTTCTCAATTTTAACATTCGTATTATTAATTCAAATACATACCCAGTTGACCAAGCAGGTACAGAAGCGCCGGGAGCCACATCACTGCCAGTTCTTCACATCATTACTCTCTTGTACAATATATATTTCTTGAATTCACTTTTCTTAACAGGGTTGTCACACGCTCATTATATTATACACATTTTATTATTCACAACTTCGAACAAATTTATAACACTGACTGTTAATCACTTATTGTTTAAACCGGTTTAAATTAAATACTTTTGTCACTTTTGAGCGTTTGATTTAATTATTATATTCACTGAGCATGTAATAATTAATCATGATTAATAAATTTATTTGTTTTATACAGTGTTAATCAACACGCCAATTATTATGGGTTTGAAAATTATTTAAAGGAATTAAATCAAAATAGAACTAAAGCAATATCTCGTCATCTGATGATTACGTCATTTTGACCAATGAAATCTAAGGCGGAAGGAACAACAAAGAATCAAATGCCAGTCTCCGACTTGTTACCGCAAATTTTTCCACTCGAAAATCAAAAACATTATGATGGCCCGAATTTGAACCCGCCGAGTCAGGTTCTGTGACCTTATTATGTCAAGGAGAATGACTTTGAGGTTCCACTTTGTGTCTCATTTTTCTTTTATCATTTAAATTATTTTCAAATCCACAGCGCAAGATATGAGAGAGTAACCAAAATTAATATTTAATTTCAATTTATATGTTTGTCCACAAAATGTTTCGTAGGACTTTGTAATTTACGTTGAGTAAATTGTACAATATTTTCGAATTTACCTTAAGCAAATGTTTAAAGAGCATTGACATTCATTCCATCCCATAAATTAAGTTTACAAAGGACAAATATAGCTCATTAAAACACATTACAAAGATTAATATTCTTTTTGTTCATACCTGAGACACATCCCACTAGAATATCAAACAAAGATATTATTTTATTACGTTGGTATCTCATATAAAAATGAGCGTTTTCTTGTAACAATGATAGTGTAATAAAAATATTACTTGTAATCATTTTGTTCCGAACATACCAGCACGACATTTCAGAATGATAATGTAATGTAATAATTGACACATAAAGAATTATTATTACTCATCTGACATATTAAGGCAATTTGTTATCACAAAAAGTAGTCCGTTCTTATAATAGCGTTTCACGCAGACGATCTCGTTAAATGGCAAGAAGCGGCCGAAGGTGAAGTGAACCTAGAAAATAGCCTATTCACTCCTACCTCCGAAGAGCTATTGTTCAATTTATTTTATCAAATTCTAGGAACAAAACCGCGCAATTTATAAGCAGGTTTATATAGAAACAATTGAAAAATACATTAACAATAAGGCATAGAAAACAAACAGCTCTTTAGGAATAAATCAAATTCGAACCACTTTTCGAACCAATACATTATAGGGTGAGTAATGGCGATCACATTTTGTTCGATAATGTTATATGGAATTCTTTTTGCAATATTTTGAAGTCTAATATATTACATGCATGTATGTATATATAATGTCATTTGTATTTTCGTTTGGCATTATAGGATTGCAAGTATATTATAAGTTTAACTATTGTTACGAGAGTAACCTTAGCCTTCAATATTATACTATATATAGCAGGGCTATTGAATTTACTTAATTACATACAATTATTATTGTTATTAATTGATCAATAATTTGTTAAACTGTTATTAATATTATTTAATATGACATAGCATTTAACACTGGCATGTAACACTATTTCTTATTTTAAATATGATTGAGCTGTCAATAGAAAACAATCGGACGATAGCGGGGCATTCTAACAAAAGATAGAGACATTGAAGTATCATTGTAAAACGATAATATTATTTTGGCCATCCCGAACTACTGAATTTACACTATATAAACTTAGGTTTTATGAAATTCGTAGAGATAAACACTAACTCTATCAAACTATGAAAGCAAATAAATCGAAGAGATAATTACATTAGTTTTGTATCATTATTAAAAAAAACCGTAACGTATATCACTTGTACATGAAGGACAATATTATTTTTAAAATAAACCTTCAATTTTGAAACGTCTAAAGTCAAATAATAATCTTTAAGCGCTTGTCATCGATGTCAATCACACATTGCTCTTTTTCGATTAAAGACTTTTCACTCTACGGAAACGATACGTCATGAAAGAAGTAAGCCATAACGGTCAATAAAATAAAAACTCTTTTAAGACCGCTCTTTTTTACGTCGAGTTTCAAACATTATATGAAGACTTTTTTTTAAATCCCTCTTGCTTAAATATTATTTCAGAATTTAAAACAATTAATTATAAAATAAAAGAGACGAGGAAAAATAACTGTAAGATAATAGAACTTTGTTTAAGATAATATAAACGGTCCACTCCTGGGGCTCGTTTAAACATGCAGGATTTGAAAGGTAATCTTCCTTTCTAATCCACTTCGCGTAAATATATATCAATCATTCCAATAAAAAAATAAAAAATTCACACTCAATTTTTTATATTCTGTGACAATCCCGAACGACATTCGTAATCTTTCGTCGAGTAGAGTTTTACCTTTTTCCTCTAGATGATTTCTCTAATTTATTTGTAAATTGTTTATTTTGATGTAAATAGATGACTTAACTAAACATTCATTCTCCTTTTAACCTTCCATTCTTTCTCATACAACGCAACCTAAAGTAAATATTTATACGAGGGTCTATTCGGCCGCTGTTCTTCAAGAGACAATTGCTCCTTTCAGCGAAATAGGCTACTTGAGCGAATTTTATACGCTGTAAGGAAACTTTTCTATGTTCTAACATAGTAAATAAGAAACCTAAAGAGCGTTTAAGTAAAAAAAAAAAAACGGTTAAAGAGCGGGAACACTTTTATCGTAGACCTTTGAAGCGTTCCTCATTGTTGTTCAATAATTTGATGTACCATTTTAATGTAAAGTACAAACAAATTCCTTGTAAGCAATGTTTCAAAAGCGATTATAATTTAAATAAAATAATTAATATGTTTTTTCAAGTAAACAAAAAATTAAGGCTACAATAAAAGTCGTATATTTGTACGGTGAGTTATTTCATAGCGAAAGCATAACAGGATAATAATTTATCTGACCAAAACATAAATAATAGCAGAATAATGAGAAAAGATACAAGAGCTGAACACTCATATTTTCTGTTGTTATTGGAACTTACGATCCAATACTCGACTTTGTTTATTGAGATACATGTATTGTGGTACAAAAAATATCTATCGAAAGTCCAATTTTGTGCCTAAAATATTTTTCATTTATTTATAAAAGAAATATTTATAGTGTTAATTTAATTTGAATATCAAATATTGAAGTATTTAAAATTTGAAATAAACGCGACCGCGTTATATTTTGCCTAAAATTTAAACTTATCGAAATATTATTCCATTTCTTTAGGCAGGAAATTTATTAACTGTCCAGTCAATAATAACACCAACAACAACAACAACTACTGGGCGGAGGCCTCCTTCCCCTTTGAGGAGAAGGTTTAGGGTGATATTAGCGATGATATATTGCTTATATTTGTTATGATAACATTAATGTGTATATATTAAAAATTAATTTTAATGTCAGTTAAAATGCTTTGCTCTATTTTTATAAAGCGTAAGGTTGAACAACCTCGCAACTTTAATTCTCTATTAGGTATGGAAATTAATACTTGTTACTATTAGTGGCGATCAAGAAAACCGACCGTAGCAATCAACAAATCTAAGCAGTTGAGTTGAATGGCTTTGACGTAAATTATACCTGGTATTAAAACTATAAGTTATGATTGCTCAGTGTTGAAATATTACTATACTTATACGTTTTAACAGTAAGACTAGGTATACTGTTAACACGGAGTTTGCATAATGCTAAATTTAAAAAAGTTCTTAATAAGAAATAAAATATAAATTTCCGTTTAAAATATTTAATTTGATCAATATTACGGATATATGAAGAGATTCAAAGGACCCATACTTTATAAGATCCTCAAGCCTTTGTGCGGAAAGATGTATTGGTTATGGATGATGGGCTGCCGGAATTCTATATTTCATATATTATATTACATATTTTACATATATTATCTATAATTTAAATACTGGGATGTTAGTCACTTATGAAAAAGCTTGAAATATCAGATTGTAATATAACACTGGCTTTTAGAAAAATGATTTAAAAATCATCAAATTTTTTTTTATTAAATGGAAAACATTTTTATTTAATGATTTTCAATAACGATATCGATAAATTGGCACCAAAGAGTATACAAATAGTTATTGCAATAAAAGAATATATACATTTCTGTCCGAAATGTGCATAATATCATATTTTAAATTTTATTTATCTAGCTTATAAATACCGCATAATAATCATGTGCTTATTTTAAAACGACGTAAATCCATACTTATCAATACAATATTTTATCTTATTTCATTTTGGAATAATTGGTACATTAAATTGCATTGAGCGTTAATTCATTTTAAATAAATTTACAGAGAATTCTCAAATACCTGAGAACACTGGCGAGAGCCAAGGCCGATTAAGCCTTGCATCGATGAATAAATGATCTTCTAAGTATTCGTGAAAAGCGACGCTTAGTTATTTTAATGGGGTTACTTCGAAAAGGTTACATAAGTATTTCAAAGACCTAATTGGCTTATTATAAACTTCTTTCACGCAACCCCAATAAAAAAACTACTGAACTTAGGCCGTCTATGTGAATGAGGAGGCAATACTATTCGCTCCACACGACCAATCCGCTTGTTCCTTAGTGTATGTATATTTAACTATTGATATTATTATCATTACTTTACGCAACGACTTGGTGCTTATAATTCCTCTTTTAAAGCCAATAGATTTTTAAAAAAAGTCATTGATCTATACCATTAAAATGAAATCGATGATGATTTTGATGAAAAAATGTATCAACCACAAACATTCTATTAAAATACACTTTTCAATATTAAGTTGCTGCTCATAAAAATGCAGGCACGCTTAAATAATAAATTTTAAAACTAATAATAAGACACCACAAAGGCACCGACGAAGTAAATCAATCGAGTTAAAAATAAATAAAAAATAATATAAATATATATAACAAAGTTGTGTTACGTTTATTTCTACAGACATAATGTAAGAAAATTATATTTTAAACACCTGTTTTGTATTTTTTTCAAACGGCTATTAGCTTTAACATCATTTTAGGCTTATTCATTTATTACCGGACACCCTGTACATAAAGCAGAATTAAATTTTATTTTGATTAATGACTATCCCGGACGAGTCGCTAATATTTTATGAGCTAATTTCTATTAGCTAGTTAGACTTCAATTTATGTATGAATGAACTTACTTTGTTGCTAACAACGCATCGAAGATTAATCACAATAATTGAAATATACGATAATGTATTTTAAGAGAAGTAAATAAGGGTTACAATTAAAAAATATATATGCAAAATGTTTTAATCTATATTTATAAAATTAGTCTTGATATAGTATTAAATTAATCTTGATACATTACATACATATATAATTGTATTTAATTAACATGATTGTGTTTTTTAAATGTTGAAAAAGAGTAACTACTGAGTTTCTTGCCGGTTCTTCTCGGTAGAATCTACTTTCCGAACCGGTGGTAGCTTCACTTAATTGTTAAATAACGATTCAAAAGTGCTTGTGAAGGCCCACTTTAATAAAGAGCATTTTGATTTTAATTTTGATTTTTTTGATATTGAATTAGTCCCCGGTATCGCTCGCGTTTTAGTTGGTTGTCATGTGTTAGGCTTTCTTGGAGTGCGGATTCAAGAATTTGATCGTGAAAGAGCAGACAGACAGAGTTACTTTCACATTTATAATATTAATATAGGTTTACTTGGTTGTAGGGATTCGTACATGCCTGTATATTTAATTAGTCAGTGTAACTGCAGATACAGGGGTTATAGCCCTTGACTCCAAAGGTTGATGCTGTATTGAGGTGATCTCACATAATAAGCATTACATATAGCACTATTTTTAATAATAAATTATTATTATTTTGTCTTAAACAGATAAAAGAAGTTGAAATATATTGATCAACCAAAAGCACTCTGTATCGATAAAAAATCTGAGCGAATAGCGAATGTTATTTTCTGTCGATAATAATAAATCACTACCGCCACTTCACGTTCGAGGTGTGCAATATCGTAACGTGTTCTCACTTTATTTTAAAAAGCAATGAAATGCAGTGTTAATAGAGTTCCTATGAAATTTATGTGTATAAAAAATCTCAGAGAAAGAGCTTAAAGTTGTGATATCTTTTTCTTAAAATTTATTAAACGTATTGCACATAATATTGTTATTGTCAGCTGGAAGTTCAAGTTATATCATAGCGAGGTATTAGGATAACAAATATTAGTTGTTTTTAATAAAACCAACTGTAAGAATACTCATTGTAGGTTATTATTACTTAAAAAAAAGAAAAGTCGTGAGTAAGCTGATGATGAGATAGAAATAATTTCTTAATAATAAAAACAATGAAATGAAATGTAATAGTGGTTATTTATAAAAATTAGATGTGCAGTAAAACATATAAGATGAAACAGTTTTCAATAAAACTGTATATAAAAGAAAGAGACAGAGAAAGTGAGAGGGAAGGTCGCTTTTTCTTTCCATGACGATTGTTGCCAAATCACTATATTGTAAGTCACGTAGAAGAGCTTTGTTTCAAAAATATGAGTTAGCGTTATAGAGATTTCATATTATCCGATCCGATGTCGGTATCTTACGAATAGATGACAGTCGAAAGCCGACAGACACCATGTGCTATTTTAACATATTTCCGAAAAAAATATTCCGATTCGGCCGTTTGGTTGCACGTCATCGTGGCATAATATAATAGAAGACTTTGTTTATTATATTTGGTTATGCATATGGTGTCGGCGACAGGCTGTCAACTACCGTTACCCGACACCGAAATCGGGTCGGATAGTATGAAAACACTCTAACGGTTCATAAGTGTTAAAAAGAGGAGCGAATCTTAAAATAAACTAGATTTTGATACCAAAATTACTTATTTATTTATTATTTTAAAGCTTATATACGCTGGTAATTGTTATTCTGGTACTACGTTGGTAATTCGTTCTCTTTTACTGATAGAAATACGGGCAAACGCTCTTAATAAAAAAAAGCAACGAAAAACAACAAGATACACGGCCTGCCTTTAAAAGTGATTCACCTTCTACAGAGTTTCGACTGTCTGATATTGTGAAAGAATATTGTAAACTACGTTGATTAAAATCATGTTTTCACTAAAAAAATTAAATCCTACATGCAATTTTCAAAAAAGGGGAACGCTCTATTGAAAATTTGAATGATCTGCTCTTAAGTTTTGTTTTAATATTTTTATACACACAATATGTAAATTTTATCATACCGAGACAAAAAAGTGTAATAATATTTAGATGTGAATATTATAATGATCATGGGTGCATTATTTTATATCTGAATATGTTTTTATCTTGGTCGTATAACATAGCCACATGATACTATGTCCACAAAATAATAGGTCACTAGATAATTTCTAGGTTGCCTGGATGAAGCAATATAGGCAAATAAGGCCGCTTTTCTAACCTTTATTATGAGGTTTTATTTGTTTTCAATGTAAATCATTTACTTGCCATGTAATAAACATCCGAATAAATCAATGCAATAGCTTCTTTATTATTTAGGACGCGTTAATGGGCTACTTGATGGTAAGTGGTCACCAACACCCATAAATATTGGCGCTTAAGTAATAATGACTATTCCTTTACGCCACCAACTTTATCTGTAGTTACAAAGCCGAGATGGCCCAATGGCGTGCATATTAACCGATGATTTCGGGTTCAAACTCAGGCAAGCACCACTATATATGTATGCTTAATTTGAGTTTATAATACATCTCGTGCTCGGCGGTGAAGGAAAACATCGTGAGGAAACTTGAATGTGTCTAATTTAATCGAAATTCTGCCACACGTGCCTTCCACCAACTCGCATTGGAACAGCGTGGTTGAAAATATTCCAAAGCCTCTCCTTAATGAAAGAGTAGGCCTTAGCCAGCAGTGAGAAATTTAGAGGCTGTTACTTTACTTTACTTTACTTTACACACACTGTAAACCACAACACGTCAATACTAAGTATTACTGTTTGGCGGTAGAAAATGTAATAAGTGTTTTCTAACCAGAACTGCTTTCACAAAGGCAAGTAAGTAGTAATGAAATTAATATCCTGGCGCATACCATCACTGCAAAGTTCCTTATTCGGAATGTTACATGCCCATTGTTTACAGATCCTGGCTTACATTTGGCTCACACTGTGTTTAGATTCTATCGCCGAGGAGACTTACGATTTATAAGTAATACGGGTAACTAATATCAATATTTGGGAGAGTCCTAGTGGTTTAAATACGAAAATCTCGTGAGAAGGGTCGCTAGTATGGAAATGATTATTTATTGTGGGTTTCTGTCTAGACTTATTTAATATTGCGCTTGTACTTTCGAGTTTTATGTCCTGAACGTACGCACGTTAGGATATTTTTTATAGGTTTCAATATAGCGATACTATTGATATCTTATTTTAGAAAAGTCTTACAAAACAAAGCTTTTTCAATAAATTACGCCCATTTTTCAAATATTTTTTATTATTAAGAGTGAGGTATTTTTTTTATTAACTTTGTGTTAGTATTTAAAAATAAATATTACGATGATGAGATAATTCTATTTTATAGAACGTTTTATTTAAAGGTTATTCAAACTGGTATATATTTAAAATTATAAAATAATTGGGTTTTCTTTTATTAATTAATTCTAATGAATAAAATGTGACAGTTATTTAAATTCAAATGGGATTTATATTTTATGTTATTTGAACAACAGTTTGATGAAACCATTGTGGATTTATTTAGATATGTTTGTACGAACAACTCTTTACGTGTTTATTAGTAGTTTAATCTACTTGAATAGAAAGAAAACATTGAAATGAGTTTCTACCATTATATTTATTGTCACAGTATAAGTAAATATATAAAAGATAGCTACCAATAAATAACAACGGGCCATAAAAGTATCGTTTAAAATAAAATCCGATACCTGTATAGTTTTCGGAATAGGTATCACGAAAAAACTTTTCGTAAAGTATTTGGAATTTATACGCCCTCAATCGAGTACGGAATACGCAAAAGGGACCGAGCTGGTATAAATTTGCAAAGAGATTTAAGAACAAACTTATTTCACCGAGACGTTTACGAAGCGCCTATAAAGGCCTGAATAGTGCCATTGAGCTAGGAGTTCGGCGCGATAAATATTCGTAGCATCGTAATTCCTCCGATCAAAGGTGTCGCTTTTAATCCTTACTTCTTACCTGTTTGTTGATTCAACGTTAAAAGAGAACTCGATAAAGAACGGCTTTGGTACAAAGTTTTTCCAATGTAATACAAATACTAAATTGAAAAAGTTACTTTATACTTTAGACTTATGTGTATGATAAGAGGATTTCTTCCAAGGTTTTTATAATTTTCTTTTAATGTAACATGACGCAATACAGAGATTAGCGAATTCTCGTCAGATATCACACTGTGAAAACGTTAATCTTATAATATTTACAGGATTTGGTGGAACACTTTTAATATTATTCCTTTTTTGTGACAAAGTATTTAATGTTTTCCATATCTCTCCGTATCATATTATGTATGAAGTTATCCAACAAAAATGAATTGTGTTTAAATATTCAACGAAGATTTTTTAGGCTTAAAATTATTTGAACGATATGATCTGTTAATGACATAAAAAATTTACTCTTAAAAATAAGAAGAATTAAGTATGTTGTACGTATTGAAACATCGATTTCCATATCTATTTCAAATGTGTTCTTAAATTTTTTTTAAATAAAATTATTTCCGATTCGCGTTTAATTCTTAACGATTCATTGTACGAAATGTCTTAGTAGTCACATTTGCAATTCAATACCTCATCCTCGCTTCTATGAATTGATGAATAAAGAAATATCTCCAGGTAATAAATCGAATAAAACTGCATTCGCTCCGTGAGAAAGCTAATCTAAATAAATGTGAAAATCCTCACTGACTCATCACGTTCTCATGAAACTACGTCTTAAACTTAAATTTCGCATAGATTTTAAATCTTATTTCGACACGAAGAATTTCAACGTTCATTTTTATATTGGAATGATAATTCAAATGAAATCGAAAACCTTTATACTTATAATGAAATTACAATCACAAATTTAACAAAGTGTTGAAATACAAATATGCTCTCTTTTAATAATTTATTATAAACGTAAATTAATAAATTAGTACGATTTATATTCAATGATTAATTATATATATTGCATATTATTTTATCATATCTATGATTTTGTATTGAATAATATTGTGCCTTAATTAAAAGTATAACACGTTTCGTTTTACAAAAGAATTGCAATGTACGTAGGTATATAAAATACTCTTTAATAATTGTATAATGTATGTGTAAGTTGGATTAGCATTGACGATCGAATGAAAATATTTACAAACTTAACTAAACAACATTTAATCTCATAAAACGCAAAGCACTGTTTTTAATTGCATTCTGCAGAAGATAATTACCAATACACTTATTGATATGATTATATTAGTTAGTTGTAAATGAAAATCAATTTAATCAATCTTGATATAATATAATAATTATGTATTTACATAATCATATATCATTTTGCCATTGATCACGTCATTTCAGTCCGCTACACGCTTCGCCACAGATGTCTGGATACATCCAATCGTGCGAAACAAGCTACCATGAATGCCGCGTGAACTATAATGGTGTTTACAGAACACAGGCTTAGGATTGGCTTACCGAATTCCGAATTGATTCGTGAACTGGGAAATGAACGCAACACATATTAATATCAGTTTACTTACACCATCTAAATAAAATATATAAAGCGAACCCACATACCGACACTTGGCAAAAGACTTTCCTTTTAAAAGAAAGTGTGATACGATCATTCGTCAAATACTTAAAATCAAAGTTTAAATAAATTATCAGAGTGTCTACTAAAGTACTGTCTACTAAAGTGTGTACTAAAGTGAAAAATAAAAATGACCCTTATATGACATGACTGGATTTTCCTTTTACAAGATCTTCACTTCAAATAAGGCTTCACTTACAAATAGTTAAAGGTGTTAACAATCAATGATCAAATACTTTTAAGAATTAATGAAAACTATATATTATTAAGAGTTACTAAATTGTTAGAGTATAAATCTTCTTAACTACAGTGGAGTTTAAATAATGTACACGTAATTGATAGATGTTTATCACTCAATTTTGCCAACACGATCGAACAAATTTGAATGCAATTAGGCACAGAAATGTATGATATAGCACATAGGGTACTTTTAACCCGCCCTTTACCTCAAACTCTGGTGAAGTTTCGCGCAAAAGGCTATTATTAAATATATACATACAGGAAGCATTGTTGTGCGTTTTATATAATTTAATTATTTGCTTAATGGCTTTTAATCGTACCAATTAAGCATAAATGAATTTGAAAATGTTAAGCGGTCTGTATAATAAATCACAATAATGTTAAACCGCTTAAAATTCAATAAAAAAAAACTATTAAAACAAATGAAGCAAATATAATCTGCAAAGTTGAATATTACAATATTATAAATTTAATTTATATATTATGTGAAATATAGGGATGAGTGAGATATTCATCCCGCCTACTTACGAGTACATTCCATAGGTACAAAAATTACACTTTTCATTTCACTTAAAGTTGAAATTTCCAAAACTCCTCAGTGAATACAATATTTTGTCGTTTAAACTATTTCTGTCTCTTTCCATCACAGGCGAAATCACGAGAGCAAAGAAAAATTACAACTAATATTACTTTGTTTACATTAATTTATTCTACAAAGTCTTATTTACTGTAGTGTTATTAATTAATTATCCACGCTTACATTAACTAACTGTAGAGATTGTATACTTAAACACTAATGGAACTACTGATTTAAATGCGATTTAAAAATACTTTTTTATGTTATTTATGTTTATGTACTGTAAACCTTTTTATCTAGTCTAATAGAAGTGGATAATTTATGCTTCGACTGTAAGAAATGGAGTAATACGCTTAAACTAGTTCTTAACTACTTTGTTAATGTAATTAATTCGGTATTCAAGTACACATAATGTAAATAAAACAGGCTATTATACTTTGAAATATTAATATCCACCTGACCTATTTTTGGTCACGACGGTCAATATCAAGGATTGCGCAGAATATATTAGAGTGCATAAGTGTGGGTGCAATCACTGGCCCACATTCCATTCTCTTACTTTTATAGTCCAATCGAACGGAAATTCGGAAATTCGAATGTACAGAGATCGGGGGCAGGGCAACGGGTTTACGTGTTTTCCGAATGAAGGGAGTGTAACCCTGTCAACTTCCTAACTCTGAACTACTGCTGAGAATTACATACAGACTCAGAAAGACCACTAAACTTTTTATGGGCTAACGTGGAATATATGGCATGGGCTCCGAAATTTGTAGCACTGAAGTATCATATGCTGTATAAATTAAGCCCAATTATTAATAAATTATTGTGATTTTACTTATATTATATATTGAGGATTCCACCATGTAATTCTCATCAAAATCTAGATTGCTGACGTCTACGAATCAAATATTTATCAGAGGGAAAATTATCTATGTTCTATTTTAATACTGGAAGATACAATATCATGGTTGCTACAAATTAACAAAGGAGTTGAAGCTTCAACCTATTTCACTAAGGCGTTTTTCAAGCGCCAATAAAAAGCCTGAATAGTGCTATAGAGCTCGGGGCTTAGAGGTGATAAATATTCGCGCAGGCTCGCAATTCTTTTGATCAGCCGTGTCGCCTTTACAGCTTATTCGTAACCTGATTGTGCAAACCGGAATAAGAAGTCTATTGGATGTTTTAAGAACATCGACGAATTGTGTGCATAAATAAATAAAACCAAAGCTTATTAGCTCAGCTTTTACTAATAAATCTTGCATTGGTCGCCACTTATTCGCGCACACAGACGTACATAAACCTACTTTATCATATTTTGAGTGCAAAAGTATAGTATAATATATATTTTAAAATGTGTGTTTTGATTTGTTGAGTATTTAAGCTACATTTCAAAATTAAAGTAAGCCCGGAAATAAGCACATATATATAGTGGTGCTTGCCTGGGTTTGTACCCGAAATCATCGGTTAAGATGCACGTGTTCTAACCACAGGGCCATCTCAGATCTAGCTAAATTACAAGTAAATATTTGACTTGTAAGCTAAATTAAAAATCAAATATTTAAAGATAAACTTAAAGAGCTGGATTTTACTTATTTATTGAAAAGTTCAATATAATTTTAAATATAGTTATGTTTCAAAAAACTTATGTGTTTATACATACGTAGAAATACGTTTGTATTTTTTCCAGATAACTCTGGTACAAATAAGAAAACTCGATAGCGTTATAGCCGAATTTCACTTCGAAACTTAAATTTTTGCATAGATATTTCTTTTAGATCTCATTCGACGGATAAGAGATTTAGCGAATTTTCCCCGCATTTCGTATAAGGATAGACATTTCAAAGGAAACCCACCAAAGCGAAGCCTCTTTCTTATCTTACATTTTGTACAATTATTTTCCTTTATTGTCATGCAAGTACATTGCCTGTTATCAATGAAAATATTTAAAAGAAATAATAAAATATAAAGCGGTGTCATTTCGGTAACAAGGTTAAAAGAAATAGAAAATGTTTTTCGTATGATATTCGTCTCGTATGAAAAACAATTTTAGATAACATACTTCCCTTTCCCATGGCCATATCATTAAAAATTCTAGAGATTATTTAAGTCTTTCGTATAGTACAACCAACTAGCCTCGACGGTTACTTTAAAAATCCACTGACGCCTTATAAATGACCATTAAAAGTTATCTGCTATTTAGAAATTTGCTTATACAAAGTGTCTGTAAAACAGTATCGAAAACTAAAGTTAACTTAATTTAATTTTATAAAACACCATACTATGTTCTGATGTGTTTAATCAGAATATAGTTTGAATATATCAACCAAAGGCATCGATGAAGCAGAAGAAAAATCTGTTTTCTATTGCGTTATTAAAACAGAGTAAACGCTTTTTTCTCAATGGCATGCACTAAAAACAGAAGGTATAATTAGGAAGATATTTTAATGTATATCGCGCAATGTTTAACTCGGATATATTATCCAGGCAAATATGTACCGAAGGGGAAAATCAGAGGAGTTATTGAAACATTATGTGACCTTTCTAAAGCATTGGGCATACACGGCATGCCTATACATTATAAGCTTAAATATTTTGGTCTTAAATGGAATGTTCGTGATCTCATTACTTTATATATTCTCATATTTCAATAAATTTAAAGCGATGATTCAATAAACATATTATATTAATACAATTTTAATTAGCGTTCCATGGGTATCATTTTAGGTCGTGTTTTATTTTTGATATACATAAATGGTAACCAATTATTTTTGCGTATTACTTTGTCATAATAAATTTAAATTTATAAGCAATAAAAGGATAAAAGTAATAATTACCTATAAATTCTATTTTTTTTTTCACTACAATGTTAAAGGAATTATGAAACCCCAGATTTATTATTTGAATAAACATATTACCTATAAAATAAAACACTTATAATCATAAAACATCAAACAAAATTAAAAAAAGATTAATTTTATTATTGAAGCCTTTTCCTTTTCAGAAATACAATAACAAAATTTTACGATAAATTATGTTGGATTGTTAATGTTCAAATTAGTCAGCACCTCTTGACCTATTCATTCAATTACAATTCAAGTGCGGAAACTTCACCAAGTACATGAAAAGGAACATTGTACCGTGGCAAATGCCTTAGGGTACAAAAATAGGGCGCCACATTTAATGGCGTCGCCTGGCAATGCTTGTGACATCGTTTAATATTGCCAAAAGAAACACGATCTTGAAACAATTGTTCCATGTTATAACGATTAATTGCAAGATATTTTTTATATGTAAGCGGATATGATACTTATGCTAGACTAGATTGTCCAGTGGTTAAAGCGCGTGTATCTTAACTATCAACGGGTTTAAAACCAGGCTAACAGAAAATATATTGAGTACTGGTATAAATATGAAGGTATTTAATGAGGAACAGTCACATGTGTCATATTCATCAAATTGCATTTGATCAGCTTGAAATAAGCGCCAAATCGACTTCTCAAAAGATCAAACTGCCTTAGTCTGGTCTTGGGATATTCACTAGCTATTCCTAGGTTTTAACTAGGGATAAAGTATTTTTGTAAATATATTTTTAAATACATAAAAACGAAATGTTTTATTCAATGTCAAATTAAGTCCTTTATTTGTCTAAGATTTAAGAGTACACATAAATAAAATTCGAATGTGTAATATAATTACAGAACTGGTTCATTTTAGGCCACAGGACCAGAATTACCATTCAATGGA
The DNA here is from genome assembly GCF_905220365.1 of Vanessa cardui. Classification (NCBI taxonomy): domain Eukaryota; kingdom Metazoa; phylum Arthropoda; class Insecta; order Lepidoptera; family Nymphalidae; genus Vanessa; species Vanessa cardui. The sequence goes on from NC_061135.1 coordinate 7,840,348, forward strand.
AAAAGGCCTAGACGTGGCCATTATTTAAACAGCAATTTTTCTGTGTACATACTTAAGGTCGTTATTTATATAAACAAGTACAAGAAATATAAATATGAAGTCTTACATCTCACGCGACAACATAATGGATAAAAGGGAACGACCAATACACATCATTCCAATATCTATGATTACAGTTGGTTCATTTATATCTCCTGCTTGTATTAATAAAAATAACGTCATCTTTATACCTCAGGCATACGCTACCGTTGACTAATGAATATGAGTCTCTTTACGAGAGTAATGTAATCATAAAATGAATAAAAGATTATATATCCAAGTCCCACCTTATAACGAAATATGTCGTCCACAAAATGGCTGCTCTTAAACTTCAACTTGTATTCTGAAGAGAATTATAATGATTATACATACTAAGTTTATAGTAGACAATAACTTTACATACATGATATAAATACATGATTGAATTAAATTATATTGCCCAGTATATGTATATTAAAAGAGAAATATATTCAAATAGAGCCGGGATGGCCCAGTGGTTAGAACGCGTGCATCTTAACCGATGATTTCGGGTTCAAAACCAGGCAGCACCACTATATATATGCTTAATTTGTGTTTATAATTCATCTCGTGTTCAGCGGTGAAGGAAAACATCGTGAAGAATTCTGCATTCTATCTAATTTCATCAAAATTTTGCCATATGTGCATTTCACCAATCCGCATTGGAACAGGTTGGTGGAATATGTTCCAAACCCTCTCTTTAATGGGAGAGGAGTGGGAAATTTACAGTTACTCTACTTTTTTTTCAAATAACGACTTGGATCATGAAAAATTGCAATTTATCGGATATATACTGTTAAATTTGTCAGCACTAGTGTAGAATCACAACGGCGGAAAGCAATGAAGACCTTTACCAAGCAAAGAGTTATTAAGACAATGATGCTTTCTAATGCAAACGACTTCACCAAAAATAGATTTGAGTAAAATGTTAAACATCTGCATTCGCTTGCGCAGAGCGTTAAAGTCATAACATCAATGTACTTCAAAGCTAAATAAACAGAAATGTATTTCCATCTTCTATAAAATCAAAAAGACCTCAAACGTTTCAAAGTTTTATTTGTAATAACGGCACCTTGTGATGACGGTACGGACGTAGAAAAATTTCAACATTTCGGAAAAGCGTTTGTGCAATCAGACTGGATTGTGCCGGAAATCTAAGCTGAGCCGCGTTAAGTAACGAAGGTAGCGGGAAACATTTCACCGTAAAATCCTATTATCGGTTTTAAAAGTTTTCTCCGACTTCAAATATTTACCTTACTACGCTTTGCACTTGGCCTTAATCCCTTGGATCTGGTGAAATAACTAGCAACGCGAAAATTGTTTTATTGTATATTTTTGAGGTTAACTATTCGCTCACGAAAATGCGTCCCTCCACGTTAAATCGGCGTTCATTAATATTGAATGATGCTCGTGATTACAAAATATCTAAGAGAGCGTCAAACAAATAACATACGAACATCAAAAAATATAATACATTTTTTTGCCTTCTTTATCTTATATTTATTTAATAAACCTTAATAATTAAATCCTGAATCGTTTAATAATGAACATTGACTGCGATACTTTCTTCTTTCCAATGACAAAATACTGACGAGAGCGAGAGAAAAGTTAAGTGTTATCCCAATAAACAAAGTATGTATATCTATAATCAGTTCTATATAAACATATAAAATATATTTCAAATTCTCTTTACTGGACAAAGATAAATCTCTCAAGTAATTAGTTTGTTTAATACGTTAAAACTTTTTTTTTTCTGTTACAAAATATTGGGGACTTGAGTGATTGATAAATCTGTTTAATCTTACGTTGCGTAAATATATTTTAATTAAAATTACGATGCGGTGCGACGACGTAACGAATTTAATAAATCATCACTTTGTAAGACGTGTTTAAAATATATTTCGATAACCACCTGAGTCTTTGATTTACTGAATTTTAAAATGTATATTTATAATGTTTTTCATCTTCTAATTTGTTTGCTATTCATGAAAATAATTCGTCTTTTGGTAAAACACACAAAATCAATCTGAAGCAATATTTGGTGTAAATAACATATGAGAGAGGCTTCAAGGGTGCTTAAATATCAATTTAGTTTAAAACAACGAGAACGCAGACACAAAACTAACCTCCCAACATTATTTGCTTATCTCTAGTTGAACATGAAGTCAGTCTGCTAAACCGGCGAAGATCAGGGGTGAGGCAGACTTCACTATATTAGAAAGTCATTAGTAAGGCATACAACGTTTGAATAAAAATAAAAAATATGCTACAAGATAATCGATATACTATATATGTATACATAGGTACAAAGGAAGAAGCATTACATTTCTCGAACACTGTATTACCTTATCTCATTATACGTAATGCGATATCCTCTATTTTGTAAGTGTTACTTTCCTTTGACCTATCTAGTTCATTAAAATAAAAAACAAAGATTCTTTTACTCCAGATAGAAGTCCAAAGCCCTACAAGACAGTGGCTAATTACACAGACAGTGCCACGTAATTAAAAGAACGGGAACTTCTCGGATCATTTTTTCATTATTGTGAGGCTAAATATAGAATTTGAATTTTAGCATTATTGGTTGTTATAAGATTTATTTCTCTTCTGAAGTTTGGACATGTAAATGGTATACATTTTAACATTGCTTTATTCTGAAAATATAACTTTTTAATTTGTTACTTTTTTATCAAAGCTTGTTGATTCATATTTTCATTATATAGATAAATATTAAAACAGAATAGGGTAAGATAAGTATTAAAGATTTACCAAAAAACCAATGCTCACGGGCAAGTACAAATGAGTTTTCATCTGCCTAAATTATGCTTGTAATTCATCTCAGACTGCGGGGAAAGAAACATTCGTCACTCGAATCGAGTCAGCGTAGCGGAATACTTTCTAATCCTTATCATTTCAAAAATCGAAGGTTTTTCCATGTAGTTGGAAATTATAATTATAAGTTAAGAATCGTTATTACTTATGAGATATATCTATATACCTATATATATATAAAATATTAGTCTATGACAGATTAAATTTATAGAAAGTGAACAGTTGTAAAGCTTACTCTCACACGTATAGTAAATGTTGTTAAACCCTCGTCACGGGAGATTAACTTGGTAGAACTCAATTTCAACTTTACAAATACATACATACGTATGCTAATTGTTTTTTATTATAATCCTCATTTATCCATGTAACCAGTCCGTTAGATGAAGATCGTTTGTTTTGTCTGATTCTGTATAGAACAAAAGACTTAATGAAAAACGATTTATCTTATTGATGTACATGTTTCTCTATCTTGTTATTTTCTTTTTACACTGGCACATTGAGACTGTTTTTTCTTTACATTTGTGTATTTAATCAAACAAATAATTGTTTGTAAATGAAGTCTCAAAAATTTATGTACATTGTAAGTTATGCTTTCATTTTGATGTTAAACCTTCAATTGTTTTAATCAACCGTGTAAATGTACGGTCTCGAGAAATAGTATACAACCTCTTTTATTGTCAAATATGATTTAGGCGCATCGCACACTCCGCTTTTATAAAATATGTGGCATGTAAGTGGGGTCTTATGACAACAATTGTAAATTGAACTTTACTTAGGGCTACCAAAGGTTTTGTTAGCTCTCCTAACATGTTTGACATTTTAGTATAATAGCGAGGATAACTTAGGCTCTCGTGTATTCTAAGTATTATAACCATCTGTACCTTAACTGAACGTGAAAATGCTTTCAGCTTAAAATATTCATTCTATATTAAGCTGTCATAGCTTATTTGTTATTGGAAAAGAAATGTCTATGCCATTATCCCGCCGTGTACATATTCCATGTAAATATTTCAAACATTTTCTAAATAGTAAGAGTTAGCTTTTCACCATTAAAATAAAGTAAAGAAAGATTATTATTACGAACTGCCTTATGAGTTTATAAACAAACACTAAATGACCTACAACAATTTATATTTAGTTTTTTTTAGAAAGGTTAAAATTAGTTTAAATATATCAACGTTAAAAACATAATTTTGCTTACAAACTTTTGATTTTTTTCTAAACGTCACACGAAATATATTTAAACGAATGCTTTTTTTAATATTAAGCTAAAATCAACTGTCATATTTCTTACATACCGCCTTTCCACTTGAGAAGAAGTTTGGAAGCCTATATTATCATGCTGGTCCAAGGAAATTTGTTTAAGATAGAACAGAAAGAAAATATTTATGAACAATCATTACTTTATATTTCCTATGTATATACAACATTATCTATACTTCATAAATGAAATACAAACAAAATTACTTTACACATCGTTCGTGTCATAACTTGAAACTTAGTTTCACTGATTTTTTTTCGGTAATGACGGAGTGATATGGGTTGACGAGTCTAAAAACGGTACAAAGAAGCAAATATCACGAATGGCACAAATCTAAGGCAAATGTCATTTGGAGCTCGAAATATGAGTGCCAGAGTCCTCATTAGAACTGTAACTGAAGTCTATTTCGAATATCAAAAACATCTAAAATGTCATTTGTTTTCATTTTAATGTTTATTTACTGATTACGTTCTTTTAAAATTGTTGTTTTTTAATTCTTTATCTTCGGTACTTTTCATAATGTAATACGATACAGTAAAAACAGCTTTTTGTTATTATAGAAATAAAAATACAATAATACTAGAAACAATGAAAATAATCTATCCGCCTGATTCAGCTGCATACCTACTTAGTATATTAAAATATCTATTACAATAACAACTGTCATATATAATATTAATATGGATATATTTATGAGAAAAATTATAATCTATAACTATGATTTAGATCGATTAACTTCCAGAAAACAAAAACACCAGCTTTATTACTTTAAATGAGTATTTACTCTGTGGTATCTTGACCTTACTCATTTTTTTTAAAAACAAATCCATTATGTGACAAAAATAAAGAGAAATAAAAATGATACTGAAAAAGCGCGTTTCGATGACAATAACTTTTTTTTCTTTACAGTAAGCTGTATACCGTTCTCTGAAAAACGGCACATTGTGAGTTAAACAAAAATATATATTACTACTGACTACTGACCTGGGAATCTACATCAACATAATAAAGGTCAGATTATTCATTTTAGTCTAGCAGTTTACTGTTAATTGATTAATATAAAAACTAAAAACAAATCTTTCATAAATATACATAAAACCTCCTTTCTAAAATTTGTTAGAGAACATTTATGGGTTATAGTATAGTAAGCCTACGCAAAGTATAAATAAAATATTACTGTTGACAAATAAAGATAGTAACTGTGAGTGTTCCATAAATATTAAATACTTATACAACTTGTATCGTCAGTATACGACATACAAATATCACTGACTGGAAACCTAGTTTAACTGGAATGGACATCAGTTGTAGTTTCACAAAATTAGCTAAGATCTCAGCTATCTTTCAGACACAACCAATAACAAAAGATAGATTAATTATAATTGATATTTTACATGTTATCTTCCCGTTTTATTTTTTAAAATTGTCGAAAGTTTTCCTATACATATCTTTTTATAAAAGTACACTGTTTTGAAAACACTCGATCCGCTAAGTTCTGAATGTTAAAGTGTTATAACTTTAAGAATAATATTATTAAATCAACGCTTTGTCAATGAATTATTTATAGAAACAAAATTCAGTTTGTATTAAGTCGAAAATATTATTCATAATTTTGACAAAAATTGTTTGCAAAATGAAAATTTATCATTTGTCGAATGGGATCCTGTTGTTTGATAAAAATAACAGGTTCATAATTGACATTAATGTTAAGAAAGAAAATTAGAACGTAAGGAAAAATTATCTTGTATTCACAAAAACGTAACTTGAATTTAATAAAAAAAAATCATGAAAATGAAAAATTTTAAAAAGGCCATTTTTTATTGTATGCTTGGAAGTTAAAAGACTACAAGAAATATCAAAAAGATCAAGTAAGCTCAGGGCCGTATTAGATGAAAACTAACATGGCTTGAGCCAGTCCCAGTGGATTAAATACGTGAACCTAACTGAGTTGTGTTGTTGTTATCCGAACAAGCCCTACTGAGTTTTTATATCCTTAATTTGTGTTTATTATTTCAGCTCTTGTTTGTTGGCGATAACAACGAGGAATCTCCGTGTATCAGATGACGTTCCGCCCACAAGTGTCAACCCGAGCTGAACAAGAACAATTGCCAGCTGTTACTTTAACTAACTTTAAAATTTGATCGTTCTCCCAGTGACAAATATATTTTCAGAGCCTGAAATCAAAGGCGTTTAAAAACAGTCATCCATTATATTACACCATCTTGTACTGACAATAACAATGATTTAATTTTTAGGAGAAATATTACGACAAAAAGAAGACTAAAAATACTTCTTAAATACCGGTGAGTTGCAATACTAAGTATCGTTTGTACCAGTCAGAAGGTTCAGTGATTGTAACAGCAGGCCCAAGGAACATCCCACAACCTACCAAGGTCCGTGGCGTATTGGCGGTGTGAGTAATCTCAAAAAAAAATGGTTCAATATCTATCAGCAATGGCGATCACTTACCGTCAGGTGGCCCATTTGCTTGCCTACATAGACCATGAAAAATGGCCGTACTTTAATCGATAATTCGATTGTCGATGATATTGATTAAGCCTCGTAATTAAACTCGACGATCGTTCTCACTCATATACTCATTAAACAAATTACAATATTTTATAATTTTTTTACCTATCTACAACTATCAATACAAATAAACTAAACTCCAAATCAATCGAACTATATTGGCCATTTAATCCTTTCGAAGAATCCAACGATGTAATGCTAACTTCCAACTAAATCGTTTTCTTTTGTTATACACACATATTTGAAAAATTCACAATTATTTTACGAATTTAAAAAGTTCCCCGGGGACATTCCAGAAACTACATTTCCATTTACAGCGATTCCACGAAAGTAGCAAATTGTACACATAACCTCGTCTATTAAAAAAATTAAAAACTTGAGTATTATTACATATTTTAATAGAAATGTTACTATACTGCAAACTGCACGAACGACTTCATTAAAAAACCTGGTACCAAATTGCAAAAATAAGAACGAATAATTTCATCAAAATCGATTCATCAGTTCAGGAAAAGTTAACATATGTTTGCAGATCTATATTCTATCTATTTGCGAATACAATAGAGAAAATAAGATAAAATCCTTTTTCATCACAATAAAATTTCTAATAATTGGTAAAGTTCTTGTTTTGCTATTAACTAGTGTAATTAGGTAACATTAGGTAACACTATAAATAATTATTATTTATCTAGAGATATCATTTTTAATTGAATTCCAATATTGACCCGTTAGCGCAATAGGCTTTCAAATCATATTTCTTTCTACTAATTCTTTCTACTAATACTTATATAATAATATAATAATACTTTCTAATAATACTTTTCTACTAATTAAGTAGACCTATTCTGTAAAGATAAATTCGAAACTCAACGCAGATCACAGCTGTGACAAGTTAAAAATTGATGTGCGATATTCACTACCATAAGTTGTTACGGAAAAACAGTACTTTTATAAAACGAATACATAATATATTCATTGCAGTGAATAACTACACTAAAAATCCACATCATCCGTTTAGCCTATCACAAATTTTACGATATCGATTTATTATAATTATAATTATTTTTTAATTAAGAACTGTTCTATATCGGATATTTTTACCCAACATTTATTGAAAACAATTTCTTATTTTAACTTATGTTTTTTTGTAACAAAGTCCCTGCATAAATTCACGTTAACATTTATTTTAAGCTAACGACGTAACGTTAAAATTTACGTTTTGATTTCTCGGGAAAGTTTCAGACATTGAAGTAGTCGTATATGCCAAACTCTGAATAACAGCAGCTTCACAATCAAATTTTATATATCACGGTTATATAATTGATTTCCTTAAATTACGTATTTTTTGCTAAATTGTCCTTATATAAGTGAAAATTGCTATTAATACTAAATAATGCACGAATTAAAAATAAAAGTTTAGAATACAGTGGAAAAAAATGACCGATGGCACCTTCTTTCATTAAAAAAAAGAGGACTAATTACGAAGGAAGAAATATTTTTATATAGTATATACTCGTAGAATCGTTGTAATAAGAGTAATTTATTTTAAAATTTACCATTAGGCGAAAAAAAATAGTTTATCCTATAAGAAATAATAATTTTTATGCATCAGATTTTTTTTATTATGTTGAAAATGTATTTTATTATTCCTTTGACAGTTTAATAAAATTTAGTAAAAAATAATTTTGGGATAGTGTTTAATTATAAAATAGTACATAAAGACTACATACATGCAAAATAAAATAACACTTCTATTTTTAGATTTATCAAAATTTACCTTCAAAATATCACCTTCCTATAGTGTAACTTTTAAATGTGAGTTAAATAAAATAATAAAACTTTACTACAAAGTTAAAATATTAATATCTTCCATTATTTAAAAAATATTTAAAGTTGATTCTAGCTTAATTAAATTTTAATTAGAATTAAAGATGGTTACTCTCTCATATAAATAAAAAATAATAACGAAGTTTCAACAATACCAAAAATTTAAATTTGTCACAGCACTTTTCCAAGTCACAGAGTACTGTTTTTGGTCACTAGAACAGTTTTACATCACTAACTTTTTAAAAACAATAACTTTTTAACTTGCACAATTTTTTTTGCATCCCAAGAAACAGTTTACAGTTTAAAATGTCAACTTGGCATTCGAGTTGACTTTCAAACGAGGCATCGCGCAGGCTCGTTCGGCACTAGCACAAGCGTCGAGCAGACTGGACGCTGCGGCTTCGGATGCAAAGCGCGCGTGCGCAAACAACCTCTTATAATTTGATATCTCACATCACCGCCTCTGACGTGCTGTGGTGAAATATACTCACTAGATTATTCAATTTTATCATCTTACCCGATACTTGGGTAAATATAGCCTTAATGTTTTATGACATAAAAATCTCAAATGAAGTATGAAGCATAAATAATATATATTGAAAATCAATAAGCATGCTCTTTATATAAGTTGATAACTGATTCCAATAAATTTATATATGATAAAATTCCAGTTTTGAACTTGGTATTTTGACGAATTACAAAGTTTGTTAAGTTTACGTAACCATTGTTGAGTTGAAATTTAGTGAAAGTTTGAAGTAAACTTGTCCATGTAATTGCGTATCGATTATACAAACGCTGGAATAAGTACGGGAACAGGGGATTGTCGTTCAGTAAGCCTTGTAAATAAAGCGGGGGAAAGTTGAAATAGATTTTGGCAGGGCGCCCGGGTGTTAGTTATCCCGTTCTAGTCTACCCAATGTTCTCTATCCACAAAAACCTCCACCCGGCTTTTCTGTCCGTGAACATCAGATATAAATTTTTATAATAACGAACTTTAAAAAATATTTTATTGTTGGAAAAGACTCTTAAAAACACAATCCCTATATTAACTGGCTATCTGACGGTAAGTCATCATAAACGCCTGTCGATAGCCGTTAAAGCCGTAAAAAGATTTAACCATTCCTTACATCACCAGTATACTACCAATCTTGGGAGCTGAGATATGAGATTTAGGACTATCGTTACACTGGCTCACTCAACACTTGCACAACGCTCTACCAGCAAGTATTACTATATGATACTATTATTCATTATCACTGCAATATTGCTATAAATTTATTACAAATATTATATTACAGTAAAATAATATTATAATTTGTTTGATTATAAATCAGAAAGGAGGGCGGAGGCCAATAAAGCAGCAAATTGGTTTACCGACTCGTTTGAAAAGAAAATTGATTGTTATTAAAGATACAGATAACGATTTTATTATTATCAACGACTCAAACATGAATATTATATTGGATAATTAATTTTATAACAGATGTATACAGCAACTAGCAGTTACCCGCGGCTTTTCTCGCGAAGAAATTGAATTTACAGATTAACTTCAACTAATACGTTAATTTAAGCCCACTTTAGTGTGTATTTCATTTCATGTTTTTTACTTTAAAAAAAATGATGGAATTCCATACAAACTGTCAAAAACTATTTCACCCCCTGAGGGGTAATATTTGCAAAATTCCTTTTTTAATGATTTTTTACTCAATAAAACAATCTTAATCACGAATTTACTTTCGGCCGCGATGAATCTGTCAGGACATGTAATTTTATCTATATAGATAAGATATAATAATAATATAATATACACTTTGTTTGCCAATCGCGATTCAGATTTATAGCAGATAATGCCATACATTGAATAACATAAATTTAATAAAATGGGTCTTCACTGTGATAAATTATTTATTTATAACTAATATTATTTGATCGTTTTAATAAATGTTATGTGTAGTAATTAAGATCATAACGAAGAACATGTTTTATTAAAATGAGGTTTAGATTTCAAAAAGGTGTTAGTGGTTTCCATATAATAATGACAAGAAGTAAAAAAGTTTATTATTAAATAATTATTACTGAATACAATAGACGTTCTAAGTAGAAAATGTTACGTTGATTAAAATCCGGTATATCCTTTACACGTCAAACAGGAAAACTCATATAAAACAAAGCAATTCATCGACGTTTAACTTTTATTACAACTCGAATCAAATATAACGAATTAATTTGGAATAAAATGATACTTGACTAAAAACGGCTAGCTTTTCATTTCAAGGATTTTTATACACAAATAGCTTTAACTTTTATCATAAGCACTTTATACTACGTAGGTAGCACAAGAGTACATAGTACAGTTTATTTATATTTATGACGACCTCCATGGTCGAGTAGTCTGTACACCGGTTTTGATTGGTGCGCCACTCGTGCGCCGAGATCCCGGGTTCGATTCCCAGCCGAGTCTATGTAGAATAAGCTCGTTAGTTTTCTATGTTGTCTTGGGTCAGTTGTGGTACCGTCGTTATTTCTGATTTTCCATAACACAAGTGATTCAGCTACTTACATTGGGATCAGAGTAATGTATGTGTTGTTGTCCAATGTTTAAACATATATTTATATTGATAGAGTACAGCATGCAGGCGCCGCATGTTGATAGTGAAGCAATTCATCGACAAAATCAATAATCTATATATGAATCATTATAATCCTATATCAGTCCACTGCTGGACATAGGCCTCCAAGGTGCGTCTGAGCCTGATCTTTGGACTTTTCACAAGCCACCTTCCGTACATCATCGCACCACCTTGCCACAGGGTTTTACACCAAACTTGCCGATTCGCGGTCTTCATTCTAGAACATAACATTAACCTTCTGACCCCAACAACTATTAGTTCTAAGGTACATGTGATATTTATTAATACGAGAATAATTTTATTAATTTCTTTTATTTTATATTGAATTAATATTATAATATGCCATGTAAATCTTGTTCTTAACCCTTATATGTATATTTGGATCGTCTTGTTACAGCTACAGGATTAACCTGAACGTAAATCTACCTACGGTACCGAATGTTGCTTTCGCTACCTTGAAAATTGTTATTTAATATTTTCTGAAAATAAAATATATGCATACAATTTATTTTATAATGTAATGAAGGTTTATCTATTATTTTGTTCAATATAATGTTAAAATTCAATAAAGTCTGGATAACTTTTTTTTAAATAGTTTACTCAGTCAAAGTTAATTAAGATAAAGACAAGCACATTTTAATAATGAATTAATAAATTAATTAATTAAATAGAAATACTTTATCTCTTATACAAATATTGTTCTTAGCAATAGATTTATTTTCGCTCTTATTAATTTATTGATGTAGTTTTAAGTTTTAATGATAAACTATTCTCGCTAAAAGCTTTTTTTTTTGTTTTCGCGAAACTCTTAATTATTACTGAACTTAATCACTCATTAAAATGTTTTCGAAGAAATTTTACCGAAAAAAAAACGTTAATGGTTACGTTAAACAAGTTTTTCTTTAAGTACTGTCTAAAGGCTTTTCAATTAATGCATAAGAATAAGCATACATATCTTTGTTAAAATATCTTTCTAATGGATACCTAAGAGAAAATTTTCTATATTTTCTTTGTCTTTGAAACTAAATTATTAAGTGGAATTCATTCTAGTAAGAGAATATCAATACGTACCCCATAGTAAGTTTTTGCTTAAAAGATTTTACAAAATCTTAACAAAACTTTCATATGAATAATCAAGTTTTACAGATTGTTTAACTTTATTGGGAAATACGAAATTAAGTAAGTTAATTTAATGATTTTTAACGTTTTGTAGCACCATATTCTTGCTTGATTCTTAATGTGATATAATCTGTGTGATGTTGTCTTAAATTTTCGCGATTACACATTGAAATAAAACTAGCTACAACGGATTTGAATCGCGTATATTAATTATTTTTAACATCCCGATGTTTCGAGCACTTTACAGTGTTCGTGGTCACGGGTAAACATTTACCCATATATATAGGATATATAGGATTGGTATCAGTCAGTTTTATTTCATAATCTGTGTGTCTGCCGTGACATCATAGTTCCCACATAGGCTATTTTGTTTTGTTTGACTAACTTTATTCGAGAGCAATATAAAAGTTATGAGGATTAAAGTAGGAATGAAAACCAAATGTTTTAATTTTATAATTTAATCTTGTTAGTAAAATGTTATCATGCATTTTTGTCTAAATCATGTAGACAATATAACAAGTAGAACCGCCAAGGATTAAAACATATAAATGTAATTGTGGTGTTGCTAACACGTCGCAGAGTCACATAAAGCTGGCCGTACGCACAGGAAACGCTCCTTATAAAAACTATTTTATTTCAATAAGCATAATACGGTATATAAACTTAGAATAATTTGCTCTACATCCTGTTAAAATCTCTGCTTCTATCACGATGTAAGTTGATCACTTTTAATCTGGTACTGTTACATAGCTTTGGTAGGCTTACATTTCTAAGCTGAACCCTTTTTAATATGTCCGCATCAATAAAAGCTTAAGTTACATTGAAATTTGTGAGTAATGTATCTTCATATCCAAATATTGTTTAAAGTTTACATTCACTGTTATACTGCCTATTATTTAACATTTTTTAATAAAAAAATTACATGTTTTTTTTTGTTTCGTGGTATTTACATTAACCAATTTTAGTATTTGAAATACTATATAAAAAATCTCATATATATGAATATATTCCATATTGCAGGTATGTCGGATATTCTATCCTCAAATAGATTACTATTAATAATACTTAGTATTGTAGTGTCTCAGTTTGAACTATGAATTAAGTGTTCCTACGTACAAGACATAACATGTTAGCTCCTAAGGTTTGTGGCTCCAATATCTATGGGAGACTACCTTTCACATATGTGCACATCATCCTACCTATTACATATTTTATAAATGATGATAATGATGTCTTGTCAATATTAAAGTTATCATTGATAATTTCTTTGTATTTTGTCAGAAACAATTAATTGTTCTGATCCGGAATTTAAGCTAGTCACAGATCAAATTTAATTTAAAGGCATTATTAGAGGCATTAAATTGACGAAACGATATGCGTAATAACTAAAGTATTGCTAATATCACAGAACAAAACCAAGATAAAGATGGCTTTATTTAATTGGTAAACAGTTATTTTTAAACCTTGTGGTTGTCAATTGTTTTTCATGCACATTTAAGTCATTTATCCCTGTAGATGTTATAAAATGCCGTGAAACATCTGTTAACACTCAATGAGAGTAAGAAAAACGAGTCGTAAGAGGTGACGATGAACGGCATTACGCTCACCTCGCTCTCAAATAAATTGGCCGTCAAATTAGATTCGATTTCTGTTATTGTAAATTAATTTTGCTATGAGATAATAATAAACGTGATACTACTAAGCCGATCTCGTTTATATTTCACCCTTAGCGAGTATCATTATATTAATATTCAACCAAGACGATAGAATTACATTTAACTAAAATTACTTACAAGTGGTAGGTACTCGTATATTACGAGATTACAAGCAAGGCATTTCACGTATCTCCAGTATTTCAACTGAGGTTCTATCGTAAGCTCTTTACATTACATGCCCCTAAGGACGTGTGTTTAAGGCCTGCGGTAGTATAACTTGAATAGTTGCTGTATTCAAAGACTGAGGACATAGAACGTAATTGTATTCAGGTAAGCCAAAGACTAATATTTGAAAACGTCTTGTTTCAATACTGAAATTCATTTCTTAGTGAATTTCAGAACATGTTTCATTTATAAAGCTTTATTACCTCATCTGTTCGTTATTTATTTACGTAGCAAATAAATCTTCACAATACAAGTAAAAATGTTTTCCGTGATAAATGTTTTACAAAAACGACGCACCTAGAATTCTCGCTCGTATTTTATTAATATCGTTATAATAATATGAGTATTTATATTATATACTAGCTGCCAGTCCTTACTTCGTTTCGTTAAATAAAGATTTAACGCCATTATGAACATTCACCAACCGATCTATTTATCCGTACTGTACTAATGCTTCGGCAATATGCTCCGTGTATTTTTTCACGAGCTTATTTAAATATCTCGTAAAATTTCAACAGCAATCGATATCATACATTCAAAGGCCGGTTACGTATTAGCAATGTAAAGAATGATAAATATTTCTTTCAGCGTTTTTCCTATCAAACTATTATATACTTAATTAAAATCTAAAACCAAGATTTCGATTTCCAAGTGTTAAATACATTTATCTACAAATACATTTTAAAACTTATGATATATATACACATATATAAGAGAATACTTAACACTAAACTTCACTTTTGATTATTTTTTTCAAACATATATAAGTTTGTTACCTATAAAAGATAAATATATAATACTGATGAGTTTCTAAATATATTTTTAGACTCAAAAATCTTTCACATAAAGCCTTTTTTCTGTAATAATATTGAGAGCGTTCGCTTCAACAGTGCATGAACCAGCAATTTTGCTCCGACACCGTAAACATATTAAGCTTTATATACAAAATAAAATAACGTACTGTGTAACCTTTGTCCGACTCGAAACTATACACTAAAGGAAATTTAAGTAATATAACCCGATTTGGTAGCGTCGAAACCGAAAAAAAGAACAGACAAAAGTTATTTCTTTACAATATTAAACAATTATACTATTTTATACCATCAGTATACTATAAGATAAACATCTCATACATTGAAGGGGAAAAATACGGCGTTGGGAGCGATCCCATTCAGGAAATATAATTTCCGAAACATCGTATTCGAATCCCAAGACCATCAATTAACCTTTGACGTACATTGGCTTTTCCACGTTTATGTGAGTATTGTGCCAAGAATGCTTTGCCATAAAATATGAATAGCGTTAAATATTTTGAAGTTCTCCGTTTACTTTACTTTGTTCGATTAGTCAATTTTATAAAAGTAGAAAAAGATAAACAAATGATGGGCGAATGAAGTGACTAAGTATATCATTCACCAAAACTCAGCAATCAAGCTAAGGTTAGGTTAAGGTAAGGCTACAGTAATTACATTCTTTCATTTAGGTCTTTGTTCGGTTTGCAATTGAAACACTTGGACTAAAAGTGCAATCACCTTTATTATCATTGAATAATACCATATCTCATTGTGACTGATGATAAGAAGGTTGGTTTGATTTCGCCCAGATTTGTAACCTAACATGACAACACTTCCACTTCTTCTAATTGAGGTAACTTATGAGTATGATTTAAAGTAAGTAATTATTAATCTGTTGTAATTTATCTTCCATGATGAAAGTGCAAGCCATTTAAATAATTTTATTTTTAAGCACGTTTGTTATAGAATTGCTCATTTCAAATTTTATCATTTTCAAACCGACGCCGCTTTTGTGCGATGAAAATGTCCGCTATTTGTCCAAGATATTACGTCGACCCTCTATTTTTCATAGCGATATGAACACTTTTAGGAAGCAGATATTAACCTGATTCTCCATCGAATAGCCTCGCGTTTTAAAGTATGATCTTTGCATGCTCTATATTAAAATTAATATCGATATTAATAACATTTCCGATGAGTTCATGAATGATGTAAGTTGTATAAAGAAAATTGTGAAAGTACTATATTTAATTTTAAAAATAATTTACCACTTCGCGCAGGTTATTTCCCTTCAGGTGTCTTTCTCTCTTTGTTTCTGTATCTCTTTTCCAAAATTTCATAGTATGAACGATATGTTGCAAAACAACAACAACAACAGCCTGTGAATTCCCACTGCTGGGCTAAAGGCCTCCTCTCCCTTTGAGGAGAAGGTTTGGAACATATTCCACCACGCTGTTCCAATGCGGGATGGTGGAATGCACATGTGGCAGAATGTCTATGAAACTTGTCACATGCAGGTTTCCTCACGATGTTTTCCTTCACCGCTGAGCACGACATGAATTATAAAGACAAATTAAGCACATGAATCAGCGGTGCTTGCCTGGATTTGAACCCGCAATCATCGGTTAAGATGCACGCGTTCTAACCACTGGGTAATCTCGACTCTCAATATGTTGCAATAAAAATTACACATCAGTATATAAAGCTGCATGTGGCTTTTGTTCGAGAATATGTCCATTCGAGCAATGTTATCTAGATGATATTACAATCGACACATTTATAATTCTTAAGTGCAGAATCCACTTATAAAGGAGTACTTAGATAAATATATATATTTTAAATATTACACAACATCACATACATTACTCTGAGCCCAATGTAAGCAGCCAAAGCATAATTATGGAAAATCAGAAATAACGACGGTACCATAATAATATTCAGTTAATACTTTTATTTGTAACACTGGTTTTAGGGCAAATAAGATATAAATGCATATTAAATAATGGCCGTAAAGATGCAAGTAATGGAAAACAATTACCCACTCTTAAGCAACATTAAGAGCTGAGATAGCCCAGTGGTTAGGACGCGAGCATCTTAACCGATGATTGCGGGTTCGAACCCAGGCAAGGACCACTATATATGTATTTGTGCTTAATTTGTGTTTATAATTCATCTCATGCTCAGCGGTGAAGGAAAACTTCGCGGGGAAACATGCATGTGTCTAATTTCATCGAAATTGTGCCACATGTGCATTCCACCAACCCGCATTGGAACAGCGTGGTGGAATATGTTCCAAACCCTCTATTTAATGGAAGAGGAGGCCTTATCCCAGCAGTCAGGACGTCTTGGATTTGGGTAATAATAATTTGAAGCAGTTTACGAGTATCTTGTGCCCGATGTGTTTTTAAATTAGTGTAATTGAATATACTGCACGATCTATCGCAGTTGTTTTATTTCTATAAGCTAGTAAATATAATATGTTTTCCGTTATCACCAACAATATCGTAGACAGGCACTCGATAACATGTGACATGATGTATCGTTTATTTACAGTATTTTTAAACAAATAACAACAGTATGTACGAGGGAAATTTATTTTAAATATAGTGTCAATATTATTATAGTTTCATTAAATTTAATGTAACTTTTATATAGTTTTATTTTATTTCTCGATCGGTATTATAATATGATTGAGTTAAATTAAGATTTTTTTATACTTTAAATAACACCTTTGTCATTGGAGAAAGCGAAACCGTGGATCAATTATAACGGCGCGAGTTTAAGTCTAGACGATACTAAATTTATCTTGTGCTAATTATCTTGATTTGGATCGTATGTATAATATATAAGTTCCCGTGATTTCATTCGTATCAATTTTTCTCTCGTAAATTTTGTAGTTTATTCGACGTTATTTCAGTCCAGTTTATTATCGATTCAGTAGTTCAGTCTTGACGATAGGGCTTTGTGTAAGCTTTTCTGGGTAAGTAATCATTTTCCAAGTAAAGAAATAGTTTGTACTGAAGGGCGAGTTATTCAATTGAAATACAAGTGAAAGAACATAAGATAGTTTCCAAGTTTAGTTATGTAAGAAATTATAAAATAAATATATCCCTTTAATGTAACCTATAAATGGTGACCCATAATGTTACGTACAAGTGGTGACCACGTACCATCAGGAGTGTCATTTGCCCGTTCGTCTATCTAAGTCATGAAAAAATATTTAACCATCAGAAATACAGGTTTCAATGTAGATTTACCTATAGACATTTTTTTTATATTTATTTATTGAGGGTCAATCTCTAGCACTACACTCACACATGTAATAATAAAAACATACCTAATAACAAAAAACATTCTCTTTAAGACTGCTACATCGTGCATTTTATATTATGTTTCTATACTATAAATATGGTGGACTAGATCTCGTTTCAAAATAGAGCAATAAATATTATCTTAACGAGTGAACTAATTTTATTTATCACATAACAAAATAATTTAATCTTCTTAAGCTGTCCGTATTATTGGTCATGTATATAATGTGTATATGTAATAAATTGATATTTTATATTTGTAAGTGATTAGTTCACAACTGAAAATTACTATGAATAAAATAAAAATTTCATTTTAGACCGATAAATATCTTTAAAAAAATGCAAATTCAAATAAAAGAATCTTTTATTATCATATAACTGACATAAGAAAAAATGTGTATAATTCAGTAAGAATTGAGTTTTATCATAAAATTGAATAGTTTGGCCAACTGTGCTAATAATAATAAATGACTCGTACGTCATTTTTGCGTGAAGTATGCAAGTAAGATTAATGAGAGCGTAAAGTTCTCTCCGGAGATTTCTTAAAGAATGGTTAGTTTCATAGCATCCGCAAACTTATTGCTTTTTTTCTTTTTCTTTTGAGTTTTGACTCGAATATTTTATTTTATTTTATACCCTTAATATTACGCAATTTTAAATATGCGCTTCATAATACAATTTAATCAAGAGATTTACGAAACGCCTAGTCAGCTTAAGAACTGCTCCTAAGTCTATTCAAACATTTAATACCTCGGAAAACAGTCCGTCTTCAATTACAAGGCAATTTGAAGTCTTGAGATTTATTGAAATTAATATAACATAGTTTATTTTGTCAGACTAACACGAATAGTCAAACTGAAATTATTTATTTATTAAATAAGCAATAGCTGGTACGGACATTACAATGTTATTTTCTGCTATTAACTAGAAGTTATTAAAATGTGTATTTCTTTAGGTTAAGGCTAAATGTAAGGTTCTTTTGGTTAAATGGATTGAATTAATGTGTCTTAACATAATATCGTAAATCCAAAGCATCTCTTAGTTTTCATTTGTTTAATTTCCAACAATTGCACTTACCTTATTGGTACTAGGAAATTATATGCGAAGAAATTCTCTCATATGTATATATCATTTCAAAAAGTACCCAAAATAGTAACATGATACAATAAGCTTATCACGTTTTCTTCAAGAAAAGGAAAGGTCTTTGCTGAGCCGTTATAATATATATTCTGATGTCACTATACCATAAATATACGACAGGCTTTATTTAATAGGTATAAAATAAAATTCTAAGCATTTCGTATCAATTAAATTATAACTTTTATTTTTATGTAAAAAACTTATTCCTCTTCGTGAGTTAACGGCTTTCAAATTTCTGCAAAATAAAACATAAATTTTTCAGTACCTAAATCTGATATAATTGGTTTTCGGTACGCTTTTTGTCCCAAATTTTATCCCATATTTCAGTTTGAAAAATTCATCAGTTACGTTTGTTTACATTGATAGATGGAATAATCAATGAAAAAGGAAATATTGTATCTATGTAAACTATCAATTCGAATAGAAACATCACAAGTTTTTTTTAACGAATGTTCAATAATCAATCTGAATGTGGACCGATTTTGATTTAAAAATAACGTTAATTAAAAATCGTTATCAAATATTTATATTTCAACCAACCTAACTCTTAGTTAGTAAATGTATACCTTGGTGGAAGGGCTTCGTGCAAGCCCATCTGGTAGGTACCACTCATTCATCAGATATTCTACAGATAAAAAACAGTACTTAGTAATGTTTTGTTTCGGTTTGAAGATTGAGTGGGCCAGTGTAACTACAGGTACAAAGGACATAAAATCATAGTTCCCAAGGTATGTGGCGCATTGACGATGTAAGGTATGGTAAATATTTCTAACAGCGCCAATGTCCATGGGGGGTTGTGACTACTTAGTATCAGGTGGCACATATGCTCGTCCGCAAACTTATGGCATAAAAAAAAATTGTAGTATAAAACTGGCTCACTCACTCTGAAAACCGTAATACATGGTGCGTGGGTGGCACCTAATATGACCTATACAAAGTACTTACCACGAAGTAACGATTTGTATTGAATATTTTTGCCCATTTATTGAATATTGTTGAAAATATTACGAGGAAATGTTAAGTGATTTTTCTTGTATACGTCGTTGCCATTATTATAAGGTAAACAGTATTTTTATCAATGTTGTTAGAAGTTCAACAAATAAGAAACACGAATTAATAAATTAAATTAAAATCTTTATTTTTCATATATACATAGTCCATAGATATTTCATTCCGACAAAAATAAAATCAAAACATTATTCGAATAGGCTTTTATGTAATTTTAGTTAAAATATAATAAATTCAATTAAATTTCATCAACATTTAAATAAATACGTCATTTTTATTTAATTTTGTTTGTAAAAAATATAATAATACAAAAATATAATGTAAGTAATAGTCATGAAAGTAAGGAATAGAGCAAGTCATCGCAACTCTACAATGTTCCGGAGCCTATAGCCGACTAAGGAAATTTCTGCTAGACACATGCATCAATTGAACACATAAGCGCTTTAACCAAGTCGGTTGTGGGAAACCGACATCAGCAGAGACTGTCAGACTTAAACGTCCACCAATCTTTTTGCACAGTTACAAAAATTGAGACAAGAGCAAGCGAACTATAGATGTACCTAACTCTAACATTTGCCTAAATCGGTACGATGGTACTTCTTTTTTTGCCAAATTTAAACACATAGAAACGTAAATAATTTGAATGAAAGTATAATTTTCTAGGAATTTGTTAAAGTTCCTAATATAATCAGATTACACAATTTCCGATTTCCTATTAACTTTCTAAATTTTCTAGGAAATAAAATAATTTTACATCCTTCAGTCTTTCGTGCGGCAGTGAAATTTGTAAAGCTATCTTTAAGATCTGTCAACGTCAGATGAAAATATAAATTAACTTTCGTATCATATTATAGATGGAATTAAACTTTTGCTATTATTAATGGAAGTTAAACCATTCATAAAAGCAAGAAAGATTTCAGTGCCTAAAGTGGTTAAACAAATGACATCGTTTCATAATAATATTATATATATGAAAACAGTGCATTTTCCTTTGTCTTATTTTTTACAAAAAAAAAATGTAAAGTTGGAGTATGAAATTTTATGGACTAATAAAAAATATTGAAAACATCTTAAGCTAATTATATCTAAATTACACGCCTGACTTTATATTTATTAATAACAATAATAATTTTCCATTATCATTGATTATATTAATTAGAACCCAACTCTTCATAAATTTTTGGTATAATAAACCAATAATTTAGAACGTAAAAGTAATATTATATATTAATATAGTATGGTCTACTATAAGATTTTGCTAAAATGAATTATTTGCAAATCGAAATCTTTAGTCAAGATTCTGTCAAGAGTCGGTGTTACCGTTGTTGTAATCCTGGCTCACCCAAAAAAGTTAAAGCAGTCAGTAATACTAGCAGTAATACTTAGCAGTTAGTAATACTAAGAGTATAGGAAGGATTTGAGTATGAGTTGTTTTGCTATATGATTAGACAAGAAAATATTAAAATAGCTGAAATGGCTGAAATGTAGCGCGCGTACGTCGTACGCGTGCATCTTAACCGATGCTACCTCTAAGTTACGTCGTACAATACTTGTTTATTTATAAAACAATCTTAAATATGTACACAAAGTTGAATCATAAAATAAATGGAACCAGTTCTTTAAAACATTTTTTGACATTTAAAAACACATAACAACATTATTGACATTTATTTCGACTTACGTGTTCCTTCACACCTAAGATAAATAAATGGCATAATTTGACAATAGTAAAAACATTAGCAAAATTTTGTATTTAAAAAAAAAATAAAAAAAATAGTTTATCCCTACCTAAACCAAAGGAATAACAAGTAAATGTCTCAAGGCCAAGCAGAGATGGACCAGTGGTTAGAAAGCGTGCATCTTAAGACAAGCACCACTATATACTTATACACATATGTATATGCTTAATTTGTGTTTATAAATCATCTCGTGCTTGGCAGTGAAGGAAAACACCGTGAGGAAATTTGCATGTGTCAAATTACATAGAAATTCTGCCACATGTGGATTCCACCAACCCGCATTGGAACAGCGTGGTGGAATATGTTCCAAACCCTCTGCTTAATGGGAGAGGAGGCCTTAGTGCAACAGTGATTAATTTACAAGCTGTTATTTTACTTTTGTACTTTAAAAAATATTAAAAATTAGAAATAAAAAATCAATAGTACCTACTGTAATAAACTTTTTTCTGCTTTCGATAATTATCTTAATCCGAAAATATGTTTGCAAATATTAATTATCTATTAAATCTCACATCACTTTACCAGTAACTTAGTATAAATAAGTACTTAGTACTTATGTCTCAATACGCTGTGCCGTCGACTAATAACTTGACTTTTTAAACTTTTCGTGACTAATGGTTCTTAGACCGAAGACTACACTTAAAAGATTAACTGAAGAGCTTTTTGTTCTTTTTTTTCACAATAATACCATTATAGACTTCACAAGTTAATTTTGAAATGTAACTTTGAGAATAATTAATTAAATATCATTATTTTTAAGTCTTGATTTAGTCATCAATTAAAACTGATTTTAAGTGACTCAAAAAAAATAAAATATATAATTTAAATATTGTTGTTAATGTAGTTAAATATTATAAATCAGTGAGAAGAATATGGGAGAATTTAGTCAGGATTGCATTCATATGCAATTTCATCTACGCTTGATGCAATATTGTATATACTTACTTCTCTTAGTACCAATGATCAGATACAGGCTGTTTGTTTTCGTTTAGATTTTGAGCTTATCCCCACCATACCTCGAAAAGCACGTCAAGAGCAGACCCAGTATCAAATCTCTAATATCGATTCTTGGTATATAAAGTATAATTTAATAAATAATGTTTATAACATTGTGAGCTGAGATGGCCCAGTGATTAGAACGCGTGCATCTTAACCGATGATTGCGGGTTCAAACTCAGGCAAGCACCACTATATATATGTGCTTAATTTGTATTTATAATTCATCTCGTGCTCGGCGGTGAAGGAAAACATCGTTAGGAAACCTGCATGTGTCTAATTTCATCGAAATTCTGCCACATGTGCATTCCACCAACCCGCATTGGAGGCCGGAGGGCGAAGAGGAGGCCTTATCTCAGCAGTGTGAAATGTACAGGCTGTTACTTTACTTTACTTATAACATTGTAGATATCTCTTAATCAGTTTTTCTAATAAAATAAATGCGGTTAAAATATTACATTATACTAATTGTCATATCTGAGAATGGTAATTTATAACAGTTGAATGATGTTTACTTAATGTTCATTCCTGTCTATGTCTTTGTCCCATTTGCAGTTGAAAAACTTAGCCTCTAGAGAAGTAGTGCAAAACCTTAATTAAAAGTATAACACCTCGCCTTCTGAATGAAAAATGTACCAGCCCTCCTGTCACCTGTGGAGGTAGAACATTTTTACCGAAAGCATCGGAATAGCGATTCAATGGAAAAATGCTGCTCGCATTTTTGCAACCATTCCACACGGGCCTGATTTGTACAGTAACTATTTTTAATTCACATTTGTTTATTTATGGAATTAATGGTAAAAATTCTTAATGAAATAATTTTATATAAGACATTTCTTATAAATACAACAATTGATTACGCTTTGTGGCAAGCCTAAGGGGAAAAGTAAGCATATGCTGTCTGCAAGGAGTCTCTTTAAGTTATACCCACTGTTCTTTTCAACCGACTTCCAAAAGGAGGAGGTTATCAATTCGTCTGTATTTTTTTTTTTTTTTTTTTTTTTTTTTTATGTTTGTTACCTCATAACTTTTCACTGGGTGGATAGATTTTGATAATTTTTTTTTTGTTTGAAAGGTAGTGCTTCCCGTGGGGTCCCATTTTTTTTTTATTTTTTTCCGATGATGGTATCCATATGAAAACGACATAAGTCTTAAATTTGCATTATGTATATGCGCGACAAATGGGTGAATAACTGAAAATCACGTTAACCAATTTTGATAATTCTTTTTTTATTATAAAATATATACTTCAAGAGTAATTTGGTGAAAGTTTGGTAAGGTTCTGAGCACAGGATCCATGACAAAGTAACGGAACGGAAGGGAACGGAACAATTCTGAGGAGCACGTTAGCGATACTCGGTCGAATCTTTTATTTATAGGTTATTTGGATAATTGAGTCACCTTCCGTAATGTGTTTATGTTTATGTAATTATCATAGTCGAATATTATAATCAACTAGCTACCCACCCCGGCTTCGCACGGGTGCAATACTGATACTAAATATACTACAGAATTTGTTTATTTACGACATCACATCGCAAACTTCTAAAATTATCAGTGTTTCTTTACTATATTGTTCATGTATTATATACACAAACCTTCCCCTTGAATCACACTATATTTAAAAAAAAACCGCATCAAAATCCGTTGCGTAGATTTAAAGATATAGGGACAGAGAAAGCGACTTTGTTTTATACTATGTAGTGATGGAACTCCTATACGGCTCGCAGTTATTGTGCGATATGGGGCAGAATTTCTTACTATCTTTAATCAAATTCTGTGTATGTGATGTGATGTCATATGATGTACGAAATATAGTTGGTCTTTTTCAAAGTTTTTTTGCTGAGTTCGATTACAGCTCTTTCGAGGGATCCTTGTAGTTTACGCCGCGTGACGTATTAAGTCCGCATTTTCGAAAGTCTATTTTTGCTTTATTCGCAAGTTTCCTTTGAAATTGTCCTCGAAGTAGTTTCTGACTCATATAAACGGAACGCTTAATCTATCCATATTAAAAAAAATTAGTTAGTTAACATCAGCTTCACTTAAAATCAAAAAATAAATAAAAATTTTAACAAAAAGAAAAACCGACTTCAAACAAAACACTATTTTAAAACAAATGAATATGCACGAAAAAGTAATAAAAATAATTGCGTATTCAACATATTTTTTAGAGTCTTCCTAAGTTAAATGAAATGAAAAATATTAGACTACTTAAAAGTCGATTAACGATTATATCATGTAGTTATAATTATTGTTATATTTGGAGTCGGTGTCAGCCAATAAAACCCTACATAACCCTACCTACGTATATCTATCAAAAAACAATACGAGAATACTTTAACAAATATGTTTTTTTAAAAATTACCTTTTACACAATAATATACTGGATCAATCAAGGGGCTCGTATCGCTTCTTTCTTTTGATTGTTGGGGCAAGGGCACCGTGGCTGACACCGGCTCCAAATATACCAATAACTATAACTACATGATATAATCGTTAATCGACTTTTAAGTAGTCTAATATTTTTCATTTCATTTAACTTAGGAAGACTCTAAAAAATATGTTGAATACGCAATTATTTTTATTACTTTTTCGTGCATATTCATTTGTTTTAAAATAGTGTTTTGTTTGAAGTCGGTTTTTCTTTTTGTTAAAATTTTTATTTATTACGTCTCTTCCCTAAAATCAACGTCTGGCATCTCCTGAAATAAGTATCACCTGTAAATCTTGGATGGTTTATTTATGCTCCGTTTATATTCAGTCCATGGTTATAGCATCCAAAAAAATTTCAAGAGCTGTTGAGAAAACTTTAGGTATAAACAAATCAGAAAAAAATTGCTTATTCTTTAATTGCTAATGTGGCGTATACCTATATTGTTTTTGTTCCCCGTGATTCTGGTTCTCCCTATATTTTAGAGCGTTTAAGTAAGTCAGATATTTTATTGTAGTCAAAGAATGCTAGATGATGCTAGATATGATATGTGCATATTTGGATGTTACAATTTAGGTTGACTCTCTGATAGCATGGATATGATCAATTGGTAAAATATTACTGCCAAATCTTGCATGCTGTTTTATTTTTATTTTATGAGTATAATGGTTGTCACTTTTATTGACGACGTAAATAATCTACATGTAAAATGTCATTGAATAAATCTGTGTAATGTATATGTAAATTTAGTGCAATTACTAGACATTATGAGTCAATGTCAATTCCACGACATGTGTTTATATACGTAGAAGTTTCCGCAAGGACACGTGTTCTATCCTCAGAGAATTATCGCATTATGTCCAATTGTCCATTGTTCAATTAACATACCTAATTAACTTAATACTGACGATTGGCACTGAATCAACAATGAATTTTGAAAATTATAATATTCATAGTAAAGTAAAGAAACAGCCTATAAATTTCCCACTGCTGGGCTAAGGCCTTTGGAACATGTTCCAATGCGGGTTGGTGGAATCCACATGTGGCAGAATGCAATTAGACACAATCAGATTTCCTCACGGTGTTTTACTTCACCGCCAAGCCCGAGATAAAGTATAAACACAAATTAAGCGTATATATATAGTGGTGCTTGCCTGAGTTTGAACCCGAACTCATTTGTTAAGATGCATAATATTCATGTAAATTCAATATGAAATATAATTCGTAAACATTAGAAAGGAGAATAGACAATATTATAATGAAAAAAACGACAACAAAGTATTACACATAACTAAATTCCTAAGAAGAAATAATTATTAATAAATACTATTAATATAATATATTACTATATAACTTACACAAGATTAGTAGTAAAAGTAATACATAAAAGAACGTTGATTTGCAAAACAAAAGTATGTTCTACTATAAATGTGTATTTTGATTTTGATTAAATCCAACGAGATGAGCCGAAATGGCCCAGTGGTTAAAGGGCGTACATCTTAAGCGATGATTGCTGATTTTGAATTAAATTGTAATTGAATTCTCATGTGTTATAGACAATATTATAATGAAAAAAACGACAACAAAGTATTACACATAACTAAATTCCTAAGAAGAAATAATTATTAATAAATACGTAAACGAAAAAAAAGTCGAGAACAATTAAATCACCTTCAAACCTAATTTTACTTATCTGTATTGGACCCCACAATCTTCGTTTTAGTTTTTCCTAACTAGACACAATAAAAAAGATAATGTAACGTAAATAGATAATAAATACACAATAACATGGTCTTCCCTTTAATTACGTTGATGGATAAAAGAAAATATGGAGCTTACATAATTTCGTTGTACTATAAATAAACAAATTAAATAAACCCAATTTGATACTAAATCAATGTGACGATATATATTATATTATTTCCTTTGGCTTTGCCCGCAAGTGAGGAGTTCTGGTGCCCTGTTGCTCCTTATTCGTTAGCTGTACCCTTTACAACGTGTATGAAAAATTTCTTATTGATTAATAGAACAGTTAAACAAACAAACACATGAAGAAACTCACATTCACACTTATCATATTAGTTATAAACATGACATAATTATATTATAATTCTACGCATACCAATATGACTTACTGTTGCTAGTAAAAAACATTAACAAAAAAAAAACTTACTTCGAATATTTTTCTTGAAAGTTAATTGGGTGAAAACCGAAAGTTTACCGTCCCAATCCGAAAATAATAATCAAATCTGTTCAGAAATGACGGAGTTCTGAGTTAATAAACATGAAATAAAA
The DNA here is from genome assembly GCF_905220365.1 of Vanessa cardui. Classification (NCBI taxonomy): domain Eukaryota; kingdom Metazoa; phylum Arthropoda; class Insecta; order Lepidoptera; family Nymphalidae; genus Vanessa; species Vanessa cardui. The sequence continues at coordinate 7,868,197 of NC_061135.1, forward strand.
AAATATAATCAACCAAATTGATTAACTCTGTTTTGAAGTCGATTAAAAACTTCCATACCGAAAAATTTCATTCATTTATATAAACGGTTAATTAAGATTTGCAAAAATCTTATGTCTTATACAATAAATTAATCAGTGAGTGTATTCTGTACTGTAAATGAGATATTCAGCGGATTTGTAACGAAGCAGTGAAGCAATAACATGATTGAGACGCGACCTCATTTGCGAGTATTTATAACGAAATTCTGAATATATGCTATGGTAGAATCGTTAATGAGTACGCCTGCATTTATTTGACGAAAATATATTTAAAAAAAATGAAACTACAGTGCGAACTTTTTGTAATATTACATTAAAATATTTTACGAAATGTTAATACATGCACAATACTTAATTTGTGTTTATAATTTATCTCGTGCTCAGTGGTGAAGGAAAACATCGTGAGGAAACCTGCATGTGTCAAATTCTGCCACATGTGTATTCCAGCAACCCGCATTGGAGCAGCATTCTGCTCAAAAAGCAGAGGAGGCCTGAACACAGCAGTGGGAAATTTATAGGCTGGTTATGTAATATTTATACATGAGACTTGAAATCAACGACCTTATTAGCGTTCATCTGTTGATATTAGACGGCAGAATCTCACGTAATGGTTGTCACAGAATGACTTCCTGACAGCGGTTTTATCTTGAGCTCATTATTTAAATCAATTTTGATATTTTATGCTTGTAATATCTTCATATAAAGTGCGGTTTTTTTCACAAAAAAATATGATAAGTTGCTAAATTAAGAAGTGAATTGCAATCAGCATCTTATTTCTCTTGGAATATATTTATGTTATAAATAAATTAAAAAAATTGACAGTCATAAATTTACCATTTTGTGGTCTGAGAAGAGATATTATAAATACTCTAAACGCTGTTTTGGATTTTTTGAATATTCTCACATGCTATGACATTTGGAAAGGTGGCTTCCAATAACATTCCTGCTAAAGAGCCAGACATGTATTCGAAACAACAGAAATGTGGTCAGAAGACTCAACAAAAATCTCTGCTCCATTTAAATCCTCAATATTCTCTAATATTAAACTGTCTTCTTCATAATTCACGAGTTTACCTATGGTGAGACTGATTAAGAAATAAATTCATATAAAGCCAGTAAGTATGCTTCACTTCCTTGCAGAATATATTACACAGACTAGCACTCTTAAATTTAATTAAGATAACTTTTCTGGGTCAAAATTGCAAACACAAAACTTGTGTTTTATTTGGCAAAATAAAATTGAAACTCTTTGATTAAGATTTCTTAATTTAATATTTTTGAATATTAGAAGTCAAATTAGGGATACGGATTTATTAATTTTGTTTTTAAAATTTTTGGTACAAGTAATTTCTTGCGCTTCACACATTATCTTAATAGGAATTTTGATATCAATGGTGATAGTAATGTCGACTACCGAATAAGCGATTCATCCATTAGTGACAAATGTTTGCTGCAATCAGACGCGATGTTTCGAATGCTCGTAATAAATCAACCGGTATTGATACACGGTCGGAAACAATGCTTTATTGTATTGAATTGATATGAACGAATTGATCTAATTATGGGTGTATGGTATTCTCTCTGAATAGTTTCAGAAACATCTAATATGTTTATGAACGTAATAAACTGTGGTGTTTATTGCTTGTAATCATTTGTTTTGTTAGTAAACAGAGAACAAAATAATAATGAAATGGTATAAATTGTAAATCAATAGAGCAATTGTGAATATACAAGAATGAATATAATCCGAAATATGAGCCGAGATGGCCTAGTGGTTAGAACGCGTGCATCTTAACCGATGATTCCGGATTAAAACCCAGGCAAACACCACTGAAATTTTACGAGCTTAATCTGTGTTTATATTCATCTTGTACTCGGCGGTGAAGGAAAACATGAGAACCTGCATGTGTCTAATTTCAACGAAATTCGGCCACATGTGTATCTCCAACCCGCATTGAAGCGGCATGGTTAAATACGCTCCAAACATTCTCCTCTAAGTGACAAGTGGGAGCACATAATTACACAAGTGCAAAACCTATTCCCCTACTTTTATAATGTGATGACTGGGAAGATTTCAGGCGTAGTACCAACCTTTTACATGCAAGGAAGTGTAAAAAATATCAATTTTCAAACTACATGCTAGGGTTACTAAGAATCTTGTGATAGAAAAACGTAATAACCCATTTCCCTCGACATATGTGGTGTTCTAAGCTAACGTATGAACAACGGATGTATCGTTAGTATATTTTTTGTTATAAAGTCAAAGGGTAGAGGAAACCGCGAACCAACATGACGGAGCCTTAACTTAGTTCAGTTTTTATATAGTGCTCCTGTAGACTTTTATTTATTTATTTTTTATGTTTTATAATTATATTAGTTTTTTGATAACAATTACATTAATGTATATAAGTAACGTGACTTTTGAACTTGTGGATTTAACATAAGACATTTGGCTTGTTATTATTTCAAAATTGTAATTATATATTAATTATCGTTAATTCAATTAATTAAACCAACACTTTAATTTATTTATATTATGTGAAAATTAATATCACCAATATATTAATTTGGTTTCAATTGTGTATTATATGATGATTGATTATATAATTCTATGCGGCTTCAATTGTATTAATTACTGCATTATCAACTGAAAATTATATTTTAATTATAATTTAAATTAAATGTATATAATTTTTTGACCTAATTTTAATCGGCTTAATTTGTATCTATATAAATATGTGGCTGTTAAAATGACGAGTAAAAGGTTGAAAAGTAGTTTAAGAGTATTTTTTGGTAACTATATACAAAAAAATGAAAATATTAAAACAATATAATGGAATTAAATTTACTTACGATTAGGACATGAATAGGACATTAAAATAGATACGAATATTATTACGTTTATACGTTACAAAACAAATAATTTTCTCTAATAAATTTTTCAAAAAGGTAACAAATAGGTATTGTTAATAAGAAACAAAAAGGGGCATATTGATACATTTTAGTAGTACTAGAACTAGTAGTATGAACAGAAAGATTGTTTTCACATCAAAGGGCTTATTGGTTTAAGATGACGTGACGGAAGCCCCGTGCTATCATTATTGTGTACTCAATACATTACACTTTAAAACATCAAACGAGCTTCCTCAATAGACATTTCTCGATAGTACTTTTGTATTATACTTCCAGTCCATAGTTCCAGTTAGTGAGGATCAAATTCGTATGAAATATTTGCTCTCATTTTACCCTTAAAAGTTGAAATTTCTAATCCTTTGCCACTGAGTGCTTAGTTGCGAAAAGAAAATTTACATACATTACATTTACATTTTTTAATAATATATTATGTCATTATTAAACTAAAATATTTTTATAAATTTATATTCATCTTTATCTTTATCTAATAGTAGATAAATAAATATTATTTACTATTTGATAATAGTAATTACACCTTTCAATGGTGTAGCAATCAGATCAAATTCTGGATAGGAATTACATGATGATGACGATGTTGCCTAGACGATTTCTTCTATCATAGCAGAGATTTATTATAAGTGTAAAGTGAACTAAGGTACACTATCTGTTCTCTCGATCTTATAATACGACAAACCGAAATAGTTCAGGTACAAGACCAAAGGCTTTACGTGTTTACGTGCTTTTGAGATTGAGAATGAGAATTTTTCAAGAGATACCCAATAATTTTTTATCAACCTGATAGAGGTTTCAATCCAGGAGCACAGGATTTTTGGCCTAATATTACAACCGAGACGTTATACATATAAATACATCGGTAAATTAAAAAAAAAATGATTCATACATTACCAATACCTTGACGCCTACCAGTTAAAAAAATCATAGAATGTTTACAGATAGTATTGTAATCGAAAAAAAATAACATGGTACCTTCTAAGGCGGCTTCTTCTTCTTCTTCGAGGCGTGATGATGCATCGTGCGGGCCGGTGCAGTTCTTTCTTGCCAACGATTTTGGTCGTCTTCGCGTTTCGCGTTTGGACTACACCTCCGCTTAGTATCATTTGGAGTGGAATCATATGCCTACCCGGAACGTATAAAAAAGTCACTCTACAATAACCATCAATGTATAAATAATTAACAAACACTACATTCGGATTACATTACATTTTTCATCTCGTCACGATGTTTTATTTCACCTCCAACTTGATGATTTCTTCACACAAATTCAAGCCCAGGATATTTGATTAAGATTTACGCGTTCGTCCACTAGGCCAGCTCGACTTAATTGTGTGCGCCTTGATTAATGTTTTTTAGTTTTTGTTACGAACATTTTATTTTTAAACATTACTTTGTAATGTTTATTTGGATCTAATGTCAGACTCGAAACTTTAAATTGTTGTTTATTAAGAGATAAAAGCCATCTATGTCATCGTTTCATAAGATATTTGTCAAAAATATGTTTTTTTTTTTATAATTACAATAATATTAAGCAATGAAGTATGTACAGGTACACATCACACACACACTAAGGTGTAGAGAGCTTTAGGCGAAAAAACAAAATGGCGTTTGCAATAAATTTCCATAAAACAGGTGAAATTAAGGACACATAAAGCAAATTTGTCACTTATACCAAAAGGCATAAATTAACAACGAATTACAATACAATGTGTCAAATATAGTAGACACTTTATGTTACTAATAACAGAACCATATAATGGCATTGTTGTACAACAGTGATTAATGCCGTATATATGTTACAATTTGAAGTATCCGGTATTTCTCGCTACAAATTAGGGGGCGAGCTGTCGACAACACGCGATAGCAGCATGGCCCACAATTCAATTTGCGTTTAACTCGTCACAGATGCATTGCAAAACAATGGTATACATTTCAATAAATTTGTATCATTGTTCTATGTTTGAATTTCTGTACAAATCACATTAAAAAAAAGAATACTACAGACAATCAATTCGATTGTGAGTTGTAACATTTTCATTTAAGAGTGTACTAAGGTATTACGAGTAGCAATAATACTAAAAAGAGGCGTTGGCTCTTGGTGCCGGGTCGAGCGTATAAAAGCTACTAGTTTTACAAACGAAAAATTTTCATTAGCGTCTCCACAAAAAAAGTTGGCAATATTACACTCATACGCTTCGGTAAGTAGGTAAAGTCTTCGATCGAACAATCTCTTACACAAGATTAGTCGTAAAAGTAATACGTAAAAGAACGTTGATTTGCAAAACAAAAGTATGTTCTACTATAAATGTGTATTTTGATTTTGATTAAATCCAACGAGATGAGCCGAAATGGCCCAGTGGTTAAAGGGCGTACATCTTAAGCGATGATTGCTGATTTTGAATTAAATTGTAATTGAATTCTCATGTGTTTATAATGTATCTCGAGCTTTGCAGTGAAGGTAAACATCGTGAGGAAACATGCATGTGACTAATTAAAAAAAAACTGCTACATGTAAATTCACCAACCCGCATTGTAAACCCACCAAAGAGACAGGAGTACTTTCCCAGCAGTGGGAAATTTACAGGCTGTTTAAATCTGACGACATAACGATATGTGTTAGGTACCGTATATCCTTTTTGTAGCCGTACGCAAAATGCTATGATAATCGAATTTGATAGTTTATTAGAAAATTGAATAGTTAAAATGTGAAAGGGTAATAAATAAACTATCTTTCAGTGAAATAATAAATAATTACTTTGTATTATAGAATTTCAGTAAATAATTATCACTTTGAAAATAAAACTGGTCATACCTGTCCCATCTGGTATTTGTCACATTACGTATACACACGAGCTTAAATTTTAAATAACATGTTTTTAACCGCTAACGTTAAATTTTACCTGTAATATTTTTTATTTACACACTATCATTTTATGGTAAATAAAGCAAGTATTGTGTTATAACTTGTAATGTTCGATTTTGCGAGAGACTCCACTTACCTTCCCAGCGTCGATATGAAATTTGTGAAAAAGTATGTACGTAATACACCTTACGCGTCGGATGAAATTAGTTTAAATTCGATACCGTGACTTTCAAGATATTCGGTGCAAAAGGAACAATTTACGAACATACATACAAATATACTACAGTAAGCTAAGTGGGTACTATAAATATTTGAAGAGTAAACCTTCAGAATTGTTTTCATAGGTTCCAGATTTCTCTACGTTTTTGAAGAATTTCGTAACTTTTCCTAGAATAATTCATTCGAGAATGTGGGTGCATTCCACGCGAATGAACTTTTGGCCGAAACCTACAAACACTGACAACACTTTCAACAACGGAATGCCATTCGCAAACAACATTACAATAAAACGGCATACAACTTTAAAATATTTCTATGAAATTTAAAAACATTATAGCTTATACCATGCATACCTTTCATCGTATTAATATAAAAAAGCAATATAAATATCGGTATCGATACCACAATTGCGCAATAAATATAATTTCAATAAAACTTTAGTACCATTTATCGTTTGCATGATGGTTTTACAAAGGTTTGCGAATCTTAAAAAGTTTTAAAAAACGCGGCGTGATTATAAAACAAGGGCAAGTCGACCTCGCGAACAACCAAGCGCGCTTTTCGTGCCATTATCTAGAAATATGTACTTAAAAAATGTCTATTTTATGAGAACACCACTTAAATATTTTTTAACTGTTTTTAGTATTTACTATTACTGCAGAAATAAAAAGACATCATCTGTAAAGCTTATTAGATTTCAAGTGCAATCTTTATTGTGGCCACAGATGAATATACGGGCGAACGGAGAACGAAGTCTTAGTAATAAGGTCCTGTTTTGCCCTTTGGGTCCAAAACCCTTAAAAATTATATAATTGATACAATGAAATTAGTAACAAATGGTTTTATTCTCAGTTCATATGGGTAGAATATGAATTGAAAAAAAAATTAAGCGTTAATTAATAGTTTATTGTTAAGCCTGTAAGAGATGATTCGAATGAAGTATTGTTTTTTGATTTTGATTTTAATTTCATACTACGAATGGAATACAAATTTCAAACGTATGCATTTTTCAGACAAACTGATTTGAATTTGCGCCTGTATATTGTTACCGTGTCATTCAAATTCTAATTTTTTCTCTATTACTATATGACATGATAGTATAAGTTATTTTTTATGGAATACATAAGTAGGTAAACTGGCAAATGTGTCATATCATGGTTAGTGAACATCACTTAATAGGTATTGGTTCTGTCAGAATTGTTAACTTTTCCTTACATCCTCAATCCACCGTTAACCTTGGGAACTAAAATAGTATATCCGTTTTGTCTGTAGTTACGCCGAGTCACTCGTCTTTAAATGTCAGTTTCTATTACCTATTGCTTATTATAGGGTATGTGATGATTGTAATGTTGTCTTAGATTTTCGAGACCACACATTGAAATAAAACTAGTTTTAACGGATTTAAGTCGCATATATTAATTATTTTTATCATCCCCAAATCTATACTTATAATAAATCTGTAGGGATGTCAATTCTGTACATGAAATATTTTTTCAAAATAACTATCAGAGGTTGATAAGGGATCGATAATGATGGCAAAAATGCAATCAGTAAAATTTTTGTCTGTCTGTCTGTCTGTCTGTCCTTATAACCGTTATAGAAACAAAAACTACTAGACGGATTTTAACGAAACTTGGTACAATTATTTTTCATACTCCTGAGCTGGTTATAGTATACTTTTCATCACGCTACAGTTAATAGGAGCAGAGCAGTGAAAGGAAATGTCGGGAAAACGGGAGAAGTTACTCCATACTTTAAGCTTCCGTAGCGTGTTTAGCCTTAATTGTTAAAGCTACACAGAAATCATGTATTACGGAAATGTTCTCCTTAAAATTATGTAAAAAATATCCCATGACAGCCTTTGTCTATCTTTTATGGTTGACTCACAATAACACGTGTCACTCCCAATAGCGTAGTAGTTCGAAGCTTTCTGATTATATTTGTCTATTCCTGCGTTTATAACACTCTCAATCATCCCAAATTAAAAAGTTAACAGTATTAACTGTTCCATAAAAAAGAAGCATAGAAATCGGTATAGAAACACCAAAGTTATACATGAAATACGCCAATAATAAAGCTATCGCACGTGAATACTAAATCTATACTAATATATAAATCTCTAGAGTCTGTCTGTACACTTATTTTTGTCGTAATTCGTCATAAGTATTCTTTTTATGATTGACTGACATAATTTTTACCATTTTAGACATTTTTGTCTGTATGTATGTTCTGCTATAACTCGAAAACAGATGCACCGTGCATCTTTATAAAAATTGGTATACAGGAAAAACATGTGCTTGCGCAAATGATAGGATATCTATATACAAAAGTGGATGTTTTTGTATGTGTGTAAATAAATATATATATTTTTCTTTTTTTGTCTTCGATAAACTCAGAAACTACTTAATCGAGCATTAAGATTAAATGAATACAGAGATTATGCTATCCCCATTGATGTAACTCGCCACCAGGTAGCGCTGCGATATAAATACATCTACACCGTTCAACCGATTGATCATCATTGAATCAAATAATTTAAATAAATAGAAACCATCATGCCATTGAAGAAACAAAAGATCGGAACATCAACAATATATGCGCAGCGTCATCCAAAAGAGCTACGGAAACAACATACCAACAAGAAATACGTTTAGAAACAGATAGAATTTGAATTTCTATTTTGAGAGTTGCCAAAACAGTTAGTCAACGTAATGATCAAGTTTCAGATCTTCGAACAAGCATCTTCATCAAGAGATACTGAAAAACCTGACGAGCGACTGGATAACCACCACAACTGGTTGAACCATCAGAACCTCTTCTTATCTACGTTACGGGAACTACTGAGGAGTCTGAATATTTCCTTAACCTTTAAATACTGATGTGGTTTAGTCAGATCATAAATGATGACGTGACGTTTATCAGACGGTTATTTAAAAAAAGGGTAATGGGTTCTTAATATTTACTAAAATTCACATGATTTAATTGCAATAGTACCGTTTATTATTCATTTACTAAGAAAAAATTAAAAACAGCAAAATTTTCGTATGAGATTAACATTTATTAGGTACTAATCATAAAGCTAATATTTCGCTCTTTTTAAGAAAGGTTTCATTTCTTCACGATCGGTTGGTTTTAGTTCAACTTTATTGGGATTTTTATAATTTGTGCAGATCTGTAAAAGTTTTTGATTTAACTGTTGTGTTAATCATCGTCGTGTCAAATAGTTCAAGTCATAAAGATTCTGAGATTTTGGGTTGACGTCGAGGGTTTTCAACAATATTGAGACTTCGATCGACTCATAGATAATACATATATGCTGTAATCTGGCTCGACTGATCAATCATTGCGTTGGATCCAGAAGCTACAGAGAAGGGCGCGGAGGTAACTTTAAAGGCGCCGAAATAAAGCTCATATATGTTTAGTCAGCGTCTGTGAGACACCCACGTCAGTACTTAAAGGTTAAGCATATTAGAAATTACAATTCTTGTTTTGAAATGACATAATTTGGAGCAACAAATATTGTACAATTCAATAATTTTGCGTCTACGTTTAAAGTGTATCATATGATTGGTTCAATTCTTCCAGTATCTAAATAAAATTTCCCGTTTCTGGACATTTATTCCATTAACAACGTAAAAAAACGTTGATCTTTAATGCATGTTCATTACCACAACTAATCGAGAAATCATCGCTAAATTTAGGATTATGCTTTATGAAAATAAATGTTTAGTTAAACATTTTAAAACTGCTCTAGAAGGTGAAACAACAAATGATTCAAAGTCATTATCAATGCAGATAGAACGCCATTGAGTGCAGAGCATTTTAATGCTGCCGTAGCTCCTGAGGTCACAGCTGTAGTTGTCGGTACAGAAATTACAAAACGAGGTATTGTTATCATTAAGCGACAGAAAACAATCAAGGTGTCGCTGAAACACATCAATCGTATGACAATTATTACGATTATCCTATTATAGATGGATATCATCTCCGACTGTAGCAAAATATTCTCACGACAGGCTCTGTGACATCGAAGAGTTAGTTGTATGGATTTTTTGCGTATCGTATATATAAAAATCACCGGCGAAAAAATCTTCTATTTCCACAGAAGGTTGTACGAGGCAGAAAATATCTTAAAAATCGCGCTGTTGTAGATTTTTGGACATCTAGGTGATGCGGATGAAAATCATGTTTATTATTATAAGTCTTTATTATGTATTCAATATAAGTCTTTTATTTATTTTTTGACGAATTTTGCATCTCCATTTAATAGACTTATTATGATAAAAAAATGCATATATGTAAATATAAGCTGTACAAGTTTGAATGTATGTTATGAAGGCTTAAAATTAGTTGCCCTATAAAAGTGTATTTCAACAGGCCTCACTTATGGCAATCGGTCAAGCAAATCTGATAACATCAACCCGGAGGTCAGAGGGAACTGAGTGATTCACGCGATTAGTCAATTTTCGGGCCGACACGAAGTAAAGCCGTAGTTTTTTATAATAAAATATGACGACATGTCACGCTGGGGAACAGGCGATAACATTACAAATTAACTTGATATTTCCTTGGATTAATACAACTGATTGTTTTTTAAATGAAACATAGTTAATTTATTCAATTTATCGACGTGGAAATGCAGATAATCTCGCGATGCCTTGCAACTTACCTCCGCAAAGAGAAAGGAGAGGTTGATTATGCAAGACAATCAACAAGGCCTTTGTTGTTCATGAGACTTAAGATAATGTAACTAGTGCCTGGAATTACACGCTGCAAATGCATAGATGGGTTTCACTCTAATAACCTATTAAGTGACAGTTATTTGTAAGACAAAGAGTACATACATAGATTATAAATGATTGTAAGTTCTATTTCATGTTCATTGGTTTAAATTATTTTTCCGTCTTGGTGGATAGGTGCACTTTTCATGCTAACTTAGTCAAAATTTTTATTTGGTTTCTTTAAAGCGTTATATAAATTAATTAAGGAAACAAAACAGCTTTTTTATGCTGTACCTTGGTGAATGAGCATATTGTAAACGGTCCACATCGCCAACGCGCCACCAACCTTGGGAACTAAGATGGTATGTCCCTTATGCTTGTTACACTGGCTCATACACCCTTCAAACCGGAATACAATAATATTAAGTACTGTTGTTTGGCGTAGAATATCTGATCAGTGGGTGTTTGTTACCTGTACAGTCTGGCACAACGCCCTACCACCGAGTAAAGTACAAACTAAGTAGGTATATTCTGTTTTGTTTATGGATGTAATATTTTTTGTTAATCTATAAGATAAAAAAAAGTAAAACATTTAGTTTTGTTGTTTGTTGTTCAATTGAATTTTTATGACGTCATTCAAATTTTATACACAGATGCGTAGTTTGGAAGCAATAACGTAAAATCGCGCCTTTTCCTTTCATTGACGGTCCTTTGGTAACATCAATAAGGGAAATCCTATTATCGAATTGGCAAAGCCGTCCTTCCTTTTATCCGCTTTGTGTCAATGTGTCAAAACTACTGCTGAAAAGAATAAAGAAGGCAATTCTGTTAACATAGATTTTACAGTCCCAGAATCGTGAAAGAGAAGGAATTGTTGCCTTTGTCAGTTTAACCTTACAGATTTGTATTTGTGTATTTTAAAAATGGAACAGTTTTTCTGAAAAAATTTTAATTACGATCCTATTTATAACTTTTACTAGAAGTCATTTGCTTCATTAAGAAGGAATTATAAAAATCATGTAATTTTTCCCCATACATAAGTCAGCATCGTTACTAATTAGCAATTAAAGAGGAAAAGCATTAAAAAGCTACCTTTAAAAACGCAGTAGGCAGAGATACATAGCGACTAAACTTTATCATATTTTTGGATATAGATAGAAAGTAATATTTTACAATGTGCAAATATCAAAATTTTATCAATGTATACTAGAATACATGACGATTTTGTTCGAATATCTTGTAACCAAAGATTTGAGCCATTTTTGCTCTTGGAAATTTGTGAAAAAAAAAATCTTAATTTAAATGTTCCCATTAATAGGAATATAAAGATAGAATTGTTAATAATTGGCAGATATAGTTATATTCAACTCGAAGCATTGAAGAATTGAAGATTGCTCAACGTGATATGAAGCAAGTTACCCTCAAAGTAACTTTGAATGATACTATCAGAAAATATGGACGAAGATAAGGATTAACAGGAGTTAATAACATTGTTTGCAAAATTAGTAGTCTCTATATATTATGGTCACGTATATCGAATTCTGATGGCTGATGGAGTAGATGACTCCAAGATTGGAGGCCACGGATGAGAATAATGCACTCGCTATCCAGGTGGGGCGATGACCTGCAGAACATAAGGGGATATGAATGATTGTGAAAATTTGGTCAAGCGGTTATGTCCAGCATGGACTGCTAGTGAAGATATTTGTACAATATACTTTTATGTAAATACACGTTGCATATGTAAATGTCCTACCAGCCTATAAACATGTTATCGTTACGTGTAATGACATAACCGCCATCCCACCGGCACCTATATTCAAATGCTTTTAATATGCAGTATCGTAAAAACTAGGTATCCATAATACCTCCTGTCTATTCGCCTAACACATGTATCCTGTCGATTAAATCCCACTTTGACATTGTTAGCGATTGTAAAATAATGAAATGGGAATACAAATAGCTTGTTAGAGCTTTAGTTAGTGTTGCAATATATCATTGTATTTTTAACAATAGAAACAGATTGTTCAATTACCATCAAATATATTTTAAGGAATCAAAAATCAAACGATGTCTTAGTTATTACTAAGACATCGTTTGATTTTTCACGTCGTAAAAAAGACAAGATGTCGTCACTTCGTTAGTTCATAATTTCCAAATATGAATTAACGAAGTGAAAATTGAAAAATAAAGCTATTATTGTTCAAAACTACCAAAAAACTGGCGGTCCAGTTGCCGCCTTGGAATGAATTTGAGAAACTGTTTCCTACCATTCATATATCAGGTACCTAAAGCAGAATATCACTGGCTGATCGATCCTGATGAAATCGTAGTATTAGTTGCTAAGCAGATAGTTCTCCGCTAGGTACCGCAGGAGCTGGCTGTTATTATGGATTCCATGGTCATCCAGAGTCAATTTAGACAGCTCAAAAATCATGCTTTTAGGATCGGTCCTCTGGGATACTACATATCCAACGAAACGTGGCAGCGTAGAAGAACGTCAATCGATTTTTTAAAGGTATACCGCTAGAAAAAAAAAAAAATATATATATATACATATATTTTCTTATTTAATACTAAGACGGACAAGAGTTCAGCAGATATCAAATTGACACTAACATTTGTAGACATTGATACTAAGCAATATCAACTTCTTCAAAAGCTAGACGAGAATGTTTTTTTCTTTTATTTTGTTTTCGAATTGAAACTGGTTAAACGCAAATTTTCTCAGCAACCAGATGAGATGCATAATCAAGTTTCAATACGAAAAAAAGTAACTGACCTACAATAATTTTTTACGACGTTGCTAAATCTTACTCTATTATACCGTCAACGTCAAACTATGCGTAATTACACTAGCCCTTCAAACTGGTACGAAGCTGTTTAGCAGTTTAATAATTTACAAGATGGAGATCCGTACTCAGGCGGTCGCACCCAAAGCCCTTTTGATACAATTGAAATATCTAAGTCCTTAAGAACAATAGGTAACAAAATGTAAGTATACAACGTGATCATGAAACAATAAGTAAATACAATTTTATATAGCCAGAAGAATAATTGTATTTACTTTGAAACGATGCCCGGAGACAACTTAGCAGCTAATTAGTTTTTGCACAAAACCCGGCTTCGGACTGCGATTCAATTTCTTAAGAGAAATGAGAAAGCTTAATCAATATTATCTTAACAGAATGTGCCATAAGATTTTTATATCTTTTGAACTAATTGCACTCGAATCAAAGATAAAGAATAGCGACTAAATAAATATACTATTAGCAATCAGAAGCGGTTTAAATTTAAAAAAAAAAATACAATTTATTACCTAAAAATAAAATTTACAATTACAACATAAATTTAAATTATTTGAAAAGAAATGAAACAAATTCCTTAAAAATTAAGAGAAATAACAATCGAAAAACAATGTAACAAAACGTAAATTACGACACCCGTCTATACCGCCCGACAGATGCAAACCGAATAGGAGGAGGCGTTGGTATTCAGCTGCTTATATAACAGTCGTCACCGTAATTCCACCATTGACTTAAGGGAATCTCCAACACGGCCTTTCCTGACATTCTGACGTCCTCGTCAGATAGTCTAAACCGATCGCCAGGCTTCAATTCAAGTTAGGCATGTCAAGTCCTCGGGAAGATTCTGGTTCCAGGTGATCTGGTCTTGATGAGGGCCCTTGTCAGTGTTCCAGTGCAGATGACTCTGGCTGAGATTGCTGGTTTTCAACCAAACTATCATCGTCATCATCGTCATTGTCTGTAGTCAAATTTAAACCATTATTAAATAGCAAGGGCACTAGCCCATGATATCCATATGGCGGTTAATTCGTATTAGTGTTAGAATAAACAATTAGTTATAGAGTTTGAACGTCGGTGCTTAGTAGCTTAGCTAGTTTTCTTTACTTGTAATTTAGAAACAGCTCCAGCTCTCGTAAACACTAACGTTCAGACAACTTAGGTACTAAAGTGATTAAAAATAACTGTAACTAGCATGCTTAATAAAGAACACTGTGAGCACACTCCTCACAGCGACTGATCGGTTTGCAAAGCCGACCAGCTTCCAGAGGTCATGGGTACACCCAATGGGTGCACCACACTGACAGAAGGCCAAACAGTATTACTATTCCCACGAATAGTAAACATAACCACTGAGTCTGAAAGGCCACATTGCCCCAGAAGAATATCTCTTCGAAGGTATTACAAAAGTTGGTCAACGGCACCAGCACACTTACCCTCGAAGAAACCAGCACACGACTCGGGTGTCCACTTGCCACCCCAAGGCACCATATACTGCGCAGCAGCAAAGGTTGTTTCGCCATAGGAACCGGCCACTAGACGTAACTCGTAGCGTCCATGAGGCAAAACACGAACTACTCGATAGGGCCCGCGCATGCCATGATCAAGCTTCCCCGTAGACTGGGTATACTTGATTACAAAGACCAGGTCGCCTTCCTGAAACACACGAGGGGGACACCTGTCCCGGTTAACTTGAGCGTCCATTGCCGCTTGGTTTCTGTCTAGCCGTTCGGCCGTCCTTTGTCTGACGAGCTCCCTCCTCGATTCACGATTTTCTGAGGAAGGGCCCAGTGCGACATCTCGCACAAGGACTCGAATTGCTGGTGTCGCATTCTCATGGCCAACTAAGAGGTTCAGAGCCGAAGTTTGTGTGGTCTTTTGTTGTGTCAAATTAAGAATTAGCTGAAGACGCCACAGCTCCTCAGCCCATTCAGCTTTTTTGTAAGCTACTTCGATCCTCAACATATTCAAGACAGTGCGAACATACCGTTCCACCTGTCCATTGGAACGGTGCATCTCGGGTGTTATGTGGTGAAGTGAAATGCCTAGAGATTGCGCCCACGACTTAAAGCTTGCGGATTCGAACATTCGGCCTCTATCGGATATAATCAGACGAGGGGTACCGAATAATGAAATAACATTTTGACAGACTTGTTTAAGTGCCTCTAAGTCTTGGGAGCGGATAGGTGTAAGTAAGCAATATTTACTGAATGCATCAATTACTAGCATCACATGTTTGAAACCCTTAGATATAGGCAGAGGGCCTAGTGCATCAATATGAAGGGTGTCGAATGGGATATTAGGTTTAGGCCAAGAAGAAATAGGTTGAAGTGGCGCACGAGGGACCCGTTTATACGCCAAGCAAGTTACACAATGACGTATATACTTCTTAACGAATGCCCTAAGGCCGGGAAACCAGAAATGTCTCAATATTAATTCTAAAGTTTTATCGACACCTATATGACTATGTTCAACATGGAACACACGCAAGAGACTCAGGCGTTGTCCCTTCGGTATATAGCAGAGAAGTCGAGTCTCCTCTCCGACCCGACTGTACCGATAATAAAGCACCTCATTTCGTACTAAATATCGGGAAACGTCTAAGTCTCCTCGTTCTAACGCCTGAATCATGTTACGTATTTCATCGTCCCCGGCTTGAGCGATCTGAGCCCAGTTACGTGGTCTGTCAACGTTATTTACGGGGTTACGGCTTAGATAATCAGCATGTGGCAACATGATGCCCTTTCTATAGGAAATCGTAAAATTAAAATCCTGAAGAAAGATCCACCATCTCGCCACACGCGGGACTAGGTCTTTTTTATTCTGAGTTGCTTTTAAAGCATTACAATCGGTAACTACAGTAAAATGAGATCCTATTAAATAATGTTTAAAATGTTTTAGAGCCTTTACCACAGCCAGGGTCTCGAGCTCATACGAATGGTACTTTGGCTCTGCACCCTTGGTAGCCTGGCTGTAGTAAGCGACCACGCGTTTAGTACCATCCTTGCACACCTGTAGCAGAACGGCACCATAGCCCAAGCTACTGGCATCAGTGTGCACTTCAGTTGCCAAGCTCGGATCAAATATGGCTAACACGGGTGCACTAGTCAAACAAGCAATAATTTCTTGTCTGACTTGCTCTTGCTCTGATCCCCAGGAAAACGAAACATCCTTACGAGTCAAACGTGTTATGCAGGCCATTCTATTTGAGTAATTGGGGATATATTTGCGAAAGTAGCCCGCCAATCCTAAAAATTGACGGACCTGTTTTACGCTTTGTGGAGGGCCAGAGTTCACAAGGGCCTTGATTTTACTAGTTGAGGGTCGCACTTCCCCGTTAGATATAACGCGCCCCAAATACTCTATTTCGGTACACAAGATTGATCGAGAACCCAGCTGCGGTTAAGGTGGCTAGGACTTCCTCCAAGGATTGAAGACCATCATCAATAGTGTTTGAAAGGATTAGACAGTCATCTATGTATACCAAAACCTTTCTGGATTCTATAAAACTACGCAAGGTGGAAGCAATTATGCGTTGGTACACTATGGGTGCGTTGGTGAGACCGTAGGGCATTTTTAAGTATTCGTAATGCCCCTCATCCCCGGTATAGGGGACGGATTCATCATCAAGGCGGATTTGATGGAATCCTGTTGCCATATCAAGCGCAGTGAAATAACGACACTTACCCAAGCGATCGATGTGGTCATCGATTAGAGGTAATGGGTAACGGTCTTTGACTGTTATTTTATTGAGGGCTCGAAAATCCACGCACATACGGTCGGAGCCATCCTTCTTTTTGACCAACAAAATAGGACTGGAATAGGGGGACTCCGACTCTCGGATAATACCCTTGGACATCAGGTCACGGATGATGTCGCGGACTTTCGACTTTTCATCGTACGACATTTTGTAAGGTCGATAGTTCACTGGAACACTGCTGTTGAGCTGAATGCGCATGCACCCAGTAGTAACAGTGGATGTTGCAGTGCCCGAAATCATGTGCTCTGAATATTTTTCTATAATACTTTTTAATTTCGTTAAATTATCTCCAGTTAGCGGGGTATTAATTATTGGTGCGCTTGACTCCACATTAGACACTAGTACAAGATTAGAGTTTCGAACAATACGTTGCGTGTTTTTTGTACGAATGTAAGTAACCCCGTCCCTATTAAGCACGTCCGTACCTATTATGATGGGTGCATTCATGCACTCACTCGGTACAATTAATAAGTCTACCTCCAATGAGATCCCTTCTAACTCGATCATTAATGTTACATACGTATCTATGTGGGTAATTGACCCACCTACACCCTTAATTTCGCGATTCGTGGGTTTCCTATTACACACAAAATACTTAACCACCGAGGAGGATATTAAAGATACACCTATCGCGCCACTATCAATTAGGAGGTCAATCGGAATACCCTGGATGACTCCTACGACAATATCATTAAGTTGTGTGCCTGCTGCACAGAAATTTACGTTACTTTTATAACGCTGCTGATCAACACGTTGCTTCGCAAAACACGACTTAATGTCATGACCAGGCTTTTTGCAGTAAGCGCAAACGAGTGAAGAATTAGATTGTTTATCACTTGGCTTTGGCTCTGAATTAGAAGCTTTGGAAATAGTAGGCTTTGCCTGCTTGGGGCATGTAGCCTGCTTATGACTAGTATCGCCACACCCAAAACATTTGGCTGGACCAACGGGGCGTTTCTTGAAACCATGTAGTTTACCGTTACGACCGTTATTAAACTGGATATTTGAGCGAAAAGTTGAGGTTGAAATTTTTGGTGGCTTTACAAAAGTGGACAAGTAATTAACTAGATCCGAGGGTTTCAAATTTGAATTGGTCGCAGTTGCCTTAACGTGCGGGTCGACAATACCCCTCAAAACAATTTCCGTGATTAAATCGTCACTGAGACCCTTAACAATGCGTAATTTTAGCAGGGACTTACGGGCATACTCGGCGTATGTTTGATAATTATCAGAGTTAGAAGACATGACTTCATATAAAATTCCTGCCGAATCGATTTTCTTTACACATAAAGGTTTAAAATCTAATTTGAAGCTACTCCATGTGCGATCATTACATACCCATTCATTGAGCCAAGACCTAGCGTCTCCCTTCAGACAATTACCTATCTTAGAAAGGCATTCGCGGTCATCCCACTTGTTAGCTAACTTGGCCCTGTCAACCTCTTGGAACCAAGAATCTACGTCATGAATACTGGGATCGAAGTTCGAGACATAATAACTGTGGGTACTCACGGATTTCAGCGATTGAATTGCCTCCACGATTTGCTCTGTACCTTGTGCAGTTGAAGTCAGTCCAACCGAAGCTGGCACACGAGAACTTTGTTCCAGCGCCTCCAATCGCGCCAGTACAGCGTTCCAGGATCCACAGTTGCTCGATGGCAGAGCCGCAGGTGACAGCGACGGCGTGCGCACAGCGCGCGACGCCTGCTCATCATGCGGTACGGGGCCGTGCCCGCAGACACGTTCACTGGAACGACCTGCGTGCGGCGAGTGCCCACCGACACGTCCACTGGAGCGCCTTGTGTGCGGCGAGTGCCCGCCGACACGTCCACTGGAGCGCCTTGTGAGCGGCGAGTGCCCGCCGACACGTCCACTGGAGCGCCTTGTGTGCGGCGAGTGCCCGCCGACACGTCCACTGGAGCGCCTTGTGTGCGGCGAGTGCCCGCCGACACGTCCACTGGAGCGCCTTGTGAGTGGCGAGTGCCCGCGCGAATCGCTGCGAGTGTGACATCGCCGCGTGTGCCGATCCCGTGAACGTTGAAGACGCGGGGTGCGTGTGCGTGGACTATTACAGGAGTGCCGCGACCGAATACGCGAACCACTACGTGAACGACTATTCCGTGCACGACGGTGGGTACGCGAGTATCTATTGCGAGATACACGCGTACGGCGTTGAGGAGAACAGGAACGATCTCGTTTATCCATTATCAATTTATAAATCAAAAAAAAAAATATGTAAAAAAATATACACAAAAAAGAGGGTATGAAGATAACAAAATAAAACAACTACTTCGCGATTCAAATAGAACTGCTAAAATCACGTCAGGATATTAGTGGGAATGAATCATTTATCCCACTTCTGATATTAGCAATCAGAAGCGGTTTAAATTTTTAAAAAAAAATACAATTTATTACCTAAAAATAAAATTTACAATTACAACATAAATTTAAATTATTTGAAAAGAAATGAAACAAATTCCTTAAAAATTAAGAGAAATAACAATCGAAAAACAAAGTAACAAAACGTAAATTACGACACCCGTCCATACCGCCCGACAGATGCAAACCGAATAGGAGGAGGCGTTGGTATTCAGCTGCTTATATAACAGTCGTCACCGTAATTCCACCATTGACTTAAGGAATCTCCAACAATACTATATATTTTATAAGACGAATTTAACTTAACTATTTAAACGACATTAATTATTTGAAAAAAAAATCACACAAATAAGTATGTAATATTTTTTTTCTTTTTGGCATTGTTTTTTTAATGCCGTGATTTCAAATTTAGAATCTAGTAATTGTGCCTTATTTATTTTATTATTTTATAAAATGTAATTTATATGATTCACTCGTTCTTTTTCGTTTAACATTAAGTTTAATCCAAGTTTTGAAATCTGTAAAGTAAATTGTAAATGTAAATTCTTATTCTAAAAACATTTTAGTTCAAAGCTGGCTTATGCTACAATGTATTTTACGTATTTTTTTTAAAAACTATCGATTTTACGATGCTCAGTTCCCTTGCTATACCAGACATTATTCCTCTTGACCCCGTCCAACGAATTATCGATGGCCTAGTACTAACAGACGAATTTTGATAATTTAAGCCTCTGAATGAGTGTTCCAAGGTATTTCAAACTTGTGTGTTCGGTATTTCACGAATACATACGCGACAAGATTTTTCTGCAACAAACATATAGGGTATCTTGCTAAAGATTTTTTGTAAGAGCGCATTAATATGGAAGTTTTTAAACTCGATGTACACAGCACCAGTGAATCAATTAATTTTACACAAAAAAAAACCGTCATATGAATTCATAAAATACCAAAAGAAACAAGCATATTTTATTATAGGTATACGTATCAGATTAATATGATTAAACTAAGATATTTACATTTAATTTAATATTTTTTACACACAAAGAATATCTACATATGAATCAAAACGAAATTTGATTTGTGATCTTGTTTCAGATGAAATAGAAAAGAAAAGGAAAACGCAATATTTCACAGTAAGATATATTTACAAGTCAATGATTCATTCGTTATTTGAATTCGGCCCAAATCTCAAGTTTGGATGGATTAAAAATCTGATGTGAGTAAATAGTGAAGAGAAACCACGGAGGAACTGTCAAGAGGAATTGACAAGAACACGCTTTAAGTCCAAGGTCGCGTCCTTTGTGGTGGTTAAGATAAATGACTGCGCCTTTGTGAAAATAAAAGTAACTATGCGCCGGTTGGAATGATACTAAAATTATCACAATAAGACTTATCTTATTTATGTCTCTTAAAGAACTTCAACGACCTTCTGCAAGTAATATAAAAATAATTTTAATTTGTTGAATTGTAGACGTTACGTACTGTTGAAAAAAGCTTTAGATAAAAAAAATAAAATATGATTCTCTTCCTAATATAATACATTACTATATTGATTTAAAGTAAAAAAAGTAAAGTAAAGTATAGTACGACACAACTTAGATGTCGCATCCGCAAAATTTGTAAAACCGATCACATCCGAATTGACTACGTTATACCAAATTATCAATATTTATTTCTCGGGCGAATATGATCTTTGCACAAACGTAATAACTTGTAATATCATATGACCTAATATATTCGTCAATTTGACACGTGGATTTACATGCACTTGCTTTCTCTGACTCGTGAATCTATAGCGACGAATAGCGTCGAATGGCGCGATAGGGAGCTATTTCTATTGGTTGTATAAATCGGCAGTAATCGGTTTTAATTTCATTCCATTGCATTTTCCGATGCTACATCTAATTTGTGTCCTACTATAACATTCTGTAAATTTTCTCACTGCTGGGATAAGGCCTCCTCTTCCATTGAGGAGAGGGTTTGGAACATATTCCACCACGCTTCTCCAATGCGGGTTGGTGGAATGCACATGTGCCTGGATTTGAATCCGCAATCGTCCTTTAAAATGCACGCGAAATTTACATATCAGAAATTGAATAAATAAAGAGGTCTGAACATTTATGCTTAAAGGAAATCCATAAATCAATGTTTAGATGTTAGTTATATCCTGAGCTATAGAGAGATATTCTGAGTCTCGATAAAGTGATTATAATTCTCATTAAATAGACACATATTTTTTTATTTAGATTAGATTGCTTAATTTTTGTATAAATTACTGAATTAAGGTATGAATTAAAACTTATCATATTACTACTTGTATTAAGTGTGTATTGCGTAGATTTTTATTAGTATAAAATAGATAAATGATTAAAGGTCAAGATTTGATTTAATTTAGTTTCTAACACGCAAAAATGCAACTACTAAAAACTGTACACTGAAAATCATTAAAATGTATCAAATGTAAGATTTATGAATTGCTTTATCAATAATAAATTTATATTTAAAACAAAAAAATTTCATACTTAGACAACTCTATTACACGTACAGACAATATAGCAAGGTAGGTGAAATTTGTTGAAGACAATATGTTACTTTCAGAGTCGTTAACATGCGGAGACTGTGGTTGCGAGGTTATTTGCTGGAATTAATGATTTATTGATATTACGTTTCCTTACAATGTTACTTTGGTCGCACACTTTATGTGTTCTTGCATCGCGTACGATATGTTTGAAATTCGAATTATGAATAAAAAATATTTGAATAAATTATTGAATTACGGTATTCACTTTTATGGTGTTACAGTTTCTTATTGATCACGTTATACTGTTTTATATTTTCCTCGTACTTATGTTTACAAAATAAATAAGAAGGTTTTATTCCTCCATTTGTCAGAGCGTGTTTTTGGGATTATATTATAATGAAATTATTAACAAATACCATATTAATAATATATATTTAATTTATATATTCTTTGCACTTCGGATAAATTACAATATTTTATACTGAAGGCATACATAAACTTTTTGTGTTCTGAATTATAACATACCCCGTAAAACTGTAAGCGTAAATTTGGCTGAGTGCTTGGAAATGGTGTTATTTTATTGATATGTGGGATTTATATTTGAGCCAGTGTAATCTATTAGAGCTCGTTTCACGCAAAACGGACCGCAGAGCGCAAATCGAATGCAATCACGTGGTCACATTTTATTTAGCTCCGGGGACGTTATTGCTTTTAACAATTATATTACGTACTAGGTGCTGAATTTACATGTAACCCTGACAAGATTATACTTGAAAAATAACTTTAGAACATAATTAGGGTCAATAGAAATAGGATACATAATTATTATATAAAAAAAAAAAAATAGTTACCTTTTTTAATCCTTTTACGATTGATTTTTGATAACCACAATTATCCATTAATGTATGCACAAGATCAATAAATATAGAGTACCATTTACAACTGTTTTGAAAATAATAGACTTACAGTTCGATGTCTAATTTAAGTAAGAATAAAATCCAATGAAAATAAAATAGGAATATCCTCCCGAGTAAAAACAGAACGAAAAACGTAAAAAACGAACTGAAAAAAACGACTGTGATTATATATAGTACACAAAAACGAATACACTTTTATATAGTACATAAACAAAAAAAAAACGCCTGAATAAACTATATACAAGTTGTGGTTGATATAATTTGTAGATTTGTATTTACGTTAACTGAGTCGTTTGTCTAAGATCATGAGATTCTGGAAGCAAACCCCGAGCTGGGATAAAAGAAGTTAAAGGACTTTTCTGCCGAGGATTTCTCAATAGCAGTTCGAAGTTTGTAAGTTGGCTGGGAATATTCATTCCGAATTCCTCTCGTATAACTGTACTTATAAAATATAGTAATTCATAATTTATTATTTTAGGCGCTTATTTACGATTAATTCGATTACGACTTCATGGTTACACAAAAATCACGATCAAACAATTTATTTTTATAAATTGATTTGACATTGTCAATTAACAAAGATTAAATAAAATATTCAGTGTGTCGAGATAGCAGGTCTTTTTCCATTTCACTGTATGGATTTTCCGTTTACTGTTTGAGTTACATAAATGGATTTGTTTGCATCTTGTTTTCTTTTTCGTACTGTAGTCGTCATAATTTTCAGTGACACGGTAAGTAAAGTTAAGCAGTTATTGGCAATTGAGATATTAGAAAATATGAACCGGGGAAAGTATTATCTTTGGAGCTACATACAATAAATTTATTATTTCTTCAAAAGCAATATTTGTGTATAGTAACGTTTTTTTTTTATGGTATAGGTGGCAAACGAACCGGAGGCTCACTTGATGGAAAGTGACTATCAACGCATCTGCAACACTGGGGGGCTTGCAGGTGCGTTGCCGGCCTTTGAACGTATTATCATTTCTTAATTCAGTAAAAATAAATAACTTCTACGCCCTTCTTGTTGAAGTTGAGAAATGAGATGCAAAGGTAGTTGATAAGTGAAGTCGCAAGATGTGTGTTAGAAGTATGTATATTAATACTCCTATAAAATAATGAACACGGCTAATGATGTTCGCTACCATATAAGCTGTTTCAGTCCAATGAGCAACGGCCCTGTAAGCTTTACGGTTTCGCAAATTTCCATGGGCAGTCACTTTTCATCAGGTGAGCCTGTAGTTGGCCACGTCTATCAAATAAAAAAAATATACAAATACTAGGACTTTTGAATATCAAGTTCTATCTGAATACCAGAATTTCAAAACCCAACAAAGAGAATAATATTTAGACAGGAGTAAACGCGGCGCAAATATCATGGCTAGAACCGGAAGGTAGACAGCGTAAAAAAAAGTACCTGAAAATTCTATCTAACGGAAGAAAACATCAGGCCGGCAATCACTAGTAGCGAACGAGGCTCGAATACAGCTGCTATTTCGGTGCGCATGTGCTGGAAATCAATTTGTACCGCCAATTGTAATCATTTAGGGTTTATGCTTTAAGAGCCAAGTTGGATAAATGTAATAAAGTTAGAACACAATTTAATTTGTTGTATTTTATAAATTAAGTTTACGTAATAATTAAGCAAAGTGATCTTTAAAATATTCTGAAATGTTTCCTTGACTTTTAAATGTATATAATTGAAAATATCATTTGGATTAAATTCCCTGGTGTACTGTACCGTCCTGATACGATGTTTAGTTCTAGTCTTTATTTTTATTCAATTTTCTTTTAGTTTCGGGTATTATGTTCATTTGTTTTTTTTTTTTTCGAATATAAACTGATTGTGTATGGATTTAGTATATATTTCCCTACTAATATGCCTGTTGTATACTTCATAAGATAAAATATGAATATCGTGACGTACCTTAATCTAAGTGAAATAATGTTTGTAAAGTAAATTTTGAGAAAATCTTTCTTCTATATTATACTATTTCCTTATATTTGAATCAAACTGCTTAAACTTATAAATAAATAATATTATAAATAACTAATCAACTATATAACTAATCAATTATATATCGGAATGTCCTACTTAATATTACTACAATTTGGCTTATCTTTTGAGTAAAAAATTAAAACAATGTTTTTTTTCTTACTCCTGGATACACTGATTATTTAAAACAAAGGGATAATGGAAAACTGTTTTCGCAATGAAAATCATACATTAATAAAGCATTAAAATATCAGAACTAAGTTGGAAGCTTTTGCTTCGTTTTATCATTATTCTTATATTTTTGCATTTAATCTTGCAGGTGAAACAAATGGAAAGTTGAAATAAATAGTTCAAATGTTTGGCTTTTGAATCACGGGAATAAAATATGCCATCTATCTCTAAAATGGCAGGCAGCAGGCAAGGCTCTTTGATACTAGTACAACTTAAGCTGCACTTAGTTTTAACCTTCTATGGAACTGGTAAAAACGTGGCATTGTTAATTGGTACCTTTGCACACGTTTTTTATTAAAGTCACCATTACAGCCACAGGGCTTTCCCCATAGTACGTCACTGAGCTTGGCTCGGCTTTAACAAATAGAACTAAAGAATTATAATCATACTAACGAAAGTACCCTTGCACGAATCTATAACTTATTTGGAACAAACATTCAATTCAATTCTTAGTTTAATGGCTTTTAGTTATAGGAACAAACATTCTGAACGCAGCCGTAAACGTCAAACGAGAGTCCACTGAACTGTCATGTCATTGAATTTTATGGATTTAATATCGAAATATCTCGATTATACGAATTTCGTGTCTATATTTAATCGAATCAAAAATCATCATTTTTAAACGATCTATAAAAATTGTGGATAGGTTTCGAAGGCGCCATGTTAGTTTAGATTGACATAAAACAGGTGACCATGCATTCACATTGTTATCCAAACTGAACGTGTATACAAAATTTTAGCTCAATCGGTAAAGATATTTGCTTTTAATTGAGTTACAAGATTGCAAGTTGAAGAAAGCTTTGAATTAATCGGTAAGTGACAAATGACAATGCAATTTTTATGCTTTTTACCGTCAGGGAAGGTGCAACAAATGTTTACATCTTTTGTTAAAGTCAATTGATATATTTAATTATTGTACAAAATTCATTTTCATATAGTAAAGTGAATACTGTTTCTTAGCGGTTGTTTGTAGTAAATTTCAGTAGTGTTCTTTGAAAAATGGCAATTAAATACTTATTTTTGATATTGGAACTTTTTGGAGTACTTTTTATCACGATTTACGAAGTTTTTCTGGAAAAATGTTAATTGCTAGAAATTTTAATAAACGCGAATGTGGCCGCGCTGTTTGTTTTTGTGTAGAATCCTAATAATAACATGAAAGCCGAAGCTAATTGGAATTAGCACTCAGTTGATTTATTGCGTTGAAAATAACTCCAATACAAATTGAAACCAATTATAAATCCGATATTCTCTGGGAAAACCTAATTTAAATCTAAATAGAAAAGTTGTATTGTGGCAAGATACGTTGAATAATGACGTATGCTCGAACATACATATTTCAACGTCGAGGGAAAGTACTCGGTGGTACACTATAGAAACTCGTTTTGGTAGATACTACCCACTCGTCAGATATTCGCCCACCAAACACCAACTTCTCTGTTGTTTCTTCTGGTTTCACGGGTGAGAGAGCTAGCTAGCAGGCACGAGGGACATAACGTCTTAGTTCATAAGGTTGGTGGCGTTTAAGTAGTAGTACTATTTTTTAATCAAATTAAGTCAAAAAAAATATTAATTGATTATACAAACGCCATATACCATGGCTGTGTTGTGATACTTTTTCTACGCTACATTTTTTTTCACAGCACTCACGAGATAAATTTTGAACAAAAAAAATTACACGAAAACTTAGAAGTGCTTGTTTTGATTTACCCCGAAATCAACGATTAAGATTTGAGCGTATTCATCCTATTTAGCTTATTGAAGTTGTTAGATGAAAACTCACGCATAATTTGATTGGATTCTTAGAAAAATGTTGATTTTAACCCGTGCCGGGGTTAAAAATTAAAGATGTAAATACGTTTTTGTTTACGGGACTCATTTTCCTTCGTTATTTTAATCAATCGTTTCTATTTTAACGCTATTAATGGTATATCAACTTCATTTTTATGTCTGAAATATTCTTAATTCAAACTGAAATAAAATTTAGAAATCTTAAACGCATTTGTCCATGAACTAAGTTTGATAACTCTATAGTATATTATGATCGTAATCTTTATTGTATATATGTTACAATATTATAAATGAAATATGTGTGATGTATAAATACAATATTTATTTATAGGAACAAATGACTCCGCGACCTGGCTAGCCTAGCCATTAAAATCAACGAAGCAGTAAATTTACTAATAAATAACGAATTCTATATCCCGTATAAAAATAAAATATATATTTGTTATTGATAATTTGTTAAAACAGCATCATTGGGTTCACTGTCTGCACATTCAAATAGTAAATAATTTACTCGTGTGTTGATGTGACCGGTTGAAGCCAAGGTGGCTCAGTGGTTAGAACAAACAACAACAACAGCCTGTAAATTCCCACAGCTGGGCTAATGGCCTCCTCTTCCTTTGAGGAGAAGGTTTGGAACTTATTCCACCACGCTGTTCCAATGCGTGTTCGTGGAATACACATGTGGCAGGATTTTTATGAAATTTGTCACATGCAGGTTTCCTCACGATGTTTTCCTTCACCGCTGAGCACGAGATGAATTATAAAGACAAATTAAGCACATGAATCAGCGGTGCTTGCCTGAATGTGGTTAGAACGTGTGCATCTTAACCGATGACTGCGGATTAAAACCCACGCAAGCACATCTGAATTTTCATGTACCTAAATTTGAGGTTGTTTAGGTGATATATATTTATATTTCAACAATCTTAAAAAAATAAAACGAACTAACAATTAAATTTAGAATGTTTACATCAGTGCACTATTCCAAAATAGATAAATATGATGATGAATGATTTCGTGTTTTTAATTTAATGGTTTAAATTGCGAATGGATTCTAGGAATGTTTTAAGAAATAGTAAATAATTCCTTATTACGAAGTAGAAATTATAAAATCCAAGACAAGGGCATAGCGTTATAAAGCCGACATTGAATTAACACCCCTGACCCAATTGAAACTCTGGTTATAAAACATAAGGGGTCAGTTGCGCGTATCTTATCTAAGCAGATAAGAACTTTATATCTTATGTTAATTAAGTAAGTGTAATTACGGACACTAGGGACTTTACAACTTCAACCCTGTGGCTAGCAATAAATTAACAGTTAAGGCGCGACTGATATTTACGAAACCAATGTTTGTAGACAGGTGATTTAAGGCTCCGTTACACGTGTTCCAATGGTATCGTGATCGGGGAATCAGTGGCCAAAACAATTGAATGTGTGAGTTTGATGCCTCTAATTCTTTGTGATTAAAAGGTAAAAGCCTGCGTTTAAAGGGGGGGGGGCAGATGTTTGGTAAGCTATGTTTTCTTCTGATCATTTTAAAACGTGAATACAAAATTTCAACCGTATGCGTTCAAAAAGATAATAAAATTAATATGATTAATAACTTAGTGCAAGTTATTGTCGTCGTAAAATCTCTATTAATTCTATAAATGCTTTACTCTATTTATATACCAAGCAACATACAAGCCCCCAGTATTGCATACGAGTATGTCCATGGGCGTTGGTAATCACTTTCAATCAGTTAAGCCTCCTGCTCGTTTGCCACCTATATTTAAAAAATACCGTAAAGAGGAGAGCTGTTTTCTCTTTAACCGCTGAAACAACTTAAAAGAGATTTGGTATAGAGATATTGCGAGTCCCGGTAAGGCCGTTGCCTATTGTTTTTTAATTCACCCCTCAATGGCTAAGAAATTGGGTGACGTTATGTGTGGTAGTTTTATTAATTTTCGCACGAATACTGCACGAAGCCGCGGGTAGCTTCAGCTAGTGTTAATATAAAGATAATTGTCACACGCCATTATTGTGACAATTACTTATAATTTATTGCTAAGTCTTTTCAGGTCTCAGCTGTTATGAAGAAGATGTTTAAATATTAAACTAAGTACAGTAGAGTTACTGCACTTTCATATTATACAAATGATAACATTAGTCCATGTTATACCATTTCATGAAATGTATTCAGTAACTGCGCCAAAGCATCGTTTGTTTTCTTTATACATAGAGTGTGTGTTTGTTAGCTTAATCTTCGCTGCCTTTTCTTATTCTTAACTAATGAATTTCATTTACTCTGTAAACAGTGACAGCCTATAAATTTTCCACTGCTGGGTTAAAGCCTCCTCTCCCACTAAGGAGACGGTTTGGAACATTTTCCACCACGCTGTTCCAATGGGGGTTGGTGGAATGCACATGTGGAAGAAACGCAAGGTAAGCCAGAGGGTTTAAACCCGAAATCATCGGTTAAGATGCACGCGTTCTAACCACTGGGCCATCTCAGCTCAGACGTGTATCATATGCTTTGATTTCAAAATTTTGTGAATATTTTTCAATTTATATTAAACGACTACATTTTAATTTAGATTTTGTATGTCCCAATTTACCGCTTATTTGTTTCCATCTTGCATTCTTGCGTGTCATGGAAGACCCTCTGTTCTTCCATGACACGCAAGAAGCGAAAGGTATGCCTTTTTGATCTGTTATTTTATTTTTTTATATACAGTTAGCTATAGTATTTAATAATGATATACTTATACTCGAAAATGTAAATAGGTAGTATTGTGAATATGTGTTGGAACTTAATTTACTTTAAGTTAGACGAAATAGTTAACACCTATCTATAAAATTAATGCAAATTATTGTTCATAACTAGAATTAAAAATAGTGCTACTGATTTTATGTCATTCAAAAGCTAAAAAATAATGAAAAAGGCACTTAGTGTTTCAGCAAAAATATCTCTAAATAAACAAGTTGCAATTTAAATGCGACTTACTACTCAATACGGAATATTTAATTCATAATTAACATAAATTATTTGAAAGTTGTAAGCAGAAATTTTAAACGGGATTTGAAATCTGAATCTCTGTAATTAAATTTTTTCACTTAATAACTTCTTGGATAAAATTTAAGTCATAATTTCAAGTTTTATAATTTACTGCGCTTGTAAAGCAAAGAAAAATTATATTTTTTTAAACTATTATTTTACATAGAATTTGATTCGCCTTTTTTGCGACAGTATCTTGTATCAAATGATATTTATCTAAGCTATTGTTGATATATTTTGTACAAAATTTTAAAATGATAAAATAAATAAAATCGGTTTCAAAAGAAAACTACGATGTTACCTCAGTAATTAGCTAGATTTTTTTAATAAATTTTACTATGACAAATACCATATCTGAAATATAAAAATCTTTGGAAAATTTTTATCGGGTAACAACGTAAACGGTGTAGAAACGACAGGTGCAAAAGATTTAAAGTCTGATAGATTTCACTCGATCCTAGAGCATGTCTAGACTCAACATTTTAATTTAATTTAAAATACATGTTCGTTATATAACATCATTTTACTTAGACTTAGTTTTCTTTTTACATATATTTCAATTAGAAAGGCAGACTGGCGTAGGTAGAAGTGGTCATTACTAGGTAGGCATCACATACAGATATTTGCCTTTAGTAAAAGTACAAATACATACACCCAGTAGAAAGAAAATGTTATAGCATTAAAACAACTTTAATAATTGGGAAAGTTAATTCTATTTAATAAAATGGATCTAAATATATAATCTTTAGATGCATACCAGCGATCCTAGAATCTACATAACATAAAAATTAACAATACGATTCTGTTTTGCGGAATTAATTTTCTGCTCATCTGAATAATTCTCTTAACTTCAGAGTATTTTTTAAGTAAATTAGTTTCGCAATCTGTATTTATTTAGTTCGTTAGCTTTTATATTACCTTTAAATGTTGTAAGTAAATAACTGCGAACATGTTGGTATACTGAACGTAATCATGTTACTTTTGGTCTTGTTAGCATGCGTCGACTGAGGTTACAGGATTATTCGCTTACATTAATGATTAATTGACAATGCCCTCTTACTCAGCGTACAGAAAAAAATAATAATCTACTTCATGAATCATGCCAAGGTGATAAAATGCAAATGAATATATCACACTTAGAATAGATGTCAATTTTATCAATGCGTTTGTTTTGATAATGATAATAAAACCAACACGACCTAAGATTATCATTAAAACATATTGAAGTCAAAGAAATGAGTTATTTGGATAGCCATGATAAACTTCCTTGCTCATATAAAAGATAAAATCGATATTTATCGAAACTGTGCGAAGTACATAAAGCTCATCTATAAAACACCATCGGTCACTTCTTATTTCACTACGTCGAAATGTTATTTAAAACAGTTCAGCTGTTACTTTCGCATTTATAATATAAGAGCAGATTTTCCTATGATACTCAATTCGCTTTAAAGATATGTATATTTGGATAAAAAAGATCAGTTAGTAGATAGAAAAATAAATACAATACATGAGTCGAAAAATCTAAATCATCGCATATTTGTGTAATTTATCAGCAGCTAAAGTATATTCCACTGAAATTATTCATCAAATTGAACCAACTGCGCTAATAATATATTGGATCCAAAGCAAATACCAACGTCAGAACGACCCTTTGTTTATCTGTTTACTCGTATATACTGATGCAGCAAGCTGACAAAACAGTGGTCTTGCACAGATTGTTGTTTGTTGTTTATAACGACAATTCCCGTAATTTATTACCAATATCTAGGTTTCAAAGTAAAAGTATATTACCTCAAGAATTATTTCACAATACATTTAGTAATAATATAGTTTATATTGTTGTTGTTGTCTTTTAGAACTCTTTTAATATTAATCTAACAAAAATATTTCTAAGCAGCAATGAATAAATTATTTTTAAGGCTGTTTTTTAATTTTAGACAACATATATTCGTATTTAAATTGAATTCCATATACGTGTATGTATGTGTGCTGCCTTTGAAGTGTGCATTGCTGTTAGGTTAATGCTCTTGACAGTATTACAGCTTGAAGTATAGCATCAAGTGCTGACAGCTAACCGAGCAATGCAGAACTGACTCAGAAAAATGGCGATGGTTACCGTAACAACTTATAAGAATTAAACGATTTCACCATAACAATAGCATTACTTGGCAGTCACTAAGCCATGATGCATTTGCTGAAGCACGTTGTAGTGCATTTTAATCAATAGATGATTTTTATCTCCGTCAGGCAACACTAGCTGGGAAGTTTTTGCTATGGGAACGACTACTTACTGTGATTTAATAATCTTGGACAACTTGTGCAAGAGTTGATGTTATACGTTTTGTAATTTAAATCATGTATCATGAAGATATAGAGCCACGCGTAAAAACTAGGGTATGATAGCAATTTAGTTTTCGATATTTCAATTTATTACACGCCAATAAATATATTTATACAATATTCTCGCTTTGATATGATTTAGTTAAATGTAATATAAATATTTGCCAACTATAACAGCCATTAATTTTATAATATTATTTATTGAATATTTAATTTCTTACAAATGTTGTTGCCCATCATAATGAATTTTTAGTTTTTTAACATTTATAAGTATGGACTTCTATATAATTTAAAATTGTTTAATATTTCTTTCATGTAATATATCAAATATTAATTTACAAGTGTAATAAAGAACTCAAGCAGTCGGCTCTACAGGCCGGTACTTCAGTTCATATCATTACATACTTTTAATATCCAACAATTTGTAATTTAAAAACGCCTCTTCATTTATATTTAGTGGTTGTTTTTTTATTCTCTACAATGAAATTTAATTTTTATTAAGGTTTTTATTTTCAACCGTTGCGTCGTGTAGGTTGTTGCCTCGTGTTGTTTTTAGTGGCTTGTAGATTATGACTCTAAGGATAATTAGAAAACAAATGATGTTTATGTAGTAGTGAGAGTATGTTTACTACGTAATCAATTGGTTTGAACTTACATTAGAAAAAGACTAATTGGACGATTCATTTGATTTTGGTTCGGTTTGCAGCACTTGATGTGAATTTTAAAGTTAGAAAAAAAATTAATTAAAAATATATACCAAAGTGAAGAAAATATTTTGATAAACTGGAGTATATATATTTTTTGGAAATGTTTATACTTCAAAATTTAACTCTTCCTCTAAATTTTTAGTTCGATTTCGATGTAGATTGCGACATTGGATTCAGTTATTAAAATTACTAGAAGTAAATTATTATAAAATTTCAGTGTCTTGAAATTTATTTGAAAAAAAAAATGTAAAAAAAATCTAATTTGATCTATGTCAAATCAAATTCCTTTATTCAACATGGAAGCATTACATTACCTTATTAATTAAATCAAACACTACCAGGGAACAGAGAGTATCCTGTCCTGAGAAGAACCGGTGAAAGAAACTCCACTATTTATATTATTATCGATTTGTAATTATTAACAATTGTTCAATATCAAAAAACAAATAGCCAAGAGATCGTTTCATATCCAAGGCGGCTATCAACCATGAACGCAGTCTCGATGAACAATACCTAGCGCAGAAGCACGGCTTTCTATTAGTTGCTTCGCTTTTGAGAAACATATCGTATGTATTCGAGATAACCCTTATATTCTTTTTTAAATCTACTATTTTTAAAAAATTGGTTGTTTAAAATAAACCACAAATATCGAGATACTTTGTTCATATTTATTGTACCTAATTAAATTTTTTATAACCAAAAAAAGCGTTTAACAGTTTTTTTTATTTTTATATCCCAACTGTAGAATTATGTAATTTGTTTTAAAAAACATTTTTAAATTCAGTAACTCTGTTTTGTGCAAACAAACATACTATCAATGTCAATACAGTTTATTGGAAATGCAAATGTTTAAAATTTATTATTTGTCATTCTATAAACAATAGCTTGTAGTAAATATGTATAAGTTAAAACAATATATAATAGCCCTTTTTTACTCAATACATATATATGTATACACGGTACATATCCCAAAATAACATTTTTTACAATTTTTGTCACTCCGTTTATTCCGGCTAATCTCTAAATCGGCTAGAATGATTTTGACGGGACTTGCACTGGCAGATAACTGATACAATAAAGAGTAACTTAGGCTACAAAGATTATTTTTTTTGTTAAATTCAAACGCGTACAAGGTCGCGGGCTAGCTAGTTTTAAATAAGCTATATGACTTATAATAATATCTCCACAGCTGAGTTTGTAATGCTCAGGGCACTTGGGTAATCCCTGAGATTGGCTGGCATGATTGCCTTTCGATGGGACAGAAATCCGACTCGACCAGAGATAGAACAGGCGCAGGTCGGCTTTGCGTACTTCTCGTGATGTAGAAGTTTAATATACTACCAACTACTAAAATTGGTCTCTTGCTACAAGCTACTTAATAGAATAACTAAATAAACCGACAATGTTTTACCTAATAGGGTTTTAATTCTTTTTCTATTATTCAAGTATAGTTAGTGATCGTTTATTTTATTCAATTTTCTGTAAATAAATGGCCGACTCGAAATTTTCTTTTGTGTCTTCGTTCTTGTTTCATAAATTAAATTGGTTGGCGAGATTTGTCACGAATGTAGTCTAAAGCCGAAATTAAAAGTTTATTAATGTCCCATTGCTCGTCAAAAGTCTGCTCCTTATTAGAAAAAAGCTATTTCTCCTATGCTATTTTGTGAGGTACGAAAACCAAATCTAAGAGTTGCATCCATTTGGATTTAGGACACCCGCGTCATGATACTATAATTAGGTATTATCAAGGTTTAATGTCAGTAGAAGCCTTTCAAGCAAACGTAAATTAAAATTATGTCATAATCACAAAGGAAAATTAGCTAATATGTATAATAATCTTAGTTAATATTTAACTATGAAGAACTCATTACAATAAAAAAAAGATTAATTTAAATGAAAACACACACACACCCAACATACACAGGAACAGGCATACACACAAATAAAAAGTTCAAAATAACGTAACTTATAATAATTGCGGTATAATTACAATTCTACATTTTAATCACCATAAAATTTTATTGCCATATACGAATAAATAGAGTCGAAAATACATAATGTACATTGCATACATAATTTGCTATTAATAACTTTGCTGCCATTTTAGTTATTTATGTTCAATGATACTCGAAGAGCACGGGACGCTTTGACGAAATTAAGTTAAGAGTGCTAATATTGCCTCTCAAATATAAGTAGGCAGCCAAAAAGCGCCGCAAAGGGTATTTTTTTAGTTTATTAGGAGCGGAAACAGCACAAAGAACCGAGATAGCTGAAGAGCCAAGATTTTTCAAAGAGCCGAGATATTTAAATGTATAACACGTGGAACCAGCGAAAATTGGGGTTTCAAATCAAAACAAGTATCATTGAGTTTTATATGCTTAATTTATGTTTTTTTATTTAACTTAATAAAATTATAATTCAATTATTACTAAATAATAAAATTACAATTAAAATATATGTGATTTCATTTCTTTTGATGTAAACAAGACATGCCCTTATGATGTTGAGTATAAATTAGTGTCTAGGCTATGACAGAAATAAAAGCTACGGTTACATCTTTTTTAAAGATAAGTTATTCAAACTATCATAACAGTACTAGCTCAAATCTTTGTATAACCTGGAGTTATATGTTAGAAATCATATCGATTGCTGCCCTAACAGGTTCCTACTAAATTCTGCTAGGCAGGAAAAAGGCGTATGGCAACACGAGCGTTCAAGGCGAACGTTGTTGAGCACTGAAATTGTATTGAAAAGCCCTCAAAATTAAGAGCTGGATCATAAATCTGGGAAACTGCTACTGCTGCCCGAAGTTTCTTTCTCTGAACTGTATGACCCGACACCCGACGAATCCCTAGAATACTAAGATGTTTGTCTCAATTTTCGAGGCTTTCTATTCTCTATCGTAGGCGTTATGAGACATCTCCTAAGTAAAACATTTCAAAATATAAAAACTTGGTCATAAATCTTATGTATCTGAAGAGAAAAAGACTGTCTTAATAATAGATATATTTGATAAAACGCGACGTAGACATTATCCTTTTAAAAGATTTGCATATTTGATGAGAAATGGTGAACGAATGATGTGTTCAAGAATGTACGAAAAAGCTGTGAGAGAAAACACTTATTAATAATACGTTACCAAAAGGTATCTTAAAAGATTGTATGTTTATCGTCCTATTTTCTTTATTTAAAGTTGTTTTCTTAGTCAATTATTTAATTATTCAATGACAGATTAAGTTGTCATGAAGCTGAAAATAATGTTCACTTAAGATTAAAAAAAAAAAAACAAAATTAAATATAAATAAGATACAAAAGTTATATAATCTTTATTAACAGATAAACGGCTTTTCTATCACAAAAGCTGCCTAATACAGAATTTATAAGTTACAGTAAAATCTGGCAACTGAAAAATAGCGTTGAAATAGCGGGCACAGCTTATTTTAAATATAGATACGCCTGTTTTTTTTTATATATACTATGAATAACTTTCTTTTTTTAATTTGTTGGTCCAGTGTCTAATTTGTATGAATAGTAAGTATTGTTGATCACAAGTCCGGGTTTTGATTTCGATCCGGATTATCTAATAAGTAATCACCTGTCGCATCATGGAAGTTTCCGTCCTGGGCTTCAGATAGACGTGAGTAAGTCTATATGCCATTGACCCTGGCCTTGTTTTATCCGGTCGCGTATTGCCGTCTCCTCGCTTTATAAAAGTTACGAAATATAAAATTCATGTTGTAATAAAACATACATATTTATGGCACTATAATAATATCATCGCTTATTTGTTGTTAAGAAACGGCAACGAACCTGCAATTGGTCAGAATGATGTCCATTCTAACGAACAGCTACAGCAAGCAAGAGAACTATTGCAAAATCAGGTTCATTTCATACACGCTTTTTAAATGTACTGAGTTTTTATATAGGAACGGATCTCAACTTCATCCGAAATACAAATACGTTCTCTAAGATCGTTATGCCAATCCGTCGATTCATTAATTATTATTAGAAACACTTTACCTGGATAAACGTCAATCGTAAAGCTCTGGATTTTAAATAAGGCTCATCACTGAAAACATTAAAAAAAATATATATAATTCTCATAACAAAAATTGTCTGTTTATTTGACAAAGTATGAGTCATGAATTCAATTTCCGGTTGGGCCAGCTTTCGCCTTACATGTTATATTTGATTCAGCCTGATTGTGGATCTACATACTAATCCTATGAGAATACATATGCCTCAATCTCCATTTGGTTTACATTATTCAATATTGTACTGGTTACAACGCAGACTGCAAAAGGCCGTCAACGCGTCTACAACATCTTCAACAGTCACTTCCATCAGGTGGACCTCATTTTGCCATTGATGCCATAAAAAAGAAGAAAAACTTAACCATAAATGGAACAGCTAAATAAGTTCTAAAATTATATTTCAAAAATATAATAATTAAAGAAATTTGTATGCCATCGAAACTTGACCAAATATTTGATAATACCCAACTCCAATATTCTCAAATTGGATACCAATATTTGCGACCTCATATCAAGTTTACTAAATGAAATTTGATCTCGGCTGTCATTCGGTATCGTTGCGTCATCTTTGGAGAATATTTCATTTCGATATTAATGCTAATTAAAACACATTTAATGTCTTTGATGTAGTATTTAATTTCAATTTGTTGTCTTTAAAATCGAGCAAATCATATCCAATATTTAATGGACAAGTCATTTATTATTTTTACAAAATATATATAAATGATAACAACAATTCAAAACCTACTTATCTTAAAATTATTTTGATTTTTAGCTTTAGAAATCATAACTAATATAATAATGGAATGTTATTTAAATGTATAGTTGTGTTTATATACACAGAATAAAAATAAATTTAATATTCTTTTATATATAAGCAGCTTTAAGTTAAAACGTTTCTAAATCGCTGTAGAAAAATTTGTCATAAAGGAAACTCGATAAATGTCACAATACAGCGGTCACGAGATTTGTAGTTTGTAGACGTAAAGCGTACATTTAAGTCTTTTAGAAAATATCCTTCGAAATTTAACGTAACTGCAATTTGTAGACTATAAACTTTGCAGCATATTACTTTACTTTAAGCTTTTGAGAAATGTACAGTTGACTATGCGTTCGGAAACCAATGAAACGAATGGTACCAGTGGTAGGTGAAATAATGAAAACCAACGAGAGCGTAGGTTTCGTGGAAGTCCGAGTGAATAGGTACTACCCACTCTTCATTCTACCACCAAGCGGCAATATTTTGTGTCCATGTCTGGACATACTTGCTTCAGACGTACGCCATCAGGTAAAAAATACCCAGGGTGTCCTCCAATTTCTGTGAATGGTAAATTTGTACGCAACTGATGTGCACTTTAGCAGGCAGCATAAGGCAACCCACTACACTATTCCCAGCTTTAACGGTAACACTCCCGTTGAAATGGCAAAGCATGCCATGCGCTTTTTAGATTTAGTCCCAGATATGCTCTCTGGCTGAAGTATGTTTTCTCTACCACCCGGGGAACAAATTGGAACATACCTCTTCAACGCGGGCTGAAGGGCGCCACTTCTTTTACAAAATCATAGATGGTATCTGCTCGTTGCTCGTCGCCTCGGCTCCCATGGACGGGATCTATTCATTATCCATCTACGTATAAACTGCGATAATCATCCACGGAGATCTGCGTGCTATATAACTGATCAACTTATGGAGCACATTCAACTAGCTACAGATTCCGCACTATAGCCTAGACCATAAATTCATTGGACGTTCTTGCCGTTTAAAATGTCCGTGGTGTGCACCAAAATGTGATCTGTGTTCTTGAGAACCTTTAAAAAAGAGTGTACAAATTTTTTTAAGGCTAGCGACATATCCATGGACGGTAGCAGTAATTCTCCGTTCGATGAGCCCCGTGCTCGTTACCCATCTATTTGGTGATTATGATGAGTTGAATACAGTATCTTGGAGTGGTGATCAATTGCCTTCAAAAACCAATTAGCTAGTCTGACTACTAATTTGAAAATATATTTCAAGGTTGACGTGAAATTTATTTTAAAATATTTCCATTAAAATTGGAAATCTTACTATTCATTAAGATGTTAGTAATCTGATATAAAAATAAGTATTTCTTTGTTGTGGATCTAAATAATTTTCAATTGGAAGAGAAACATTTTTTCATTTTAAATTTAATTCAACATCTTTTGTTTCGACTTTAAAAAGTATTTATCAAAGGAAACGTGAAATAATACAACAAATTTAATGCTTCATTTTAATCAAGCATTATTCTTATACTTATTACATTTTTCATTTAAAATATTCTCTTAAAGTTAATCATTTCAGTTCTTAATGCTTTCGTACGTAATACGTAATTCGTAACACTTGTCTGAAGTCCTACTAAATAATACAAATACCATATATTATACCCCATAGACGAATATGTTTATTATCAGTGGATAAGTTATTGTTTCACCAATCAGCGATGGTGTATTGACAGCTCTATGTCATGTGTGAGTTTCAAATTGAGTGAGCAAACTTGATTACAGGCATAAAGATATAGATATAAGAATAATATCTACGATTTATGGATAGAAGCGGTAAATAACGTGTTATGCTTCTTAGGGTGTGAATCCACTACGATTTTGTACCAATAACACTCCTTCGTCTTACAAATAATAACTAGTATCGGCACACATACAAATAACGTAGTATGTCTATCATTGTTACAATAGCTGTAGATGCACGAATCACCTGAGATGCTCGAGTAGTGAATAAACATTCTATCATTCTTAAAAACTATAGAGCAAGCTCTGTCAAGTATATACAAGACATGTTATCATTTTTATCCTAGATAAGAAAAATTCAACGAGATTAGATGAGCTTCTCTCCTTCGCAGTGCCAAGTAACGTCAAATACTTATCGACCTACTTAGGTCAGTATATTTACATTGTATATTAACAGTTCATAACTTTTACGATACAAAAGATAAAGGCTGTCTGGATAGCTCATCGTGTGATGAGCGACAGGTAGCTACCCAACCGAACAGTGGATGCGTGGTGGCATCCTGTAGTTGGTGATATGAGGAAGAATTATTATTTCTAAAGTATCAATACCTATGTATGTTCTTTCTTTGAACTTTAAAGTTATTATTAAAATATTACCCTAACAAAGATCATAATATCGGAGAATGAAGATATAATTAAGTTATCTTGTTAGGAATACCTTCTCTTGTCTTCTCTTCACTTTGCCTCGAGAGTATTTTATTATGAGGTAGACGGATAAAACAACAAAAGTAATAAAGCAAACTAACAACTCGGATACCTTTCAATATGAATTGTATAACATGTTTATGGCTTCTTTGAACTTCTACACTTTAAAACTGTAGAAACATGATAGGGATACCTTACTCTCATAACCCTCATATACAACTTTAATCACAACGAAATATTGCTTTACTTATATTTGTAGTTATAAAATATCATACACTTTTGATTTCATGCAGCACCGTACACATGATAGAATTGAATCTTCTTAATAATAATTACTTACTTAAAATTTCAATATTTGTTTCTACTAAAATATTCAAAACCTTATTTTTATATAACTTAAAAAACAAATTGTATAATGTAATATGTAAATTTATGCATGGAATAAAAGGCTTTTTTATTTTATTTTTATTTTATGTTATTATAATAATAACTACCATGACAAATTTAGTGTGACAGAAAGAGTTAAAAAGAAGAATACTAAATTTAAATCAATGAATACAAAAAAACGTACGCGTGGCATCTCAGTTGTCTTTATCGCTTTGTCGATGCATCACTTCCGTGCTTCAGATATGCCTACTTTTACTATCTCTCTCTCTGTGTCTCCCTGTTACACTATATGTCATAATATCTTTCTTCTTTCTCGTGCAATGAAATGTGCTTTAACATGAAGTTTCCTTGAAATTTTATTATTACTATTTATCCACATATGGATTAAGCCGAATTGGCGCTACAGCAATGTTTAGAAAGTTAAATGTTTATCTTGCAGGTATACATTATAATAAATGTCAGAAATTATTGTTTCTATTTGCCGATGTTGTTGATATTTGCTTACGTAAATAAAATTATTATATTCAAAAAATTTATTTTGATTGTACCAAGACTTACCAACAATAAAATAATTATGTTTTATTGTTGGTAAGTCTTGGTACAATCAACATTCCAAACTTAAAAATATATAAATCTCGCACTTTATTAGATCACTTCATAACAACATGAGAACATAACAGCGTACGCTGAGTCATAATGATTTTTTTATAATAGAAATGATTTTCAAAAATGTATTCTATTGAATCAAACTAAAATACATACCTACAAACGCATCAAAATAAGGCTAAAAAGGTATTTGAATAAAATAAAAAAAAACTGTAAAATATTTGAAAGGTCTACAACGCTAATAATATGTGTACAACACTTTATAGCATACTAGGATTTAACCAGCTGTGAATGTTACTGTTCCGCCTTATATGCTGTTGTTATAATAGAAGGCTTAATATAACCTTCCTAAATAAACAGATTATCTAATACTATGGTAATTATCAAGTGATTCAACGGACTGTTGGCTCTTGAGATTATCGAGTAACGATAAGCAAATCTCAAGTATTTAAAAGTAATTTTATTCAAAGATATATTTTGAAATAAATATTTATTTATCACCATTAGTACCTTACATAATTTTTCTAAAACGTGATTATTTATAATCATATCGATATATATATTTACTGCATTTTTGTAAACAAATATAGTTTTTGTTATTCTGAAAATAACTTTATCTACAGTCGAATGGCTGAAAAAAACATTAACTTATTTTTTTAAATAATTTAATTCATTGAAGTTAATTTTACATCTAAACTTAATAAACAACCTACTTGGTGTAATCTATTGAAATATAACAATGATGGTGAGAAAGTTATAAAAAAGAATCTTACTTCTGTCAGCTATCTTCCAAGCGTATGTTTGCCTACTTAACTATATAACTTATCTATAAAATCGCAACAAAGTAATCAAATCCACATATGAATAACCAATCATTCATGTATTTTTGTTTCCTAGAAAAAATAACTTCATAAATGTCTGCCTAGGACACCGTCTTAACCATCGCAAAATATAAACGTGTAAAATATTTTTTATTCCCACAGCTAATTGCTCATCCAATGGACTATCATTCAAGTATAAATTGTATAAAATATGGTTTTTTACTCATAATGTTATATAGGAATAGTTGCTGGAAAACTTAACCGAAGTTTGCGGGTTCATACCCGAACTAACACCACTTGGTTGTGCTAAATTTGTGTTTTAAATTTATCTCAGAGGGATAGGAAAACATCATAATAAAGTTTGCTAGTTAAGGTAAGTTTGTTTTCTAGTTAAAATAAATTCTCCTATATTACAACCCACATTGGACGAGGTGCGTTGGAGATTAAACTAAATGCCTTCAACTCAACAAGAAAGAAAACCCGAGACTATAAACTATTATTTACAGGAGATTCTCGTCTAGAATATTTTCAAGAGTAACTATTATATACATATTATAAACTAAGCTGGTCGAGCGTATGAATAATATGTTAGCGTCACTGCATTTTCTATGCATAAAATTAATGTACATTATTCAGCTTACCATATGATTTCCAGAAGAGCAGAAAAGAGCTATTTAACTCTGAATGTACCCGCATAGTATAACCGCAATAGAGTCGTGTGATATTCTTACCAATTAAAACATTTTACGCATCTGCCTCTAAACAGATGAGTTCTCTTCTAGAAGCCACACTCATCTTACCGGCCTTGACTACCTTCTGGGTAATACGTATGGCTTCGTGTAGTTTATGTATTAGGGAGGAGTTGTTGATATTTCAGTTGTCGTTCTTTTCAGGTCCTCCTAAAACTAATTATCTACTACTTCAAATTGATTTTTGACAACATGGATAATATCAAGAAAGACTGGAAACAGGCTCGACGCAATTGATAAACTGAAAGAGCGCAACGCAACAACGCGAACGCGCACGTATAACTTCTTAACATTTCAATTTTCAATTTCACAAATTTCCAATTCCTATTAATGATATCTAGGAGTTAAATTAAAAATCGAAAATATCACTCTCAAGTTTGATATCAAGACTCGTTTTATTTTTATTATGCAACATGCAACCTCAATGATATTAATTAAATTGGCTCAACTGAGCTTCATATGTAACAGTGTATGTTTTGCCAACAAAATAAATAGAGCTTGATTTAATACCAAGACTATTTCGAGCGGCCTAGGCAGCGAGCGTGCCAGATCCGTGCCGAGGATTAAACTGACGAATTCCAAATTCAATGATCCCGCTATTAATGGTTTCAACTTGAACTAAATATGCAATTTAAATGCTATACAATTTCCACTAATTAAAATTTGTGATTATTTTAATCGGTGAACCGTTGCGAAAACAATTAGGTTGCAAATGATATTGTCCTATTAGTCATTGTCGTTATCAGATTAATTTATGATATCTGTCGAAATGATTCGTGTGCCAGTCGCTTCATAAAATATTGTTAACATGTCTATGTTATGTTGTACATATAAGTTGAATTGATAATTAATTTAATCTTTTAACATGATGGTCAAACGATGATGCTTATAAAAAGTGCTTGAAAAAATTGTCTTTTTTTATTTTTATTTTAAATATATTTTAAGATCTCGTATCTTAATTACTGGAAAGTATTTTGAACTTCACGTTAATTTAATAAATTTAAGAGATAGGAAGATATAATAACGAAGCAAAATTCTTTAGCAATAAATTTATCCGACCACGTTTTTGTTACTTTCATTTTTTTCTTCGTACCACATTTTCCACTTAATTAAAAAACCCAGTTTTATGCATAGCTCCCATCTAGTGCAATCAATTATCCAATATACCAACAAGCTATCGAGTTAGAGTGACTAAAAGTTAGTAATTCAGGGATCGTAAAAGTTTTACAGGAGAGTTATTTTACCAAACTATTTTTACGCTGCGGCATTTTAAAATGTCAAAATAGATTTTATAAAAAGTACATGCGTTAGTTTTATGCCTGTATTTAAAACTAAAATATATTCATGTCATTAAATCATCTCGCTATATCACCGTCGGGCTAGAGTCTTCCATTTGATGTCAATATTTGGAGAAT
This sequence comes from Vanessa cardui, assembly GCF_905220365.1. NCBI lineage: Eukaryota > Metazoa > Arthropoda > Insecta > Lepidoptera > Nymphalidae > Vanessa > Vanessa cardui. The sequence continues at coordinate 7,912,651 of NC_061135.1, forward strand.
ATTCCACCGCAATCATAATAATATGTATAATATTTTTACTAATGTCAAGATGGTTCTAGAGATTCCACGACTCATTCATTGATACTGTGCGAAATAATAAGAATTACTTTAAACTAAACTAAGATGTTATATGCCCTGATATTACTCTGGATTGCAGAAAATTCTCCTCCTTGATGGTAGAATAACTGATGCGTCCTACCAAAATTTGTCTTGCATCTATAAAACAAAAGAATTAATAAATTGATTGATGAATTTTATTTGCGTACCACTGAACCTGTTTATACTAAATACATCTACCAATATTAATTCGTGGAAAGGAGAACCACTGACATTCTTTTTGATCTGTCTTAGTAAAATGTATACTCTACCGACGGTAGTTTGACATTTATATTTTGCAAAATGAAGTCTACACATGAATGTAGTGTCAAAATGTCGACATCGAAACTTTGAAAGGATTGCAAAAACTCGCAACTAAAAGTTCGAAAGGGTAAACGTAATTCAGTTGCATCAGTTTCGTAAAAAGACACGTATAATCACAAAACAGCAAAAGAAAACTAAAACGTAGCTGGTTAGTTTGCGAGGCGCTATCGCATTATACCAAAGTTGCCGCAACTCTTTTGTGCTCCATGAATATTCATCGGGGGTCGTTTATGTCGGTGCTCTGAAGTTGCCTGGATTCCTTTTCGACTACATAGTTTTTCCTTTACAAAAAACAGCTTATATTTCGGTCGGCTTGAGTTGCAATCTCGGTTCTTTTTGGCGCCATTAAACTCGGTCCTGAATTATGTTAATTGCCTTTTAGATTACTCGTCTATTGTTCGTATTCGACGTCATTACGTAATTATTTAAAAAGTTACGTCTTCTTTAGTTTATTACTGAAAAACATGATCATTTTTATTTGGCAGAGTTATTTATGTTTAGTTTATTTTTTTCCGTACTTTTTTGTAGATTTATGTGACTACACGTAATGCCACTTCTTGGATGTAGCCTAATGGAGAAGGCGTGTCTAATTCCCGACGTAGTGTTTGCGTAAAAGCCGAGTCTCTCCAAGTCAATACCGTATTAGATAGATAAATTGTTTCGCTTGATCTTCAACTGTTCTAACCCCTATTTTCTTTGTTAATCTCTAATGAATAACGCTCTTTATCTCTTCATCAACAGATTTTAACTAAATATCTAATACATTTCAGATAAAATGGTCTGTTATATCTTAGCTAGTTTTGTACTATTATTATTAATGATTATTAAATGTACAGATTATTAAATATATGATAAAATATTTCGGTTGAATATTATCAATTTTAAAAATACGTAACGATAAATGTGTCAGATTTTATTCACTTGAATGGATGACTAGAAATATTTAACGAAGTTAACGAGACGCTCCGCAATATAAAAATAAATCCCATATTTTAAGAAAAATATCAGAATTTATTATTGAAAGGAAATATTTGTCACTAAAAATCACGATTACATTTTAAATATAGTATACATTTCACATACGAATTAATAATGTGTATCTGAAATTCTGTAATCATAGCAAGCTTGAGGAATTAATGTATTTATTAAAATAAACGTTGATTAATCTGTATTGAATATAAATAGAAAATACACACTTTAACCCTATTAACCATTACATTTTTGTATGACTTTTTCATTGATATGATTTACAACTCATTCAAATCTGTTTGGTTTCATTGCAACTCACCTGGATCTCTCAGCAGCATATAAATATCGTTCAAGTGGTCGCTATAAAAATTGATACACATTTGAAACACGAAGATTATTTTAGCGTAAGTCATACTAATCGTTTACAAATAAATTTAAACCCTAGCGTTTTGTAAGCACCTGCTAAGCCAAGCAAATTATTCATGAAACGGTACAATTATGAATTAAACGCAAATGTTGAAACAGCAATCTCTTAGTAATAACTAAGACTTGCAACGATTAGTTGCCTCCGTTCCCTGATCCTTTGAACAGAACGTTACATTGCGTTCATACAAACGCCATCAGTCATGACAAACGGATTTGTATGTCAGATCCACGTTAGAGCATTTATTTACAAATGGAAATCCTATAAAATAACATCCCATTCGAAATCTGTGGTAGGTTTTTTACAAATTCTATATTGAAAAAAAATCATAATTATGTTTCGACTATTCATATCAGTTGAAATTCAGAAAGTGCTAAGTTATTATCTGTGCCAATATAAAATTGATTATCCTTTGTAAATAGATTTATATACGCAAAATATTAAGCAAAGCTGCCATATAAATCTATTGGTATTGATCAATAGATAAATCGACGTACAATTGGTCGGAGTGGTCGCACCTTAAAGTTGACGACAACCGCCTCATATAATTAACAAGCTTTCAACCCGTATTTCACCACCTTAGGGGTAGAATTTCCGAAAGCACTTTCTTAGTAAGTGTCTACTCAGTAAACATACTAAACTACTCACTAATTTTCATGGCCCTAATTTTAATAGTACGCTTGGCGACGATGAATCAGTTAGTCAGGACATGTTATTTTATTTATATAGATTATGTTGATGATTAGTGACCTCAACACGTCCTTTTAAAAATTGTTTATTTTACTGAGGTATATTATGTTCAGCAAGGAACATACACACTTGATTTTTTTGTAAAAAATATTTAAAAGCTAAACTGTTGGCCTAAAAGTTAATTACTTTTTAATATAAATATGACGTTTAAACTATTGTTATGTATACTACTATTCTAAACTACTATATATACGCTTACGTGTTTATTTTTGTAACTTTCTTTTTTTATTGTTTTAATCAATTAATTCGATATTAACTACCCAGACAGGCTCTACCACCAAGTTGATCACTAGTATTTACTATCGAAATACCAGAACACACAATTTGCTCGACTAATTATTTTAAATATTTAATTTAATAAATTAATTATATTACCAAATCTTTCTCATTATCCAATAACAACGTTAATTGTAAAAGCGGATGAAAAACACCCGAACAGTCGCGGTTGGGTACGTTTAATAATAATATTTATTTATTTAAAATCGATATACGATACTTGGAAGCCACTAATTTATAACGATACAATACATGCATCATAATATACAAAATAATATTTAACAACGGAATTACATACAACATATTTTACGAAGATATACATATATAAAACAACTAGCTGATGCGGTGGCTTCACTCAGGTGGCAGTCAGTTTCTCAAATAATATTGGTACAACAACTATCTTCATCAAAATCGATTTAGTGGTTTATCAGACACACAGTTATTTTTCGAATTTATCATATTAATAGCCGTTGATTCACTAAAGTAATACACAGCACCTATAGTAGGAGTAAAACATTGATAATTGTATCTTTTTCGAAAGTCTTTTACCGTCTCAAATATATACATATTATAATTATTTTGTTATAGTATACAATATACCTGTTATTGAAAATTCTGATAAATTTTATCCAACATTGAAACCACATACGTCAGTCGTAATAAAACTGTATACTTTATTTTCTTACAACAATAACAACAACCTGTAAATTTTCCACAGCTGGGCTAAGGCGTCAAAGGGAGACCTTTGAGGAGAAGGTTTAGAATATATTCCACCACGCTGTTCCAATGTGGGTTGTTGGAACACACATGTAGCACAATTTCTATGAAATTAGATACATGCAAGTTTCCTCGCGATGTTTTCCTTCACCGCAGAGAACGAGATGAATTATAAACACAAATTAAGTACATGAATATTCAGAGGTGCTTTCCTGGGTTTGAACCGCAATCATCGGTTATAATGCACTCGAACTAACCACTGGGTCATCTCGGCCTGCAACGCGTGAATTTTCTTAACTAGAACATAAAAATATATTTATCTGACATTTTAATCCAAATTTTCACCGCCATTTTTATTTTATTTTTTAAACTCGTCATAAGGATGTCTGTATACGAAGCCGTCATTCCGACTATCCCATAATTCGGTCGTTGCCATCGCGTCTGTTTTATTTCCTACTTCTGGTTTTGAAATATTCGGGGTTTTCCGTATGAACTAAATTACACCCTACACAGCATAACATGTTACACGAAGCGACTACAGATAATGAGCCGTATGTCTGCGTATGTAATTTCTGTGTAATGGTAGCTTAAAGTGCGGCTAAGCAGCGAAGCGGACGCGACATAAAATGCGGGTATTCAGACATAAAATTAAACAGCTTGCACTAAGTTGTTAATCGTTTGGACTCCTGCCAGCTTCCAATTTGAAGAAATTGCTGACAATTTGGTGAAGTTTTACCAGACTTCGCTAATTGAATATGGCGCCGACAGTGATGAATAACGATATATACACCTTGGTTATCTATCCGTGCACATCAGGTATGCGTTATATTGAATAATATCGGTAACAAAAACGTAAAACACAAATATTTGATTTTTCTGAATATCCATTCATATGCGTGCTACTGAATGGATTTTTGTCACATCGCATGGCTTTAAATATACAGTAGCAAAATATTATTTGGATAAAATAAAAAAAATATTTTTCATGATCAAAGGGAATCCAAAAATAACTGAGTTTTGTTTATAATTATCTCTTGAAACCGTATCAAACAATTTTCGTATTATATTTTGCTTTTAATAACTGCGTACAGAGGTACCTGAGTAGTTAAATTGTTTATATATGAACCATGAAAGATTTATTAGTATGTAAGACCTTCTGGAATGATAATATAGGTAAACAGTATATTGACGGAAAGGTCCGACATCGTTATGTCTCCTCCATTCGACCTTTGCATCTCTCCATCTCTTGGACTCTTCCTTATCTTCTCCTCCTCTTATCTATTGTTATTTTTAATTCACAGGCGTTTATTAATAACAATTTTTATAATTGAATTATTCTCAAACGTTGTTAATTTATTTCGTCCTTTAATATATGACATAGAGACAGCAACTTCATTCCAAACGGGTGTCCCAAGGCACCCTGCAAAAGTGTATTATTAATAAAATTTATATGCAAAAGCAAGGACTGAGACAGTTTAATAGAAATGAAAATATCATTATAAAATGTAATAATCAAAATTAAGTAAAAATTAATCGAAGCAGAGAAATACATGTTTCTCGTGTTCAAACACAACACAACGTGACTTAACAAGTTACAAACGTTTTACCAAAGTGAACAAACTTTGAACCACCAGACATCGAGGTAATTTTGGAAACGATTTGACTCGAAGAAACAATACAGATACTCGGAAACCGCAATGCGGGTAATTGAAGATGACTATTAATATATTAATGTGGTCTTGTTATTTAGAGATCATATTAATTTGTCTTTAAAACTGGTAACTAATAACTTTGATAATAATTAATATTATTTAAACCAAAGAAACTAAAGTCAGATCCTCCAACTCGGTCTAAGGGTTATTAATTGAATACATTTTTTACGTATCCAAACATACGGATCAAAACCTTGTGAGAAATTAATTGTATCGTCTTTCTTCATAAAAGAAATCCACGCAAGCAAGTTGCGAGTACCACAAACAGCTCGAACCAATAACTTTTAGCTGGTTGACCAAATCACGCTTCAGACAGTTTGCCGCTTCGTTTATTGTCCAATCTTTAAGTTGGTAAAGGTATAAAACAAACAAACAATCTGCTATCGCGTTCACAGTTTTACGAAACGTCAAAACTTTAAAACTATTTACAACTAAACGTATACTACTACTATTTATAACTCAAAGTAATTTTAAAGATCTAAGCATACATTGGGACAAACAGCGGTAAAGGATTTTGTTTTATACAAAGACTAACAAATGGATCACCTGATGGTACATTTACCATCCATATGTACCATTGTACACACGCTATAACAATTGGTGGTTAGAACATGATGATTGCGGGTTCAAACTCAGCGAAGCACCTAATTAAGATCTGCTAAATTTGTATTTATAATTCATCTCGTACCCATTGAAATCTACAGGTTGTACATGTTTTATTTGTGCTATAGGCGTACGAGCATTTGGGCCAACTGATGGTAAGTGGTTACCAACGCATACAACAATAGTAGTACTGTTGTACCGACTTATTGTACCCACTCAGTAAGTAGTATCTACCCAGGCGGGCTTTCAGAAAGCCCTACCACCAAGTAACGTATTAAGTAGGTATATGTTGTAGGAAATATTAATCAAAATGTTCTGACCCTTGTATCTGTAATAATACTGCTATGTACAATATCAATATATAAACCTTTATCACAGGTAAGAATTTCATTAATAATTAGTGGTCTTAATACAAGTTATCCCTCAAGGGAAGATAATATTAGCATTATTGCATACAAGTATCAAACTTTATAATAATAACGGTAGTGTTCTCAGCTTGCTCGCTTGTTACAAACGTTAATACACACATTTTGCCATCCGATATAATATACTACGGTAAAATCTTAAACTATAGACATGAACATGTACTATATGGTAAATTATACACTCCATTTTTATTTTATTTATTTTCATTTAATGTATCAGGGAACAGTAAACGAAGTAGGGCCTTGTTGCACCAAAGTTAGTAAAGTTACAGCCTGTACATTTCCCACTGCTGAGATAAGGCCTCCTCTTCCATTAAGGAGAGGGTTTGGAACATATTCCAATGTGAGTTGGTGGAATGCACATGTGGCAGGGTTTGAAATGAAATTAGACACATAGTTCACAGACACAGGTTTCCTCACGATGTTTTCCTTAACCGCCGAGCACGAGATGAATTTTAAACACAAATTAAGCACATATATATAGTGGCGCTTGCCTGGGTTTGAACCCGTAATCATCGGTTAAGATGCACGTGTTCCAACCACTGGGCCATCTCAGCTCTTTTGTTGGACCAACTTAAATATATTAGTGTTGGTATAAATAAATAAGACAAAAAATTTAGTCTGTCTCATTTGTGTGATCGTGGAAATGAAATTTCTCAAAAGTTTGACTTCAACTTACATTCGCTGGCGCAACTTAAACATTTTCTTCTTATTCACACGAAAATTCAGCGTGTTACTACTTTGAGGTTTCCTATTATTAAAAATACTGATGTGGTATCTAATGAAAATGTTATAGCACATTAATTTCAAGAATATGTCATAAAACAACAGCATCGTTCTTGAAAATACTCTTAAGTAGTAACACTGCCTTTACGAATTAATTTATAAATCTGTGAAATAGTCAACTGGTATATATCAGCGAAATTAATATAAGAGAAACAATTCAGTACAAATATTTGAAAAAAATAACATTGTATGCTAAAAAGAGGAAAAATTACAAATTAAATTACAGTATTCTTCTGTTGTTCTTTTTGTTTTTACTTTTTGTAATATTTTCATATTCTGAACATAATAAAATAATTAAGATACTCAATTATAATTCCAAAGTTAAAGATATTGTTTTATTATGAATATCGAAAAGTCTTTAGACGGAATAAATTAAAGGTACCAATATAAAGTTTGAATTAATTTAGAATTTATAATAGTCACTGTTTTTCTTTTTTAAAATACTAGGGACCCGGCTTCGCACGGGTGCAATACTGATACTAAATATACTACAGAATTTGTCAATTTACGACATCACATTACAAATTTCTAAAACTATCAGTGTTTCTTTACTATATTCTTCATGTACTATAGACAATAACCTTCCTCTCAAATCACTCTATGATTAAAAAAACCTCATTAAAATCCGTTTCATAGTTTTAAAGATTTAAGCAAACATAGGGATATATATAGGGACAGAGAAAGCGACTTTGTCTTATACTATGTAGTGATATATTCTTTTCATTGTTATCTTGCTATTTAAGAGCGTATGAAGTATATCATACATACTACATTCATATATGAGTAAGATTTAAGATTGAACACTGAATTCCCCTCGAAAATAGTAAATTCAACCGTGCAGCTGCAACTCCTCGTAACGACGCTTCATGTGTCTTTTTAAGTAGAGCATTTAAGTTCAGTTCGCGCTCGACCTAAACTGATTGTTCGTGATATAATAGCTGAAGTTACATTTTAGATTAAATGCTCAAACTTAAAATTGTACGATAGCTTTGATATTGTATAATAACACAGTGAAGAGTTCTTGTAAAATGTTAAGAGTATGATTCATTATGCCTGTTATAATGTTACAGCGTTATGAATACAATATCAAAATCAAAAATTACTTTCTTTCAAGGGCCTATCTGGCCCTTGGGGTCATGATTTATAAATGTTTAAAGCTACCATTGCCTCCGAATGTAGATTCTACCAATGAGAATATAAGTAACACAATAGTTAAGTTTTTCTTATAGTCAGTTACATAAAATATAATGTTTAAATGATTACTTTTGTCGCATAGGAGTCAAGAAATACTATAATATAATGTTTAGCAGTTATATATTAATAATGTATATCATATGTATTAAATAATTTAAAGCGAAAAGGAGATGTGGTCGCAACGATGAGTACCGACGACATTTTAAAAGAGTTCATTTTAATACGAGTATGTATGGACGGTTGGGAAATGTGTCCAAGTAACATAAAGTTTAAAACATTAGTCAAAAGCTTAATACTTCATTATTGTACATAACATTAAATGTATAATAATTGAATACGTAATAATATATTATGTTTCCATAATATCGCGAGACGTCAATTTAGTGTGCAAAATACCTTATGCCATTTTCACAAATGAGCCGGAGTATGAGTTGACTCTATTGTTAGGAGTCGAAAGTACCACGGCACTTACATTGAAAACATGTCGAATGCGAATTTACTTAAACGTCAGGTTTACTTAAACAAAATTTATGATAATAGTTTGCGTTTATATCAAAATATTTAATAAAATCGGTATATCATATATTAGTCCAGACATTAAATACGATAAAAAAGGCCTATAAATACTAATGAACCAAAAAGGCTAATTTCTGAACATCTTATAAAATCGTCCAAATTGATTTCCTATGTGCGTTCGCCACCATTTGAAATAAGGCTTCAATTTATTTTTTTGCAATAAATCGGTTGTGCGCCGTGATATACTAAAATACGAGATACAAAATACGAGAATTATGATATGCATCTCCTTCGGTATTTAGAGGAACATGAACTTATTAGTGATTACACCACCAGTACGGTTTCCGCTGGGGTCGCTCAGGCGGTGACGTTCTAGTTTAACTGACATAGAGAGGGGAGGAAGCGGTTAATTTCAAGGCTTCGCGCTTGGAATCAACTGAATTGGGTTCTAGTTTGGAAATATCGAAGGCCTTCAATCGCGTATTGCACAAAGCGCCTAGTCCAATTTTAACTCAAAAAGACAAAAGTTTGTGAGTTGTTCATAATTATTTAAAAACTCACCATTTGTCATATATCCACGATTTAAGAGTATTCCTATCGCTGTAATTGGAGAGTAAAGCCAAATTTCCATCAAAAAAAGATTGGTGTGCTTAGCGAGACAAGAAAAATAGTTCTACATATCGACTCATCGTCTAAAATTATACAAGGTGCAAATTCGACTTCACATCCTCTTAAATCTGGTTGGGTAGTTTTCAGGACCAGTTTCTTCCATTTGACCGTATTCATTGAAGAGCGTATCGAAAGCCTTTCTGATGCTTGATCCTTTGACTTTGTGTTATAGATATATTGGACCATTGTGCATCTTCTACCGCAATTATTACGGGGATAGTTGGATTAATCCCGGCGGCTGAATTTCGCCTTGACCAAAACTTCTTGTTTCACCTAGATGTCTGACTCGCTAAATCGCTCTGTAGCACCAACTCTCGCCAGCAGTTGTTTTCAACCGATATGAATTGGATTAGTTCAAAAAAAGAGCGTAAACATTTCTTAAAGGTCGGCAACGCACTTGCAAGCCCTTCCCTATGTATTCGATAAGGTGAGCTCAATTGCCAATTAATTCATAAAAAAATTACAAATTTACGCCTTATTTCAAGCTGGCGAGGAACGCACACATGAGGTCGACGATTAAAAATTAAGCTTTTGTTTAAAAACTACAAGGTATAAAAAAACCAGCCTTTTCAATCGACACATACTATACGTTCATAACTCTGGAACATATATTTAATAATAATTTTGAAGAATTCAGTAAAATATGCAAAAGCTGAAAATTCTCTCTTGTCCCTTACTTTATTTTCCAAGCGTTGATTGCATGACCAAAACTATGAGGTCGTTTACGATTATTTAACACAACAAAACGCTAGTCAGTTTTTCAGCTCTTGTAATCCGCTGTCTAGTAACGAACTTGAGGCAGGATGGAAAATGAAATTCAGAACACGACATATTCTTTTTATTAACTGACATCGGACTAGATTCTAGTGAAACGCGATAATTGCTCGTAGCTCATTTTTTACTGACTTTCCCCATATGTGGTTACTTCCTAAATAAGTTCTAATGATATTTTTAAGTTTACGATTTACATATATCATACCAACATAATAATAATAATAATAATAATCATTTATTTCAGACCATAATTTACATAGATCCATATAGTGTTAGTAAAAATAAATTAATCAATCTTAATACCTAAATTGGTTAGTAAGTTCACAAAAGCAATTTTACTTAATTATTTATGTATGACATTTTTTTTAAAATTAATTTTAAACTATTCTACTGGACTACGTGAAGTCGTATCCAGTGAGCTAGTATTTAACATAAGTAAGAAGTATAAGTAATTACTTATACTTCTTACTTATGTAAATAAAGCTAATCAGCTTAAATTATTTTTTAATTTTTCGTTTTTAAATAATTTTCATTAATTGCTAATAATTGGCCAGTAACAAGGATTCACTCTTGATAAACTAGTTAATTAAATTAATAAGGCCTAACATTATCGTTTTTATTTCAATTATCGTAATTAGGCATTTTTTTCATAATATTTTTATGGGATCCCTAAAATATAAAATTCCTATTATATCCTAAACCCCAAAACTATTAACGTAAGTAAATTAACAATACTGCATAAATAAATTACATAGATACATTATAGAACCATGAAACTCACCTGATGGAAAGTAAAGTTGCAGATATCACATTAGATCTATCACAGACCATGGACATCTGCAACACCTTCAGATGTCATTCCAAGCCTTAAAAAAAGGCCTGGGCTCTCTTCTTGAAGGCTCTCATTTTTTAACGATTCGGAAAAACCGCCGCGAAAGCTAGTTCAACAGAGTGGTTTCGGCAGAGAAGCCTTAAAATTCGCGCTGTTGTTGATTTTCGAACATCTACGCGATGCAAAATCCCGTAATTACAACGTACGGTTGCCGGCAACTATTTTTTTCTAAAAAGCGTTTACTATTTAGAGATGTAAGCAAATTCATGGAAATGTTTGTGTTAAGCGTATCCATCAATACAATCACCATTTTGTCTTTGCGACCTACACAATGTCATTTTATAACTACCCAACCCACACGATGTTGTGCTGTCATAAAACATATTTGTGCTCATAGTACTCTAATGCATTAAGTTGGCGACCAACAATATTGCGTCAATTCAATGTCAAATGTATTTATTTAGCTTTTGTTGTTTTTAGTTGGAGTAGCCTAACATTATCAATCGATAAATGCAATGATTCCTTAGGAATAAAATCAACTTTGTTTATTTTTGTATGTCCATCTACATGAAGGAAACTACCGCCCATAAACAATGGCGCTGTAAGAAATACTATCCATTCCCTATAGTACCAATGCGCCACCAACATTGGTAGCCAAGATGTGATCCTCTGTGCCTGTATTGGCATAGGTTTACTCACCATTCAAATCGGAACACAATAGTACAGAAGAGTGCACAAAGCCCTACCACCAACTAAATCATGAAGATCAATATAACTTCAACCTATATATGATACAAGTTAATATTATGTTATATATTATGTAATGAACCCAAGTTGTAACCTACAGTTCTGACTTTCATAATAACTATCAAGAGCGCTTGGGTGAATCGACTTTTATAAATTCGATTAATTTATCAGAGTAACCTTAAAAAATGAAGCCGTTAACTAAGCCCGAACCTCTTCAACACATTTCGTTCCAATTTAAAACTCTACAGTTACTTGGATTGTGGTTTTACATACCACATGATTTTAACAGTTCAAAATTTTGGTTACACATAATTTGTAAAGTTTTCACGGGTATATTTGTTTTTATTATACCGCCACTTGGGCAAGGTATATGTTTAATAAAATTGATCTTATCTCGAGATGCCGAAATACAAGAAATCGCTGGGATGTAAGTTTTTATATTAATAGTTATGTTTATGATTTTAGTTCGAGATTATCGTTAAGTGAATTTTTGTGATTATATAACTTCAAAAGTAATAATTTAGTTCATAAAATATTTCTATGTTGATGTATGTGAATATTAATTTTACTCGCAAGTGAAATTAATATTTACTATCTATGTATATATATAAAATACCAAGTCCCGACAGACTGATTCATCTTATATACGATATGTACGGTTTGAAAATTGTATTTACAATGGGATGCCGCTTGACAAATAACAATAGGATATTATTAAGTAATTGTAATAAAATGGCGTATATTAATAAATTTAAAAATTATTGTAATTCGTCACACAGATTAAGTAGGCTTACTGAGGAGCTATAATGGGGACGGCGACGTTCAAAATCCTTTTTTAAACGGCAGGCCAGGAGAGCTCAAGACTTCTAATAAATTTTTATAAATAAAAAAAAACCGCCTTCAAAAATGAACTAAAAAGAAAAAAATAATCAGTTACATCCATATCCAATTAACGATTTTTTAATCGATTTTTAATGAAGGCGGTTTTTTTTTATTTATAAAAATTTATTTAATGCTTTTCAGTGTTGTTTTGTTATTTATAATTATAATTGGTAGTGTTTGTCATTCACTTTATTATACTCAGTACATTTCGGCTTTCGACTCTAAACATAACTCTACGCCGTTTCAATACGATGTGGACTGCAACTCAAATTAAGCGTTACCTAAGTTACAATAGCCTAATGTTAACTGCTCATCGCCAATTAGACAATACCATTTTTCCCGATGCAATGCCGTTAAACATTGAGGAATTCTCCTGGTAGTCCACCATCAGCTAGACTTCATCATAGGCATATTTACTAACGTCAATTGCTTGGCGACTATCTTAAAGAAATAGAACTAAACCCGTAAAATAGTTACTTAGGTACTAATAGGTTCTAATTACCAGTTGTAGTCTTCATCATCAGTTCCACTTCATCAAATGTCACTTTTCGTGAGCATATGACCAAGGCACTTTGAATAAAACCGAAATCACTATAGGTGTGCCTATAAATTTTGAGGAGTTCCCTCGATTTCTCCAGGATCCCATCATCAGAGCCTGATCTCCTGACAATGGGACCACCTGTAAAACATGCCTTTTCAAACAAAAAAAGAATTGTCAAAATCGGCCCAGCCATCTTCGAGTAATTCGGTAACATACATAAAAAATAAAAAAAAAAAAAAAAAAAAGGGCCCCGACGAATTGAGAACCTCCTCCTTTTTTTGAAGTCGGTTAAAAACTCGATAGATAGATGAAATATTCAGTTCTATAACTCTGTTGATCGAGATATACTCAGTTGTAATGTTTTTTGCAGCATTTCGGTCGTTACGTTAGATTAAAATAGCTTTATTACAAAGCCAAAGGATTTCAGATAGAAAAAATTATATCAGTTCTTGCTTTAATAGAACAGGACAGCTGATGTTTTGACGTAGGATAACTTTTTCTCGCTCCTCAAGTTACAAATACAAAAACTCTTGTGCGTTTTAACTACCTCCGATTCGCTATTTATTGATAAAAACAGAGGAATTATGTAACAATACTGGAACTTTTGTAAAGGGTTTTAACCTCATCACCCCTCGTTCCACATAGTATAATATAAAAATCAATAAAAAAGTATCGTAAGTATCGTACCCATAAGTTGATAGTTTTTATTTTAAGTTCAATATAGTGCTTCTAACACCTTATGGTTTTCCATAGTGCATTCATACCATATTATAGTCGTTATTTTTCGAAATATCTTTGCGCAGTTTGAAGGTACATTCTGCTTCACTTTCAGATTCTTCTGACATACCAAATAATATTTTATGTAAAGTATGTCGAATTCGATTGGGATTTAATTAAGATTGAAGAACAACGTTCTTCAGTTTCTTGATACCGAATTTCACATACTTACTTAACTTACTTCAGCTCGCTTATAATTTCGCTCACTTTAACATGTATGTTCCTTGTTATCTCTAGCTGTTTTTCGATAATTACTGATGTATTTTCTTGAGAATTTGAACGTCATTGTGTCATTCAAGTACTAAGCTAAATGAAGCTATTGCGTTGTCCAAATTTGAGAACCTTTGTCAATAAGGGTTTAAGTGATAAAACATGAGTTTCGCACCGACAGTCAGAGGTCTCTTGAGACCAAGCGTACGCCGTCTGAAATCTCTGAGAGCCTAAGCGTGTCCCTGTTGATGTAGGTTTCGGATTCACGTAATAATATGTGACCTTCGTAATAGACAGTTAGAAGCATTTTGCGTTCTTCGGGAGTCTCCTAAGACCAAATGTTCGATATCCGACCTCGCTAAGAAATTAACCGAAATCTTGCATCATTTAAAGTCAGACTCACTCAGCGGGGTATGGCGTTACGATTTACGGAAAAGCGTCTATTGCTTGGTTGACTGTCCTCTTGAGTTCAAGATGCCACTATTCTAAAGTACCGTGAATTCATTTGTAATCCATTTGAGCTAAAAATTCTTTAGTTCATAACGCTCTGTACATATACATCAATCGTATGGCAAAAATAACGTTCCTAGGAAGTTATCATAATTCTTAATGACAAACTAAAATATATCAAACAAAATATGTACTTCACAAAAAAAATACACAATATATACTATATATTATGTGTATTTTTTGCATGTTTTTTAAGTGATTTTATAAATAAGAGTATACATAATAATATATTAAATATTGTAATATTTAGAAATCCGTAGGCGGAATTCGGTAAAAACAGTCGCTTTTGTCAAAAATCAAGTTCAAATCACGTTAACATACAATGAAAAAATATATATCTCGCCTAAAAAAAATATTCATTTGAAGGAGAATATTGTCGAATGAATAAATTGCGTCTTATTTTTTTTTCATAAGACTGTATTGAGGTACAACAAACAGACAACTTTATTTTATTATTACGTTATAAAATATGACGGTACTCTTATTCTAAATACATAATTTTCACGCCTTCTTTCCTTCATCAAGACCATTGAAGCGTAAAAACGTCTTATATTTTTTTCGCAGAATAAATTTGGTTTTGACAGAAATGTTGACTTCTTTAAAATTACTGGATTTATGTTGCCGGCGCTCTTTGCTGAGAGAGTTAAAGGAACAAATGGAAGGAAGCGAATTCTTGCATTTTCACAGACCACAAATAGATTTTATTGAAAAAAGTATAAAGAGTTCGAAGAAACTATTTGTTTGGCTTACCATTGGTGCAGCTATCGATATTACAGGTAAAACTTTATGATATATAAATTTAAGATCTTAAATTGAGAATTTTGTTGCTTTATATCGACTCGTTTTGTTGACTGATTATAAGTCTGAAGATCAGATAGAAAGCACGTAAAGGTCATGCTTGATCTCTAGTTGTATCGGATTGCTGATTATTTGACTATGTATAGATTGCTCGTAAGTTTGCGAACTCATTTTATTATAGGCAAGTCTTAAGACAAATAATACTAACAACAAATGAAATACAGCTTGCAATATTGATATTATTTTTTAAACTAAATTTACAAAAATATTTGTTTTTTTTTGGTACAATAATTCTGATGTATTATTATACTTTTGCAGTTCATATAATCATAGTTCCAGCAGTACACCTGTTTCAATTTCTACCCGTTAAAATGGATTTTATATTTTTTGATGTATATAAATATCCATACTTTGACATCATTTTTATATACCAGGTAATAATCACATGCATTCAGTTCTAGAATACCCTCGATAATATTTGCAGTTGGCTAGTTTACCATGAAATGGCCGCCGTAGTCAAAATCGGGCAAAACGACATCATCACCTCATAATCTTCAAAATTCTCTAAATGCCTAAGGTTTTGCGCTATTTTGCTGTAAGAATTAACAAAGTGGTATTGTGTAGTACGCGTATGATCTGTCAGCTTAACAACCTAAAAACTAATCTCTGAATACTCCTTCTATCTCATTATGAATGTATACAACTTGTTTTTATATATTCTCACGATTTTCGTATAAACTATAAAAAGAGATTGCTGTACGATGTAATTTTGTGTCCAAGCTTAAAGATTAAGATGGTTTTTCTCATTAAAAACACAAGGGATAGAACATCTGGTTATAACGCATTCACGACATAACAATTAGCCTTAAACTTCTTGATGTAATAGCGTTCATGAACACTTACTTAAAAGGAGTAATTAACATCAAGTGACCCAATTGGGCAACCTTCCTAACATAAATATAATTAGATTTAGTTGAGTTGATCAGGAATTTTATCTGCCGGCAATTATTTCAGATTTTATATAAACCGACTTTGCTTCTGACTTTTGGGGCTGTTCAGACTTTACCTTGGGGATTCATGTTATGTACAAGTAAGTAAATTTTGATTATTTATTTTATTCAAATATTATAAATGTTATAAATTACTAATCTGTTGAATATTTATATATTTGCAAGTAAAAGATAATTTTATCACATAATATTTTTTATTCTGAAATCCTGTTTATAACTTTGACACGGGCATAAGTAGGTGAACTAGCTTCTCTGTTTTTTCTATAGCCTCAAGTTCTGAGTAGACTAATGTAATTATAGGTAACGACTATAATCCCGTGAGTGGAGACAGTTATTGTTTAAGGAATAACGAGGATCATTTGTATGCTAACTTATATCAAGAATTTCTTCGATTACTTTAACATCCTATTTTATACTTTAGACCGAGATCACGTGTGATCATTTTAGTCGTATTACAACTAAATCGGCTTAAATCGTCTGACTTTCAATGAAATTTAATGCAACAAAAACTATTTAATGGCTTGCCGTCGTTTGTAAATTCAATTACCTATTGTAGCTACAAATATTAGTCTATTAAATTCATATTAACCTACAATTACCATAAACAAGTTAAAGTTTAAATCCAACATATCTCGGCTATGAAACGAACGCGAGGCCTTGAGACGTGTTTTGTTATTCAGCAGCTATTGTCAACTTTTCAACTTTAGTTGGATTTGTAACAGAATTTTGCCAAGAACTGCATCGGTATTCATTTTTCAGTACACTTTTAACATTATTTCGAAACTCTAACAGCAGAGTTAGTTATTGGTTATAACGTTAGCAAAACAATGATAGTGTTTTCTTTTTTTTTTACTTTCAGTCAGCCAGTTAGATGTTTTAATTTACAATTTAAATAATATGAAGAAACTAGACGAAGGAGAAAATTTACTGGATCGTAAACTGTTTGATGAGGGTTTTAAAAAAAACGTTATCCATCATTGTGCTATACTACGGTAAGTATACACTTACGTTATTTTTAACATTATTCTTTCTTATGAATAAATGTAAATCATTGAACAGAAACTAGTTACAATATTTGTATTCATTAACTTGATGAAGCTTTTTAATTATTTTTATTTATATTAAAATGATATATATGAAAATGTTCAAGTATATTTTGGTATTTCCAGTAATCATTAATTTTTATTTTTATTTTGATAGCGTTAAGCCCGCGTTATGCACGGTATAAATAATTGTCCAATAGGTATATAAATAAATGACTTTATAATATTATAAACTTAATCTAATGAAAACAATAGTTATTTCAACTTGAAATCTTTTAAAATCTCGTCCTCCTCGTCGCTAGACGCCTCATTACTGAAAACTTTGTGTCGTTCCGTCGAACAACCCACTTTAATACTTAATTTAACCAAAAACTTTACCTGCACTGTCCGCAGTCTGAAATTTCCATAAACACTCGCCCAAAACCGCGTTAATTGTTTGAAATGCAACGAGTATCAATTCGTTTAAAATTCGCATCATAACAGCGACAAACTTGGCACGCTTAACAGTTCAACACTTGTATATTTAAATCATTCAATATTTTCATTGTTACTTGTTAATCTTCAAACATATTAAAGCAATGTCAATTGTATATGACAATGTTGTCGTATATTTTACAATTATAACTACTCTTAAAATAAAACCGTCAAATTTGAATTCGTCATATTTAGTATAAATTATAAATTTAAAGGAAATGTTGTGTCTGCGTCATTGTCTGTTATCATTGCTTGAGGGTCAAGCTTGTTTCATACCAAAATTCTGTTTAGTGATATGAAAGTGGCCGTGAAATAGGAACAGACAGATAAATATTTCAATTTCTAATTTATGTATGTGTACTCAATAGATAATAACACTTTTACATTTCTGAGTATTAAAGATATTAAATAATGATGCTTAAAAAATAAACAATTAACTATAGAATGAGCTCGAGAACACAGTCTGGAATTTAAAGTATATCACTTTCTATTCTATGAAGACTCCAATACAGATGGCGGCACCGTCGCTACAGACTGTATAGATGCATTGTGTAAAGAATTTCGAATCTGCATTTATTTGGACGAACAGCTTAATTGGCAATTAAGTTTGCGTTAAATATTTAAGAGATGCAAGTCTCGCTATCAAAATTTAATATGAAGTAGTTAATTAACGAATATTTTGATGGTCATATATACATAGAAGTGATATATGGAGTCTTCATAAGGGGAGCGCAAGAAAAGGTTATGAGTGAATACAAATAAAGTCTGCCTGGATAGGTATTTCCTATTCATCAAAATTCTACTAGGTATTGCTGTTTGTCAGCCCTGTCTGAAGTACAACCCAATAACAAACATATTTGGGTGATATCACTTGGAAAGTATCTTTAAGAAACCTTCTGGACGCCTTCTAACTAGATGGTTTACCAAATGCTTTCAATACCAAAGTGCTTTCTATGTCACCTATTTTGTAATTTGTTTCTTACTTCTCATGATTTAACAAGACAATTTTATAATGTATTTTTTTTTTGTTTTAAGATTTGTAAAAACATTCGAAGCTGCTTTTGGAGGTCAATTTATTTTGTTCTTCATAACCAATTCATGTATAATAGGAACGACAGCTATACAGTTTTTTTCGGTAAGTTGGGGAAATATTTCCTTATAGATACATAAATATTTTATTTATATAATATTAAACAAATAAAAGTTCCATAAAATGTCTGTCTGGACCTATATTGACGGGATTGTCACTGGCAGTTAGCAGAAAACTTTTATTTTAGAGTTACATATAAAGTTACGCTCAAATTTCAAAATACCACTATTATCCAGTATGCCACTCCATCGTCACGTCTCAATAACACAAAAGCTGTGTAATACTTAATTAAAAAGTTATAATAAAAACTGCGAACTGCTGAACAATAACTGTTTGTTTAATTCAAACGCGCGATGTTACAGGCACGGCTTGTTTTATATAAGGTGGACAACACAATAAATGGATCATTGCCATCACTAGGCGCTAACATGTGCTAGCCCACTGGCGTGCACAACAACGTGCTTCGATTTATATATGAATAGTTTCGAATGAGTTTCGTAATGTACAAAGTATTGCATACGTTTGTCTAGAATTAATAAATATTCTCGAACACAACAGCTGTTAAGTTTATTTATTTTAAATTGTAATTTATAACACGCGATATATTTATATCACTGAAAATAATGAGCTCTCTTTGCTCCTTTTCCAGATGTACGCCGACACTCTTAATCTCGATCAATATTATTTCCTATTCATAAAAGTATTATAGTACTTCAGCCTGTTCACAAATCCTTTTTTTTTACAGATACAAAATCCTCTAAACCATATCGTTGATATCTTTTGGATCTTTATATTTCTTTTCATGCTGATCATTATGCTTTTTATTGACTGTTATTTGGGAAGTATTATAACAGAGAAGGTAATTTAAAATTTAATTATTTTTTATAAGTTTTGGAATTATATCGCAATATATTTAAAGTTTACTTTTAAGATTAGATCCTTTATTTAATAATATATGGATAAATATAAATTGAGTAGCCTGTTTATAATAACGATCATATTTTATTCATTTGAAGACGACATAACGCTGAGCCTAGAAATTTCAGCATTTCACCACCTTATTTCGTCCATAGATATGAGGATAACCTATCTGTGTGTAATCATCAGTTCTATTGCTGTACAGCAATTATTTCACAGTTTAAGCAATGGCTGCTCAGTAGTACAAGGATTAAGCCCTGAATTACATCTATCAGCATTGATTTGAACAGCATTTAGTTGGATGACTTTGGAAACACCTATAAGTATCGTAAATAAAAGGCTGTGGTTGGTTGCTGACGTTTTCTTTCAGTTGCCGAAGAATGACAAATATTTTGGTTCAATATAAACTCAAAGCTGATCAGATGCAATTTATTGCGTTTTCATGTATTCGTAAACTAAGTAGCCGTTTTAATCTTTTCGCTAGTTCAAGTATCCATAAGTACCCGTTTATTGAGGTAAACTTCCTTTAATATCACGCAATATCGACTGGATAATTATGCTAAAGACTTTGATGCGATTTAGAAACCTTTTAAGAAAAGTACCGCTAATTTCGTAAAGGCCGGCCACCTGCATGCCTTTTGATATCACTAGTAGGTATATATTCTCGTGAACAAGACATTCGTTGATAATGTTGAAATATCGAGCTTCCACAAAAAAACAATAAGAAACATGGTAATCTAAAACGAAATAAATATTTAAAACGGTTCAATACCGTAGTAATAAAAATAACCATGTTAATTTAAATTGGCTTTTGATATTTTATATATAAATGGGTTATGGTACATTTTATATCAGCTTAGCCTAATATCATTGCATCCAAAGATAAGAAAAACGCGCATTTTAAATACAAAATACGGCAGCTGAATCCATTTCAAAATATGAATTGATACGTAAGCGTCTTCGTACAAAAGAGGTATTCTCAACGGATAAAATACGAATCGATGCTGATAGATATAATTCGGGCTTAATGCCGACTAAGCAGAACATATAATACGATTACATTTTTCCTCAAAATATTATCACTCTGTGGAAGGTATATTAATTTTTTTTTTAATATATTATATGATCCCTGACAACATTTCCTTGCCTATATTTTCACTGTAATATTGGAAACATATTAGAGGTTGTTCACAGAACTCATACATATCAACGGTTGTGTATTGTCACCCATGGATCAATTTACCGAAGAAAACGAAGAAGAATCTTATCATTTTTATTAGTCGAAACCAACGAACCTTAACAATAAACGCCGCAAAGCTCGTACCTGTTTCCCTGGCAACGTTCACCAAGGTACCTCATTTTGTATTAGTCTTCAGATTCAAATATTTATTTTGTTAAACACGTTTCGAGCAAAAATTGAGTGTAAATATATTTTTCATGAAATATAAGCTGATATGGCCCAGTGGTTAGAACGCGTGCACTTTAACCGAGGATTTCTGGTTCAAACCCAGGCAAACATCACTCAACATACATATATACATATATAAATATAGAAGGAAAACATCGTAAGGAAACCTGCGTGTGTCTAATTTCAAAGAAATTCTGACACATGTGTATTCCACCATCCCGCCTTGGAACAGCTTGGAGGAATATTTTCCAAACCCTTTCCTTAATAGGAGAGAAGGCCTTAGCCCAGCAATGGGAAATTTACAGGCTCTAACTATGAAATATTTATACTGTACAGTTGTGTGTCAAAATAAAACTTAAGTTAATTATTTTATGATGCTGTCTATCAGAACTTACATTAAGGAGTTGCCAATATATATTTTATCAGAGTATCTTATACCTCAAGGCACATTTGAAACTTCTTCGTACACGATTTTGGTAACGAAGTTACAGTTTTGTCAACGTTAGTCGAAAGCTAGGACTGACATTTCTCTTTACGTCCAAATAAAAACCTGTGTGCTTCTACTGGATTTATGCTCGATTAGATAAGAACTGCTCACTAAGATCTAGTCTAGTGACCTAGCGTAATAAATACAGACTGACATCTTATTCACGGTTCTCAATGAAAATAAGGTGCAAAAGATGGTTGGTATTTCTTAGTGACAATGTCAATACTTAAGTAATTATTTAGAAATGTTAGCACAATAATTGTTCTTACATTCTAGAAATATAATTACGAAATCTTATAACATATTATCCATATTATGATAAAAAAAGTTCATTTGATTTCAATGTACATATGAGGATTGCATTTTTACTATAACTACTTATGAAACAATTATTTCAGTCTCAAATATTGTCAAAAGTGGTTAGATTAAATTACAGTGCATATAAGCTTGATGAATGGAGAAGGCATATAATGCTAAGAAATATAAGATCGCTTGTAATTATTTCGACTTTGCATTAAGTACATACATTTAATTTTATATAATAGTAACAGTAAATTCACTATTTTTTTTTTGGTATGTGTTTATTTAGTAACATGAAACATAAGTTACTCAGTATTCAATAGTACCTTTTGAATTATATAAGGATTGAAAGTAAGCAGGCACAATCTGCTATAAAAGATTTTCTATTGAATTATAGATCGACTCCACTAATGGGTAGTATCTGGAACGGGTACTCAAGTAGATGAAATTGTAAATGTATTGATATATAGTAGTGTTTTGAATAAAATAACCGATAGTTATAATACATACCTCGTTGTTGAGCGTTCGACTAGTCGAGGCGAATTAGACTAGCTTTTACCTTGACAGCTCATCCTGGCTATTATGACTACCGACGATCGTGTTCAAGCGCCAACCATTGCCGTGACGTCAGTCACTTCGAATAACTGGCAAACACTCTGAAAAGTGCCTACTGACCATATGAAGTATACAAGACTGATACGCACCCCGATAAAACTAGACTTACCTAATCTATGTCTTTAGTCGTAACTGCCTTTTTGTAATTGGAAATAAAATTCAGGGCGGTAGATTTTTGATTGTAATAATATTTTGTTTTCAATTACAATAAAGCACTGGTCTGGTACGTCGGCAGAATAAACAATGCGAGCATTCAATAACGATAAAAAGGTTATAAGATTATACATGAATAAAGTATATTTTAATTTGATTTAATACGAATTGCATTTTAATAATTGGCGCTACATCTGAAAAACCAACAATGCGAATGAAATAATTAAATACTTTATATTTCAGATTGAACGTCAAATATTGCGATGTTATTTTGATTATCAATTAAAAGTAACTTTAATCGGGACAAAGATTACTTTTCTTAATTATAAAAATATTTCTTCTTGATTTTTATTACTTAGGCGTATAGTAAAACTGGCAAAAATAAGGTCACGTAAGGAAAAAGTCCCTCCACTGACCTTTCCTTTCCTTTTTCTCTCCGTCTCTTTCAAAGATATAAGATTTTATTGTCTGGTTGTATTTGAATTTTCTAGTTAATTTATTTCCATTATATTAGTCATATAATACAAAACTTATACTATAAGTATCGATACGATACGCCACGCACGCAGGCGATAAAATTGGTCAGTTCAGATAGCATACTCTAATACTTGTCTTGAGATTGAATATGTTTTACAACTGAGAGAAAGGTTCAAAACGAATATGATACATTTATTATGGGCCGATACGCGAATTCTGCGGTCACTGACACCGGATGATAAGCTGTTTATACGTCATAGAGGGCGTAATGGTTCGTTTCCTGACATTTCCGTACCTGAAACGATCATAGCACGGTCTTGGAAGTTGACGGTGTAGTAGTAGACTCTTAAAAATATATTTTTATATTAATATCTCCATAATCAAAACTATAAAAAGTATCGATATGCTATACAGCGTTCATGCGCTTTGAAACTTTAATCATATTCACATTCACGCTCATCATTAAACAGTCACGCTCGATTTAAAAGATTTTATCTGAATCAGGATGAAATAAATAAAACGTTTCATTTCACTACACATTATAAAATGAAATCTTCCCTGTGTACGGAATTTATATACGGTTCTCACTAATGAACGGAGTGAGAAATGAGGAAGGTTTGGGCTTAGGTATATTATAGTGATGTTTGAAGTCGGAATAAATTAAACCGACCGCTAGAGGTGTATATTATGACATAAACTTTTTATTTAGATTCTTACTCTAGTCGTGTGACGCTGAATCAGGTAACCCTTATGACTGACCCACAAATATATATAAAAATATGTATAAACTGTTTTTTAAAACAAAATTATTTGTACATTGATCAGAATAAGAATTTCAAAGAAGCAATTTAAAATATTGTGTAATATATATTTTAGTATATCGTTATCACCAATTTAATGCATTCCAAACCCGTATTTTCTTATTTGCAGTATTCAGTCTATCGCCTCTTTCAAATCAGCAGCAACTTCTTAATTGTATGCAAATATAAATGAACGAATTAGTTAGTGAGTAATAAGACATGTATTCCTCCTAGCTCTCTGTTTCCCACGTCTCTGCAGTTTAATACATCCAATTAACTCAAGTTTGTCAGTTAGTAAACGGCTTCCGAAATGAACTTGGATATCAAATTATAGCCGATATCATGCTAATTTATTGATAGTAAATTACGAGAACATAAATCAATGGTATAATTGAATTATGTTAATATCTTCTAATGACGTCTAAATTTGGAGGGAATATGATTACCTACAAGCCTTAAAATATTTTTTCTTATTTCAGGTTATGAACTGGACGTACAAATGTTTCGCATTGTTGAATCAAATGAAGGATTAAGAAACAAGGGAGCTTAAAAATTAAAACATACCTTAAATTATAAGTATTAAATGCACCATTTTTACTTACCTTATTTATTGTCATTTTTTGAGAAGATTAAGGTTCATTATTATGAAACGAAGCGCTACAGATTTGCGGAATTACTATGCCGCTTGTTATACAAACAATAAAAAAAACAACTATGAATATACGAATAATATGTGTTATTCGAAAGCACCTAATATAAAACAATTTGTTTATTTCGCAATCACGTCTATGTGGCCTAAACCTTATAGGAAAAACTTTAATGGGTTACTTTAGTGGGTTACGTTACAGAAAAACGTTTTTTAACTTGAAACAAAACGCTTCAAACGTTTGTACAAAAACGCTTCTTTATTAATCGTATATCACAACCACAACTGTAATTAAATTTAAGAGAAATAGGCATTCCAAGGCATATAGAAAGATGACGAATTACGATTTAATTATAGTTTCTCAAAACGTAATTAGCACATATGTACATTTTGAATCTATATTATCAGTAATAATCAATTCATCAATTTGTGACAAATGTTTGTTCCAATCAGTTGCGACGTTTACTATAAATCAACCCATATGATACGCGCAAGTAAATTATACACTGCAATTGATTCATGAGTTGATCAATTATTATCGAAAGCATTTGACATTTTTCGAATTCATGTATCATTCATAATATAATCCCATTGAAGTAAACGGTACTGACTTTTATTTTACATTTTTGGTTGAATTCTTTGTAGTTGTTGTTTTTTTTTTTGAAAGAATCGGTTGGCGGTCGAGCGTATGGGCCACCTAATGGTAAGTGGTCACCATCACCCATAGACAGTAACGCTGTAAGAAATATTACCTATTCCTTACATCATCACTGCGCCACCAACCTTGGGAACTAAGATGTTATGTCCCTTGTGCCTGTAGTTACACTGGCTCACTCACCCTTCAAACCGGAACACAACAATACTGAGTACTGTTGTTTGGCGGTACAATAACTGATAAGTGGGGGGGTACCTATCCAAACGGGCTTGCACAAAGCCCTACCAAGATTTTTTTTTTATAGATAAGTAGAGGGAGCTTATATTATGCTCATCAGTCTAGTCTTGTACCTATTGTACCTACTTTGCAATTATAGATTTTAGGTAACACTAAATACTTATTAGTTAAAATGGTTCCTAAAATAATTAATAATCTCATTCAAAAATAGTGAAATTATTATATAGATATATTTTAATGTCAGAGCTGCTACAGCTATATACATACATGTTGATTCATTAATATGGGATGTTTTATTTCATTGATTAGTTATGAATTTCTTGGTACAAATATTTTTAATACCTTTTGGCAATATTCCTTTCATTTTAACCTAGATGTAAATAAATAAGTAATAAACAACAGGAACAAAGGTAACTATGACGACGTAAATTAATTAATTTATTATTAAATGTCAAAAGTGAACAGCGTTTACATTTCTTTCTTATATTATAGAATTACTTTGAATTTGATTATGTTATTGATATTTATAGAATAGATCGTAATCATAAATCTTTATGTAATTAATAATTTAATGATTTATTTTTTATTTATTAATTGAACATAATATTAATGGTGGCTCATATAAAAAGAAGTATTGATAAATTTTTTGTACATAATTTTATGATCTACAAATTTTGTTTGAAGTATTTCTATGATAAAATTTGTCATTTTGCTGAGAATCGCGAAAAAATATTTTTTTGACTTTTTACCTTCAGTAAAACAAATCCATGCACAGAAATGTTGGGAAATTAAACAATTTATTATTATTATTATATTTTTAGCATAGCTAATTCTCTTCTTTACTGAAAAAAGGATTCTATAACTGTGCACGGGCCTGAGCCAAGTGCATAGCTAGGGGAGTTAGCCTAAAAATGTTCTAACTAGGCGGCATGTATTTAAAATTACGGCTTTCTGTAAAAGTGTGAGAGTAGAATTATTAATATTTAGTAATTTCAGACTGGTATGGAGAGTGTGAGGTATGACTCCAGTGGAGGATAGAACTAAAGGTAACATTTTGGTGTTCTTAACTTTCCATTGTGTTTTTATCTCTATGGATAAATCAGTGTATTTAGATATTTTTTCGGTAAAAGTGTTATTTAAGTTATAGGTGTTGCAAATTGCTATATCTATTAAATAAACTGAACTATTTTGTTTATCTAATACTGTCATGTCTGGTCTATTGTTGTAAATGGTTTTATCAGTAACTATAGTTCTATCCTAGTATATCCTATAGCTGTTGTTTTCGAGCACTGATTGTGGCTTATATTTGTAGTACGGTACTTTTTCAGAAATTAATTTATATTGATAAGCTAAGTTTTGGTGAATTATGGCTGCAACTTGATCATGGCGGTGTTTGTAATCCGTTTGTGCTATAGACTTGCACGCGCCGGTTATATGCTGTATGGTTTCTGGGCTGCTATGGCAATGTCTACATGTGTCATTGATGTTGGATCTACGAATGATATATTCTTGGTAGTTTTTAGTGTCAATAACTTGATCCTGGATAGCCAACATGAAACCTTCAGTTTCTGGAAAAAGATCGCCTCGTCTCAGCCATGCGTTCGACGCTTCTATGTCGACATGTGGTTGCTGTAGGTCAGAGCGATGTCTTCCATGTAGGGCCTTTTGGAGCCAATTTTTTATCTTGTCTTTATTATCCGTTAATTTTTCATTTAGTTGATGGTTCCTGTCTAATAAATTAAGGGGTGAAAAGTTTTTATCTGCGTTTAATATTGTTTCATGAAATTCTGAGTTATCTGCGCGTTCATAAAAGAATGTTTTTAACGTATTAATTTGTCTGTTGTGAAGGTTGGTTATGTCAATAAGTCCTCTACCTCCTTCTTCTCTTGGGAGTGTTAATCTTTCTATGCAGGAGCGTGGATGATGTTTGCGATGCTTTGTCATTGAAGTACTGATAATGCGTTGAAGCTTTTTTAAGTCACTTTGTGACCATTTAATGACTCCGAAAGAATACGTGAGTATTGGTATAGCGTAAGAGTTTATAGCTTTTATAGTGTTACGAGAATTGAGATGTGTTTTAAGTATTGAATTAATTCTATGTGTAAAATTACGTGTAAGGTCTTTTTTTGTTACTTTTTCACAGATTTGCCGATTCTGCTGAAAAACTAAATATTTGTATGAATCATTTTCATTTAAAGCGTCCATTTTTTTCCTGAATTTAGTATGTAATCATTTAATTGTAGTTTACCTTTTATAAATGAAAATGTTTTACATTTATCAACGCCAAATTCCATATGTATATATCTTTTGAAAATTGTTGTGTTATGTCTGCGAGTTGATGAAGGCATATTACATTGTAACTGTATAACTTAATGTCGTCCATGTAGAGAAGATGTGATATTTTAGTTTGAGATAAATTATTATTTGGTACTTTTAACCCAGAATTACATTTATTTAGGAGATAAGAGAGAGGATTTAATGCAAGGCAAAACCAAAGAGGACTTAATGCATCTCCTTGGAATATACCTCGCCTTATTGGTATTTCATCAGTTTCTATGGTGTCAATACTCGTTCCTACTTTAAGTTTAGTCCTCCAGGATTGCATGGTATATGAGAGGAAATTTATCACCGTTGGGTTAATATTGTAGACAGTTAAAATTTGGTTTAACCAACTATGAGGTACAGAATCAAAGGCTTTACGGTAATCAACGTACATGCTGCAGATATTTTGTTTATTTGCATATGCATTTTTTATAATTACCGAATCTACTATAAGTTGTTCCTTTTCGGCATCCTTTCTGTTCTTGGGCAAGTATATTATTGCTAGCTATATGTGTATCAATGAGTCGTGTAATACATCCAGTGAGTATTTTGTATATAGTTTGTAAGCAAGTTATTGGTCGGTAATTTGCTGGATTATGTGTTTCATTATTGTCTTTTGGAATCATGAAAGTTGTTCCTTGTGTTATATATTTTGGCATTGAGCTCGGATTTAGAATAAACATATTTAAATATTCATGTAATAAAGAGTGCATAGAGGTCAGTTTTTTATACCAGTAATTATGAATGTGGTCGGAGCCTGGTGCTTTCTAGTTGTGTGTATTTTTCAGCACATTTAAAAATATCTCCACCGGGATATTTGTAAATGTCATTTCTGGCGTAATGCGTTTCCTTTCTGTTTGTAATAAAAGCCATTCTGCTTGCGTATTGTGTTGTACAGGGTTAGCCCAGACACTTGACCAATAAACTTTTAGTTCAGTTAGGGATGGTAGTTGTTTTCGAAGTGTAGTGTCTAATGTTTGTGTAGTATTGCTTGTTTTTTGATTTAATTGCCTATAGAATGATCTTTCGTTATTTCTGAATTGTGTATTCATACCTTCTAAGCCTACTACTTGTAGCTGAGAGCCTTTGTTTCATGCTGTCAAGATATTGCTCGTTACTTACATTATTTTCGTCATACTGAGAGTGAACTTTATATTTTTCTTTAATCGATGCTATGTGTTGAATCAGCCTATTACTTCTATTTCCTCTATTGTACTGTGTCATTCTACCGATATCCTTTCTAATGGATTCTTTCTTTTTGTGGAGTCGTTTTTGCCACGGTGGCATATTAGGCTTATTTTGAGGATGTATGATTTTGCGGTTCTTTTATTTTAGTGCCATTGCAGATTGCTGCAGTGTATGCAGCACAGTATATTAATGTTTGGATTGTGATAAATCTTGATTAACGGAAATGTATTGAGGCAAGATATTTTTATCTAAGTGACTTACTATCAGGGCTAACTTTTTTGAAGTATTCTGTTTTGGAATAAATGGTCTTTGGGTTGGATCACTGTTTTTATATTTCTCATATGTCGTTTCAAATGTAAGTTGTATTTTTCTTCCAAATTCTGTAGTAACTTGTGTGCACTCTCTTTTTACGTTATTTGTGCTGCGGTTTTTTTCGGTTAATCTGTTTGGTGGAGTAATGTTGTTGTCATCTTCATTGTTACTAGTGTAAATCTCTGCTGATTATGGTATAATTGTTTTTTCTACTTCTTTAAGGATTTGTGGTATTCTTTCTTCTGTTAGGCGTTTGTTATTAACAATAACTCTTCTCTGGTCTGCAATTCTTTGCTCAGATACATGTGATATTTGTGGGAATTGTGATGTAATAGCAGCATGCAATGGCTTTCGATAAGCTGTTCTATTTGATTCGCATTGTGTAATTTTAAAGTATTCTCGTATTATAGCTTCATTAATATCATTGGTCCACCGTAGTCTTGAGGAAGATGTGCCAGAATGAGATAGAGGCAGAGATTGAGTTTTGCTTTGTAATTCTTTTTCTATTTCTTTTCTTATGTTATCCAAAGTCTGTTGGGGTAAATATTTATTTCTTATGATGGCTCTTCTTTGGTCACCTAACCTTTGCTTTGACACATTAAAATTTTTAAATTTGTCTATAAATTTTGAATGTAATCAATCTAGGTAATGAGGATTAGATTCTAATTCACTAGTTATAAGGTATGTGCGCCAAATAAATTCATTCATTTCAGAAGTCCATTTTCTTCGCACACTGTTATGGCCAGGGGTGGGTCCATCTGTACAACATCCTCTGGATTGGATGAGCTAGATGATGAGGAGCTAGAAGATTTATTTAGCAATTCGAATGAGTTTCATGATGAAGCTATAGATTCAAATAAACTATTAGTGGGTGATGAAGATGAAAGTGATTCTTGTTGCCGTTTTGATATTCCAGCTGCATTTTGTGTTCGTCTCGAAGACCTTAGAAAGTACCTTGTATTGTTGCTGTTTTTTCCGTTACCTTATTCCCTATCGTATTAGCATCGTTGTCCGAAAGCAGATCGCGCATTGTTTGATGGTTTGAGACCACCACCCGGAGATTCTTCTCTCCCCTGACCCGTCGAGATACTTCCTCACCATCATCAGAGTCCCTCTCAGGGTCCCCGGGCACTTGGGGATATTTTTTTTCTTGCATCTTCATTTAAATTTAAATCGGACATTAAAATTCATCGTGCCTGTCCAAATCAGATGAGTGCGTAGTGAACCTAACTAGAAGGTTAAGCTCTGTGAGCGCCACCGTTGGTATACTCGATACATAGTCGCCGGCGCATTAAGTCAACATCCTACACTGATGCTGACTGTTCTGTCTCAGCCTCCTTAGAATATCCATATTCTTGAGCCATGAGACAGCTTGGGTTAGTGGATATACCGCCACCAGACGGTTGCCATTGCCTCGTTTGTTATTTAGCAGGGGGTGCCACGAGCAGGTGAGGTTGACTTGGAGTGCTTAGATGGAAACGTACTCCCTTACCCCCTTATTATACACATTATTATTTATATTTATATTTCGAAAAAATTGCCAAAAATCTGTTGTAAATTTATGTATTACCGAACGTCTAGATTTACCGCCCTACGTTATCTATTTGAAACGTAATAAATATATAATAGCATCTTGGTAAATAATATTCTACAGTATAAGGTTATTTTACAATTGTTCTCTTTTAAACAGAATGTTTATTTTTAAAACGTCATATTATTTAAAATGCATGTAATGAATATTTTTCATTGCGGAGCGAGTTTAATTTTAAAATAGTCAACTTTATTGGGAAGGCAATGTTTCAGTCTGCTAGGAAATTGAATGTTCGATACATCGAGAAAAATTTATATGAAAAAACGAAATAATTAATGATCGATTCAAACGTTATATTAAAAAAAAAATTATGTTAAGTCAAAAATTTTTGAGTGAATGATTTTAATGAAGACTATCTAATCAAAATGAAAATCAAAATACACTTTTACTTACATATACCAAATCCACTTAAGAACTAACACTATCAGGTGTAGTACATAATATTTATTATTTATTTCAAATGTACTGTTTGCGGTCAATGACCTTGAGCCAGCGGAGCTGGTTATTTGACCAATGTCACGTAGCAAGAAGACACGAAGGAGATTGATCGGGGTACAGTCGAGGATACATAATTAATTGAATTTTAAAAATAAACTCAAATTAAAACATCCAAACGTAATTAATTTAGTGAAAAAAAATCACCAAAAAAACAAATAGTATCGAACACAATGGTTAGTATAAAAATTACTCGAACATTCAAGAATTATATGACGGGGCGTTAGCAAGGAAAACGTCGGAGATGGGATGAAGGAGTTTAGGTAACAAAATATGAGATACGGAAGGGTCAAAGATGTTCCGTTCGTATATCGCAATGAGAGCTCTCTTATCCTAATTTTAGATAAATGAATATGAGTTCACGCATGGCCAGAGCACGAACGACAGATCTTTCATGTCATAGAGGGTAAGCTGTCTTGTACTATGCACGTTATGGATTATTAGAAACAATGATAACAAGTAGAACATCATTAAAAAAAAATCATACACAAATCAGTCTACATTTAAAATTTGTAAGAAACTATTCTTAGTAATATATAAAGAATAAATGTTATATTTAGCGGCCATGTTGAATTTATGCCGTCATAAAAACACTAACGTTTAATTTGAAGATATTGCCGTACAGATCTATTCACTTACGAAGGTGCGCCCCTCCACATTACATTATTTAATTAGCTAGTAGTGTGGGCGAGATTATTATTAATATAAGAATAAAAGCAATGAAATATACCAATTTTATATTATTGTTATATTATAAAATATACGGCAAGGCAAGGCCTTCGTGGTTATCAAATGTATACTACACTACAATTTTATTCACTATAGTTTACAAATAATGTGCCGCACTTTAAAGAAATGTACAACAGCTACAAATAAAAAAATCACTCAGAATACAGTGTTCTACGTAGTAACCTACTACGTAATACGTGTACCTACGTAAGTACGTACCTACTTATACTACTTCGTATTACGTAGATAAAATATCAATTTATTACTTTAATATTGATTAAGGAATTTTAAATTCGGTTGTCCAGTTTGAATTTTATCCATAAAATAAAAAATACGGTTATCAAACGATATTCAAGATTGAACGTTTCATAATATCATATCATGTCACACTGTTAACATTTTACTGCAATTTTATGCATTCACCGTGCAAAGTTCAATATCATTTTCAATATGCAGTAAAGTAACGACTAAGTGTCTGATTTCTGATATCGGCAAATTACTTTCGCATGTAGAAAATATTTTTCCTAATTATGAAAAAAAGATTTACAAAGCTTCGATGTTGCATAAATTTGATAAATAATTAAATATATTTTTAATGATATAAATATGTGTTATGTATATATATTTGTCGCTAATGAGCATGAGGCTTTATGTGACTCTCATAAAGGAAAGTACTATCGCTCATAAACATTGGCAACAACAGAGGGCTTGGAGGTGCGTTGCCAGCCTTTAAAAAAAGTGTAAGCTCTTTTCTTGAAGGTTCCCAAATTGTTTCAGTTAAATTACAAATCCATATATATATATATATATATATATATATATATATATATATATATATATATATAGTAAGACAATTAAATAATTGTAAAATCTATTTGTTATATTAAGGCGCCTCGACATTTCAGTATATTTGTTTTTACGTTAAGGAATATTTTCAAATGATGAAAATTTCAACCAGGATGGACGTTTCAATAAGAAAAATACTTATAAACACTTATAAACAATATATACAGAACCCAATCTGTCTCCTTAGTAATACATAGCATAGCATAATTGGTGTCGTATTTGACTATTATTATAGACTTATTTTGACTATTAATGTACATATTTATTTAAACTACTATTCGTCTAACCATCTATTATGTCATTAACTGCTTATTGAATTAGAATATGTTTCATTTAATTTTATACCCCCAGTAGTGATATAAATACCACCGGTTTATTCTGGACTAAAAGCAAAGTTGCCAGCACAAACAACATTATGCATAAAATATCTTATTAATATAATATGTTAAGTCGTAAAATTGTAGAGCGATATGAGAGCTTAACGCATTAGTTGTTAGCCAAGTAAGTTTGAATCAGTTTCAATGCGAACGCCATAACCGCTAATGCATTTTGAGCTGCAATTCAAAAGTTAAGTCATATTTAATCATTTATGACTTTGTTTATTAAATGCACTAAAAGGAAATCCCGATAAATAATAATACACGAGAAAAATATACGAAAAATTCAAATGGTAAAATCGAATTGTACGAATACAAAAATATCACGGTTCTTTTAAACTAATAATACTTTCGTTAGATTATGTTCGTTGAAAAAAAACTAATTTACTAAATCATTAACATCTTTAAGTTTTTTTCCGTGTATTTCACAATTCATAATAAAGTTACCAAGTCATTTAAGATTAATGTTCCATGCAATTTTCTCCGCTGTGCAGTTATTAAGTGAAATAATTTCACGTTAATTATATTCCACTCCAGTTCAGCGTCGTTTAACGCTTGGATTTTGAACAAGAATAAATTGTTTTTGGTATATAATAACCAACATTTCATTGCCCGACAGTTTTGTAAACCAACTGACTTGTCGATGTGGTAAGTCGTAAATCCAATGTTAATATTAACCGTTTAATTAAATATTAAAAAAAAAATCTTTGTTAAATATATACATCATTTAAAATTGCATTGGTATTTACTCGTATACTACACTGACTCACTAATTCTGTCTATCTACGAGTTTTGCTGTCTAGGCAGGTAATATTGTCTACATTACCTGCCCGGACAACAAAATTCCAACTACAAATGTTTTCAGATATAAATATTCAATATGTTTTTTTAATACTCGTTTACTAAATATAAATAAATAATATAGAATACAAATAGCATCGAACTTAGTATTACGACAATGATATGTAGATACTTGAAAAACAAAATAGCTTAAATAAACGAACACAGCAAAAGGGTTCGGAACATGAGAGGGCAACCTTTTATGTACCTTTTAAGAAGGGTCCACTCGATAACTCACGAGATTCCAATAGTTTATAAAAATACCATGAATGTTCTGCGATCTTTTTTCTAATATCATGTAAGTAAACAATGAAAACATTATTATTTTCTTCTGTTATGAATATATATTAATAAGAGAAATTATCCTTTATCCTCGATGAATTGAAAAAGAAGAGACTCCGAAAATCTTGTGGAAAAGTTTTTTTTTTGTTTATGATTTTATTTTTCATATTTCGATTTACAAAATATTCTGACCTTATTATGTATTAGTGTTCCTTATTTACGAAGACGATAAAATAAGATCTGAGTTTCTTTCGACGCTTCTTCTCAGGTCAGGATATTTTCTTTTCGAACAGGTGCTAGTATTTAATTTAACTGGAAATAAGTAAGCGTAAACTTTCGATGTCATCCTCCCGCGGTACTATAAAATGACCATATTGTCTTAAGAAATGTTGTTGTCACACAGTTACTCAATTTAAGACAAAGTATTCTTTAAAACAAAGTGTTCGGAAAAGCCAGATCGTATTGAACAAAAAGATAAATCTGTCTTATACTTCAAAAAACTGTGAAATCAATTCACACAAATATACATTCTCACGTAAAAGCCCTTGTAACGTTAAATTAGATCACCTCTATTAAAATTTTACTCAGTATAGCGGTGTTCGTTTGTTAAATTAGTTTTTACATAAGTTTAGGCTTTGCTATCGTTCTCAAGACATGTCCGCATATTCCACGCGCCGAAAACCGTGATGCTCATTAAACATGATGTTATATAATTATTGTTACTACTATTCGTAACTTGAGTGGTGTATTTCCATATAAAACCCTTTGTAGCCCCTTACCTGGCTGAGCATTGCAAGGAATGCCTTATCCCTCCTACTATAGATTGGAGTTTATCTAAAACCAGGGTTCCGATTATTGTTTCTAGCTAACGTCAACCATACGGTGTATACTCTATTGTCTCCATTATATACATCGTCTTGATAACTCGTTCCCAATTCGTAACACACAACATAAAATTTAACCATAAAAAATCGTATACAAAGAAATTGAGAGTCACATTATGTAGTGAAAAATTCTTTACACCTACAATTTTTTTTTACTATTCTTATTTTTAACTAGCTATACCCGCCCGCTTCGCTGGGCATTAGTCGTAGAAAAATATTTTTTTTAATTTTTAATTTTGTAATTAATTACTGCTGGATTGTACAAATAATCAAGAAACATGCGAGATCTAATCAAATACTTAAAAATTATTTCATTTAATATTCGTCAATGATGTTCTCGATAGGCTGCAGATTGGTCATAACACCCATAAACTTATTTATCAAGATCATATCTTCTTTTTTTGAATCCGGAAACATATGATTTATGAGAATGTTTTTGTTGGTGTAATATATGTGTTTATCTCGACGTAAAGTTGGTACGATTAAAATTTTAATTAAATTTCTATACTCTAGAAAAGTTTGTATCACACCAAAACGTCCTCTAATATCCGATTCTATCAAATATCGATGTTACTACATTTACAACCTTGTCATCTGTATGTATCTCGTAAATAAATGTACCCTTTGGCTTGAAGTTTTGATTGGTTGCATCGAATGTAGTTTAATCAATCGTTCTCGACCATAGCGTACATGTCCACAATGAATTGTTAAAACAGTTGACGATACTTCAGAATATGGTTAGATTAATTATCTCTAATCATTATACAATACGCATAAAAATCTAACTCTTCGATGTCACAGAGCCAGTCATGAGAATATTTTGATACAGTCCGAGATGATATCCATCTTCTGCTCGCATAATCATAATTGGATAATCGTATTAATTGTCACACGCTTGATATTTTTCAGCGACACCTTGATTGTTTTTGTGTCGCTTAGTGATAACAATACCTCGTTTTGTAATTTCTGTACCGACAATTACAGTTGTCACTTCAGGAGCTATGGAAGCTTTAATACGCCTTTTATGCTCTGTGTTCTATCTGCATTGATAATTACTTTGAATCATTTGTTTTTTCACTTTCTAGAGCAGTTTTAGGCATAATCCTAAATTTAGCGATTATTTCTCGATTAGTTGTGGTAAATAAATGTCCAGAAATTAGGGATTTTATTTTGATACTGGAAGAAGTGAACCAATCATATGATACACTTTAAACGTAGACGCGAAATTATTGTATTGTACAATATTTGTTGCTCCAAAAGATGTTATTTAAAAGCATGAATTGTAATTTCTAATATGCTTAAGGAAATATTTAGACTCCTTAATAGTTCCCGTAACGTAGGTAAAAAGAGGTTCTGGTGGTTCAACCAGTTGTGGTAAATACATTTTACCAGTGGAGTAGCATATACCATCAGTTTATTTAGCGTGACAATATGGGCATACTATATTCATTGAACCAATGATCACATCGGGTTTCATCTTGTTATCATAACCTATATAGTAATTGAAAGCTGATTTATTGAGATTGGTTCTAGTTCTTGACTCAGTCTATTTTAATCGTTCATCATCCAGTCATTGGGCTTGTCAGGTTATCAGTATCTCTCGATAAAGATGCTTGTTCGAAGATCTGGAACTTGATCATTTCGTTGACTAACTGTTTTGGCAGCTCTTAAAGTAGAAATTCGGATTCTATTTGTTTCTAAACGTATTTCTTGTTAGTGTGTTGCTTCCGTAGCTCTTTTGGATGACACTACGCATATATTGTTGATATTCCGATATTTTGTTTCTTCAATGGCATGGTGGTTTCTATTTACATAAATAAGTTGTTTTTTTTTTGGTTGTGTGTCTTACGTTTACATTTTATACTAAAGATTCATTGTTATTGGAGTTATGAGTATACTTACCAATAATGATTATTGTTTACTTTCTTATAAACAGCTAATCAGCTATTTATAAGAAAGTAAACAATAATCATTATTGGTAAGTATACTCATAACTTCTTCCCATATATGTAATTTATAATAATTATCTCATTTTAAAATGACAATTATTATTGTTTTGATTATTTTATGTTTATTGGCATATGACGGAAATTAAGTTAGTTGTTATGCTTTTTGAATAGATTTTCATTTTTTTTTTCATATTTTATAATTATCGGTTGATCGGAATATAAGTGTATCGTGATACACGTAAGGGCCATCTGTTGGTTATTTTTAATGATACTGATGAAATAATTACTTTCTCCATAAAACAATAGATAAACATACCAATTTTCATAATGATCGATCAAATAGTTTATCGATGACACACATACAAAAACATCCTTTTGGCTATCTATATATACTTTTGTATGTATAGATCGCCTATGATTTGCGCAAGTACATGTTTTTCCTGTATGCCAATTTTATAAAGATACAGACACACAAAAATTTCAAAAATGGTAAAAATTAAGTCAAGTCAAAGAACACATGACGAATTACGACAAAAATGAGTGTACAGACAGACTCTAGAGATTTATATAATAGTATAGATTTGGTACTCACGTACGATAGCTTTATTATTAGCGTATTTTATGTATAACTTTGGTGTTTTTATACCGATTTCTAAGAATTTTTTTTTTTATGGAATAGTTAATACTTTTGTATTTAACGTTTGATGTTTGATGAAAAGTATGTAACTTTTGTAATTTGCGATGATTGAGAGTGTTATAAACGAAGGAATAGACAAATATAATCAGAAAGCTTCGAACTACTACGCTATTGTGACTCAACCATAAAAGATAGACATAGGCTGTCATGGGATATTTTTTGTTTAATTTTTAAGAGAACATTTCCGTAATACATGATTTCTGTGTAGCTTTAACCATTAAGCCTAAACACGCGACGGAAGCTCAAAATATGGCGTAACTTCTCCCGTTTTTCAGACATTTCCCTTCACTGCTCTGCTCCTATGGACTTTAGCGTGATGAAAAGTATACTATAACCAGCTCAGGAGTATGAATAATAATTGTACCAAGTTTCGTTAAAATCCGTCGAGTAGTTTTTGTTTCTATAACGGTTATATGGACAGACAGACAGACAGACAATAATTTTACTGATTGCATTTTGGCATCAGTATCGACCCCTGATCACCCCCTGATAGTTATTTTGTAAAAATATTTCATGTACAGAATTGACCTCCCTACAGATTTATTATAAGTATAGATTTATAAGTTATATCTCTATTTAAAAAATAGTAGCTTTGACAACTTGCACCGCTGAAATACGTTCTCCAATCCGAAAAAAAAACCAAACAAATCATTATAAAATTTAATATGCTTAAGAATATGCATTCAGATAAGACTGCGCTGGCTTAAACACATTATTACTTTTTGTTGCGTTCTATTCGGGTCAAGTATAATAGCTTTCGTAAAAATATTTTCAATCTAGTATTTATTTTAATAAAGTGTATTACTGTTTTAAAATAAATGCTTATACGTCATTCTTCTTCTAACGGACCTTAATATTATTTATGTGTTCTGTCTTTAACAACATATAATCCACCCAAAATATAAAGGTCTTTTGGTTATTGAGGAAGTAAATAAATGGATGTTTGATGGAATTTATCGTCTTCTAAGATACTTTATTTGTTCATGTCTACATCAATTCCCTATATTTGCTCATATTTTAGTGAGTATAAAAAAATGTCTTTGAATTTCGGTTATTTCTTTTGACTAACGTATATAAAGCGCTTTACATTATGAATGGATTTAGTACGAAACCGCTCTTCTGCTATTAACGGTCTAACTCAATATCTGAGCATATTTTATATTAAATTAAATTTTAAGATATATATTTTTTTAATTAAGTAAGCAACAAAGCGGACTAAATATGCCACTTCGGGGTACGTGAATCACCGGCACCAAGTGGCCTACTAGCTTGTCCACTCCTAATATCAATTTTAAAGTGCTGTCTTTATTATGAATACATATATAATTTACTATGTAGTAGTTCCTTCCTTCGTTACTTTAGTGACTAGCTTATCAGGTAACAGATTCCGAGATCCCGAGTTCATTGGAGTCGTTACATCTCTGTAGAATTTTTCAATTTGCCGGTTTTGTTTCAAAGAGCATAAATTAGAGGAGAGAAAGAAGAGAGAATGACTTGATGTTTGTGCATGCACTTGTACAGTGCAGCGTTATGGGAGTATGTTTTTTTGTATAAGATAGGTCGATGAACGGACAAATATGCCATCTGATAGTTAGTGATCATCGTCACCCAAAGGCAAGAATTATTGACCATTCGCCAAACATGAAAATTATGATGTTATGGCTTACTGGCTGGCTGGCTACACTACACTGGCTCATAGAACATTCAAACTACAACACATCACAACAATACCTAGTACTACTATTACTGTAACTGTTTGATTATAAAATAGTAATCGAGTTCATGGTTGTGAGACGGGCTTGTAAATAATGCCACGGTCTATATCTTGAACATTTCAGCCATAATGGCAATTCCTCGGGCATAATGTTGTCTTAAATTTTTGTCTTGTCTTAAATTCCTCGGGCATTTGGTAAGAATAACATCGTTCGTCGTATATCTTGTAGTAATTATTGGTAGCTTGATGTCTTTATGAGAATAGTGTTCGATTTCTATAAACCACAAGGTTCCACCCACACCACCTTGATGTCCCAAAATCCACACAGCGCCATTTTTAAAATATTTTTCTGCCTCGTACAACCACTATGTGTAACTTTTTGCCGAACTCATACATCTTGGGAACTTGCAAGCCCCCTAGTGTTGCAGATGTCCATGGGTAGTCACATCAGTTGATCTTCCTGCTCGTTTGCTATCATATAAAAAAAGAACGTAGTATAAAATTTGTAACGTTAAGGTGCTTTTGATGTAATTAAATTGAAGAAACAAAATATACACTTCACTATAGTTAATGCGCTGAACTACGAAACTAATTGAGAAGAGCCGGCCTTTGATTTATATTGTAGCCCGTGTCTTAAAGTAGGGTACTTTGTCTTTTTTATGGACACGTTTCTTAGTTTCATAGTGCCAATAAAGAAAGTATGTTTAATGTTCTTAAATACTTACTTACTGCAATAAATTCTACTGAATTTTATGAGTAACTTTGTATTGAGGAATTAATAAAATCTTCATTTTCTTTTAAGATTTTCTAACTAG
Organism: Vanessa cardui; assembly: GCF_905220365.1. Taxonomy (NCBI): domain Eukaryota; kingdom Metazoa; phylum Arthropoda; class Insecta; order Lepidoptera; family Nymphalidae; genus Vanessa; species Vanessa cardui. The sequence goes on from NC_061135.1 coordinate 7,953,537, forward strand.
GGAGATACTTTCAAACTTATTCGTGCTTCGTCCTTAGAGGGGTGCTATTGATTTGAACAATTACGACTGGCACACGTTAATTAAAAAAGTCGTCTTCGTGGAGTCCGATTATTATTTCGTAGAGTCATCAATATACCGACAATTTGTGATTGTGACTTTTCCAGTATAATCTGAATAATAATAAAGTATCTAAATAATAGAAAAAGTACACTATGACACATTTTTTAATTATTATGAGGCGTTGAATATTCTAACCTTTTTTATCGCCTTATTCAGTAGTATATAGTTAACTTGATTTGTTAATTATTGTAGTAATACAAATAATTACACTCTATTGCTATTTAATGTAGGAATATGGAATGAATACGTGATATCGTTGGTGACAAAAATACGCCTTGTTAAAATAAATTAAAAAAGGTACTTATAGTTATTAGAACTACACTACTACTGTGAAAGGCTCGTGATGGCCATTTATATGTCTAGAGTGTATTTTCTTTTTCAACAAAACGCAGAGAGAATTGTAATATTTCATAAAATATAAAAAGAACCAAAGACCGTGTAAGTTCCGAAACTAAAGCACGAAATAGAGTTCTTTGTCAATAGGATTAGATGGTTGACATAAATTATATCACGTGAAACATAATAGAACATATTTTATAGAGGATTAAGGTTTTTGCTATATATTATTAAGCTCGAAGCCTCGTGATGTGTCTATACTAAACCTCTTCACAGTGTAACTTAATCTTACTACACACTTTTTTTTCTTTATGTAATTCTATTTTATATATCACTTTCATCTACTTTTATAAGGATTAATAGTGTTGCAAAAAACGAAACGAAACTGCCATCCATTTATTACTCTTAAAGGTCACTGTGATAAATCTATACATATAACAAAATTGGAGTGTCTGTTTGTAATATTAAAATACCCCTTTTTTACTCAATATGTATTTAGACTTGGTACATATACCAAAATGTCTCTCTGTCTGCCTGTTTGTTCCGGCTAATCTCTGTACCGATTTTGACGGGACTTTCACTGGCAGATAACTGATATAATAGAGTAACTTAGGCTACAATGATATTTTTTTCTTATATTCAAAGACGTATGTAAGTACAAGGTCGCGGGCACAGCTAGTTTAGAATAATAATTTCGCGTACAAATTCAGGTTCTTATCAACTTTAGTGAATAAATCATATCAGTTTTTTTAATCGAAAATATCAGTTACAAATACATAGAAGATTTCGTTTTATTATATTGGTCTTTATTAATTGATTTAAATTATGTTTCATGAAATAATCGTTAAGAAAAATTCGGTATAATGCGGATTATATATTTTTGCTTAAAGTTATTCACTGACATGATGAAATAAGCTTCAAACTCCATAACTAGAGATCAGGCTTTCTCTCAGAGCACAGGACATAATGGGCTATTATTATACGTTTTTACAAACAGACGTTCTAATCTAATCTAATTGGAAAGACTTCTATCCGAGATTAATTAGTGTGATCAAAAGTAAATATTCACTAGTAAGTCTCCCACGAAACTTCGCGTTTATTCAAAAGAATTGGAGTTTGGTGATAAGAATTTTCTGTAACTTTGTTTACGTTTTTAATTTTTTTTTTATACAGCCGTAGTACAGTTTTCAAACCGGCCTGTAACTTTCGCCGCTCTTTAATATTAAATCTATTTTAAATCGCAACAATTTAAGTAAATTTTAATCAATAACCTCCCATAAACACTGGGACAAAAATCGTCTTACGCTACTAATACATAAGTTATTTCAAAACAAGAGCAAAGTCTAAATAAAACAACATACTATCCATTTTCAATGGATTATACGAGTATGGTGATTTTAGCAACATTATAAACACATGTGATTGTTTAGTGATGTCTCCGAAGCGATTAAATGTGTCTCAGTGAACAAACACAAGCCTTTGTAGAGTATGTAGTTGTTCTCTCAAAGGTAACCTAGACAAGCTTTATAAGCTTAAACCGAGTGTAACACTTTAAATAGGCTTTGACGTCGTTCTGAATTGCATACACAGGATGATGACCATGATATGGATGACATGACCTGAATGACGTACATAGATTTATATCACACTCCAAATAGTTTCGATGTTGTTGACGTTTTGATACAATTAACTGACAATAAGCTGAGAAATTCAGTCTATAGAACATTTGAATCTTTAACGAAGTTCGCGGTTTAAAATCCTGCATATGGTAGGCACTACTGCTATTTGATGTACATATTTAATTTGTCAAACTAATTCATCTTATGTTCAATAACAAAATCGTCCATGTATGTGCATCTATCCAAAGAAATAGCCTTTTGCTCTTTTCTCTATGTTCTCTATTGATGCGCTAAAGTGCCTACGTAATTCTTACGCCGTGTTGCGATAGGATAGCCCTTTTTTATACTCTGCCGAAACCACTCGAACTATATAATCTTGTATCTGCTAAAACGAATTTCTTCAACGTACAACTTTTCATCAAATTCAATTCTACTTAGGTATACTACCTTAAATACTACCATAGTTATTAAAAATTTTAGAAACAAACCGAATTGCCAAAAATGAACCTGTTTAAAAAAATTACTAAAAATTTTGAAATTACTCTTAAAATAAAATATACTCAATATAAAATTTTAAATGAAAAAAATTCAATATGAAAAAGTAAGTTTTGTTTTCATATATCAATTAATGAAATTTATAGAAATACAGCTGCATTAAGCTAACTGCTGTGGGCTATTTGTATATTGTATAATCTACTAACAGTACATCAAATTCAGACCTTATCAAGTCATTGCTATGACACTAATCACTGCCTATTAACCTACATTGATATGAACCTCTATCTAAATGTTGTGCGTTGTAAAAATTACAAAATTTTATGACAAAATAAATAAAAAAACAGCTTATCATTTTAATACTATTTTATTTTTTATATAAAAATAGAAAAGGTTAATATTTTTATGCAATGTATATATTTTAAAAAACATCGGATCAATTCATTGGTTTATGAGTAATAAATGTATAATATTTATTATATTACATGCATGCAAAAAGTAAGGAAAGTTTTAACCTCACACAGTACTGTTTAGATAAATATATATTTTATTCGATTAAGTTTTTGAACATCATGAGAATTTATAAAATAGCAATATTCTTATGGTAAGTGAAATAGGTTCATAATGCTATTAATAACTTAATATTCTAAAGCGACACTATAAAAGGTTTGGCAAAGGATGTAAGCCAGAGACCAGAAGGGCTCATACGTTCATAAGCTTACTACTAAGACACCACGTCTAAAATACCCGACGTGAATACCTTAAACCGGCTTCAGGAATGATAATGATGAATTCTATATTATCCCTTTGAATTCAAAATATTACATTGTGTTCCAAATTCATTAACTATAAAATTAAGAAAAGAATCATATACGTATAGTCCAATTTGTAAAATTTTTAATTGAACAATGAATGTATTTTCTTTTAGACGTGATAATAGCTTTAATTTGACAATCAAGAAGTGAGTATAATATAAATAAACTCTTTTATTTTAAATAAATAATCCTTACTGTAAGGAGTATGGAGGACGCATACACAAATTAAATATTAAACCTTTTTAAGTATTGAATACTTGTCAACTATGTTCTCTCGTCTGACGTCTATATATATTGTGCACTGTCATTACTTATACATAAAATGAATAATTAAATAATCGCCTTTACTTTTATTTCATCCGGTTATGGGCCCAGTCAAGTCCGCCGTTTTGTATTATTTTCAAGTTTTACTTCAGTACTAACAAAATTAATGTAAAAGTAAAATCTGACGAGTATAACTTCACTTTTAGTTACCGGCTCGCGACTGATTACTTTTTTCAGCTATTTTCAGATAAACATTATATGTTATAAATATGGCTGGAACTAACGCTATGATGTCGATTGAGAAGTTGAAGGGTCGCGACAATTGGGCAGATTGGAGTTTTGCAGTCAAGGCATACTTACAACTTGAAGATTTGTATAGCTGTATTTTGAAAGCACCAGATGCTTCCGATCTCAACGCAGTTAAACAAGACACCAAAGCAAAATCCAAGTTAATATTGTTGGTTGACCCAATTTTATATGTGCACATACAGGATGCACAGAATGCAAAACAGGTGTGGGACAATTTGACAAAGGCATTTGAAGACCAAGGACTGACACGGAAGGTTGGCTTATTAAAAGAATTAATTAATACTTATTTAGAAAGCAGTTTGTCAGTGGAAGACTACGTAAATAAGATAATGACAGCCGCGCACAAATTAAGAAATATAAATTTTCACGTGGACGATGAGTGGTTGGGCACATTAATGCTGGCAGGGCTATCAGAAATGTATAAGCCCATGATTATGGGCTTGGAAAGTTCCGGTATGAAGATTAGTGCTGACTTAGTAAAAAATAAATTACTACAGGAAGTGAAAATGTCAGACACTACCGCACTTTATACAAACACAAGAAAAAATATGCCCAAAAGTGACAAATAAGGTCCTAGATGTTTTAATTGTAATAAGTACGGACATCTCAGCAAAAATTGTTGGTATAAAAAGAAAAACAACAATAAGAAAACAGATAAAGACACAGGCTATGTTGCAGCTTTTTCAGCATCCACAGCAAATGATTCCAATTCTTGGCATGTTGACTCAGGAGCATCCATGCATATGACGATGCACCGGGACTGGCTCACTGATATCACCGCTTCACCTGTACCGAGCATAAGGATTGCTAACAACAAAGAATTAAAAGTTGAATGCTGCGGGAACGTATGCATTCAGGTAACGGCAAGTGATGGTGGTACCAATTCAATACAGGTGAGGAATGTTTTACTTGTACCAGAATTGAAAACAAATATTTTATCAGTTTGCAAAATAATTCAAAATGGATGCAAAGTAATATTTAATGAATCTGGCTGTCAAATTTACAATCCTAGTAACAAATTAGTAGCAGAGGCTAGATTAATTAATGCAACATATCTGTTAAATACTTACCAAGAAATGCAAGTCATGACGGCCAAGGCTGATGATGATACTTATTTGTGGCACCAGAGGATGGGACATTTAAATTTTACAAGCCTTAATAAGATACCTTACTGTACAGAAGGAGTTAAGTTATCGACAGGAATGGAAAATTCCATCTGTATTACCTGTCTCGAATGCAAACAAACGAGAAAACCGTTTCCTGCTGAAGGTTCCCGAGCAACGAGTTTGCTAGAACTTATCCACAGTGATGTATGTGGACCGATGCAGCAGATATCAATAGGAGGAGCGAGGTATTTTGTAACCTTTATTGATGACTTTTCTCGCCGCGTATACATTTATCCGATGAAAAACAAGAGTGAAGTATTTGAAAAATTTGTTGAATATAAGAATAGAGTGGAGAATGAATTAAATAAAAAAATAAAAATTCTTAGATCTGATAACGGAACTGAATATACAAACAATAATCTTGAGACTTACCTGAAAAATCATGGAATTTTGCACCAGATATCTAATCCGTACACACCTGAACAAAATGGATTAAGCGAACGAATGAATCGTACCCTTATTGAGCGTGCTAAATGTATGTTATTAAACTCTGGTTTACAGAAAGATTATTGGGCTGAAGCCGTTACTACAGCAGCTTACATAGTGAACCGTTCTCCCAATCGCAGCTTATCAGATGCAACGCCATATGAGGTATGGACTGGAAAAAAACCGAATTTGAGCCATATGAGAATATTCGGATGTCCTGCGATGGTACATATTCCAAAAGAAAACAGAAGTAAGTTGGATGTAAAAATTAATATTTGTTGGCTACAGCGACGGTACAAAAGGCTACAAATTCATAGATCCTGAAACAAAAAAAGGAATTGTTAGTAGAGATGTAGTGTTTCTCGAAGCTGCAATTAAAAGAAATAAAGTAGATGAAGTACCTAAAAAAGAAAAAGAAATTATTAAAAATAACATGGATATAGAGGAAAATAAAGCTGAAAATACATATGAAGTTAGTAGAATGAGTAATGAACAAGAAAAGGGGAAAACTGTATACTTACCTCTGTGTGATGAACCCGAAGAACCTATGGAAAGAAACATTGATGATGAGACACAAGAAAGAGACGAAATACAGAATGTATCTCAAAGTATTTGTATTTCAGATGAATCTGATCAATTTGAGGATATTAATGATGAAACATACATACCTGATAATACGATAAACTCTTCACCGTTATTTAATATGATTTTGAGACCACTGCAACATAGAATAAGTTCAGAATATAATGACGCTTATCAGAACCCGTCTTAACTAATGTGTCAAAATGTTAAATCAACAATGAATTTACTGAATAGTGATCCATAGAGTCTTGAAGAAGCTTTAAACAGTAATAAGGCTGATTAATCTTTCAAAAAATGCAGTCTATCATGCGCGCAGTAAGCACATAGACGTACGATATCACTTTCTGCGAGAGAAGATTGCCAATAAAGAAATCCTGGTTAAATACAGATGCACTGGAGAGATGGTCGCCGATATATTGACGAAAGGGCTCCCTCGAACGAAGCATGAAAACTTCACCGCATCTATGGGACTACATTTAAAGCGTCTGCGTCCAGGAGAGGATGTAAGGAGTATGGAGGACGCATACACAAATTAAATATTAAACCTTTTTAAGTATTGAATACTTGTCAACTATGTTCTCTCGTCTGACGTCTATATATATTGTGCACTGTCATTACTTATACATAAAATGAATAATTAAATAATCGCCTTTACTTTTATTTCATCACTTACCTTATATATAGTTATCAAATTTTTTTTTAATCAATATTTATGCTTAATTAAAAAAGTTAGGTCATATTCGGAGTAACATGGCAAATTAATTACTGATTCTCTCAGTAATTAATTTATAAATGATTCACGAAAAAAAGAAAGTACTTAACATTTGAATATTTCGTATACTATGTTTATAAACTTAACCGAGACGAGACGCTTGTTAAATAATAAAGTCAAGTAAGAAACGTCTATAATTTTTTTAATTCTGAAATCTTGTTAACTTTCATCTTAGAAGCAGCGAGAGCGGTAAATAGAGAAAATTTAAAAATTGCTTCGCTTCAATACGTGACTTGAAATCCGTAGGAATTTCCTCCGAGTAAACTTTCATCGCAGTTGAGGACCTAGTTGTATCTATCTAATAAGATTACAATTAGCCTGACTCTACTCTACTTACTAAACGCTCGATATTTGCTTTCACGTATTCATACAGCGGAGTGTAATTAGTAGGTATTATTTATATTTCAAATGAACTCGAGTTCTATTCTATTAGAATTATTTATGTAATATCTCAATGAAAATATTTCAGTATGCGGCTGGTAAGTTGTAATCGAAATATATTACAGCAGTGGCACAATATTTTGATAAACACCTTAAAAAGAAAACTCCTGAAACCCAATGGAATTTTGTTAAAAAATCATCTTCAAATAGATTTTACAACATCGTTACATATAAAATTATTTTAATTAATTAATAATTACTCTAACCGCCTGTAGCTCTTGTCGTTTATTTGTTAAATATATCTCTTTTATTTGTTGCCCTCAATTTAAAATCATTTTGAAAGTAAAACAAGTAAAAAGTTAAAAGTATCGACTAATTTCTTCCAGATGAGATATTTTCAGCTCGGCGAATAATTGAATAGTTTTAACTGTAAAGGAGCTTCTGAATATTTACGTAAAATTCTGAGCTTTTTATCATTTACAGAGCGCACATCATGAATGGGAACCAAGGAAGGTAAATTGTTGTTTGAGAAGGCTCGAGGGTGGTATAAAGCAAGAATATGGATGTTTCGAAGCAAATGTATTGACAACCATTTTCGATACTCGAATGTATATGTAAATAGATAGTATACATTCTCTATGTATTCCGTTTATTTAGCAAATTTTCAAAAATATCTAAAAGTTGGTAATAATAGGAAAGTAGTAATGAGGCAGAGTTCAAAAATGAAAACGGTGACTGAATGCTACCTTGTGGTACCCCAGAGTGAAGAAAACATCAAGATCATATTTTCTGAACTTTTGTAATGTTGCCCGTCACATAAATACGAACGAAATCCATTTACGGTCAGGGGTGACCTATTTTTTTTTTATGGTATAGGTTGGCGGACGAGCATATGGGCCACCTGATGGTAAGTAGTCACCATCGCCCAGAGACAATGACGCTGGAAGAAATATTAACTATTCCTTACATCGTCAATGTGCCACCAACCTTGGGAACTAAGATGTTATGTCCCTTGTGCCTGTAGTTACACTGGCTCACTTATCCTTCAGACCGGAACACAACAGTACTGAGCACTGTTATTTGGCGGTAGAATAACTGATGAGTGGGTGGTACCTACCCAGAAGGGGTTGCACAGAGCCCTACCACCAAGAAACCTATTAAATGGATGCAATAATGCTAACAGTAAATCATGGTAGACATTGTCAAATGCATTGGTTAAATCAAGAGGAACTATGATTGTACAAAATAATTACCAATATTATCGCGTATTTTCGCTGGTATAGTAAGCGTGATTTGGCCAATACGAAAACCTGACTGAAAGTTAGTTTGTTAATGGTTAAATTAATAATAGAAATACTAAAATGTGTATGGGCAATCTGTTTAAGCAGTAATAATAATAATAAAAACGGTGTTATTGTCATTATTGACATTTAGCAAAATGTTACTATTTTATCAAATTTATACCATTCAATAAGTTTCCTTCCGTTTTATACGATTTGTACATAGTGTTAAAAATCTAGAGAATTGTGGGTTTAGGAAAACATAATAACCGCTATAAATGTTGTATGAAAATCGTTATTTTTAACATTAGAGTACGTGTATGAACTTCCTCGAAACATATTGAAATTCAACAAAATAACATTTTTGTTTACAAAACTATTTCTGATCAGCTTATGTGCGTAACATACAAAGAAATACATAAACACTTGCTCGAAAAATGGAACAGAATTCAACTAAATTTAGCAATGTTTTTGCGAGGCCTATAAATCACTATTATAGACTCTTATTTCAATTCCCTCCTTCCTCTTTTTGTACACGCACAAATTCTGTGGAGTAAAATCGCGTATTACTTTCTCACATTACATCATCTTGATTGAGTTAGTAGTTAAAACATCTGCAGTACGTTCGATTGACATTATCATAAAAAGATTATGTATTGTCTCTCTCTTTTTTTCAATGTCATATCCATAATAGTTATTTTAGTTATCGATACTAATCGTTTCTTATAAAAGTAAAAGTAAGTTTGTACGTTTGTTGAGCTTATATCATTAAATATGTTTGTATATACTTTTATATCTAAATAAGCAATAATGCTCAGTAGTTTACTATTAAATCAAACAATATATTGAAAATGTAATTACAAAAAGTAGGATTTATTTACATTCAGATGTTTTTTTGCCAAAATAAGATAATGTTGCCATTTAATTAAGTAATTGTTTACGTGAATCAAATAATAGTTTTGATCAGCGTGTATGATTTGCTGAATGTACTACTACGTATATATTTAAAAGTGGTATCCGAATGTTAATTTAAGCTAGTTTTCTTATTTATTTTTAAATAGTAGTACATTTTGTTGCAACTTTTATTACTTCTATGAATCTGCTTCGTTTTGAAAATTTCTTATTTTTAATTAATTAATGAAAGACAAAACACAGTTGAAGTAATTCTTAAAGCTCTGTTTTGCAACGACCTAATTGATAAAAGGACCGCCACGTGCGCCTTTTCTCGATTGAAAACGGCTCGAATATGCACCGCTGTTTAGAAAACCGATTTGAACTCATACACAATACTTTGTAATTTGTATACAACTAATACTAACACATCCTAAGTTCAAAATTCATTAAAAAAAATATGACACGACAGGACTTGAACTGGCATCCTTCAGGTTAACATCTAAACGTTCAGAAGTTATTTTTTTTCCATTACAATAACTTTACAGTATACTCTATTCCAACTAAAAGAGGAGAAAACTCAAAAAAACAATATTTAACTACAAATTGAACCAACATCATTGGTCTAGAGCTTGATTAATCTATGATATTTACTAGGGATTCGCGAAAAAATTACGTTTTAAACGTCGACGAAACTGCTACGGGAATTTTGGGGGTAAAACTAAAGCGATTATATGTGGATAAGTGTAATAGTTTTGTATTATAAATTAAGATACATTAATCAAAAACTCTAAGATTAGTTATTTAAGAATCGCATGAAATACCTAAATCTAAGGCTTGTTTATATTTTTTCTTACTTCGTTTGGAATTGTTTATAGTAGTAGTTTAACATTTTCGTCTCATTATTTTCGTAGATTTAAAATTCATTACAGGAATATTGAAAAAAATGAGTGATACAAAAATCTATCATCGGATCGGGAAAATAAAGACTTTAAGACACAAAAAGCCGCCCTCCGTAAAAACTTAGCGATCGAAAGAGATTATTTCACTCAGAAAAAAAAATCACTTTATCGTACTATTAATCAAAAGGAAGAAGGAAACTTCTTCAAACATAATAGAAAAAAAAAGTTGATTACAGATTTGAGTCTTTTATTCTTACTGAAACAAATATGCAATGAATCAGGGGTGTTCGGCCCTTATCTGTACCTGTATAAACCTAACCCACTTCATCTAGCGGTTGAGCCCCGAGGCCACGGAAACGAACCGAACGGAAACGCTTTCTGAGAGGATTTTCGTTTGTGAGTTCGTAGGCGCGCCCGTAAATTTGCCTCGCGGGAATGCGAGTATAGTTTGCGCTCCGTTCTTATACTAAATTTCAGAATGAAATTTTTATTTGTGGCTTCAATTATCAAATGGGTGGATAGAGTTTGTTCTTTTAAAGTAAAAGCTCATTTAATTTAAGGACACGTTCATGTAACTTACTCGTATTGTTGTTTTAAAAAAATATTTTCATTTCCCTTCATTCTTCTTTTATTTAAAGTTTAATATTTAAGTTTTTTTTTCATTGTACTGTGCTAAAATTTTCATTTCATCATGCTTCATTATATTATCAAACAATTCGTATGGGAGCAGCGTGGTGGATTGAGCTCCAAACCTTCTCTATATAAAGGAGAGGTGACCACCAGTGGGACATTAACAGGCATAGGGCATAATTAATACAGTGATACATAGTATACTGTTAATTTATTATGTTGCTGTAAAAGAGATTATAACTATATCTGCTGTCAAACTAATTCTAAATACAAATGCCGCATTAATGTATGCAAATGATGAAGATTGAAGGTATTTCAAAAAGTAAGTTTTTGGACTGTTAGAAGTAGATCGATCGTGAGCCTTCCCCACTAATTAATGGCCAATGTACGAAAGATTTACGTTCTCGATAGTCAGTTGTGATCTTAACAAAGCTGTTCGGTTTGAACTCAGCAATCCCCGAACGGTAACTTGTCTTAGAACGTTTGAACTAAGTTAATTTACAACACTGTAAATAACACGTGAAAAGTTAGCGTTCGTTTTAGAACATGTAAGAAGTTTACAATACTTGTACTCTGCCAAGTAACTTAAAAGATAGTGGAAATAAATGTTTAAAGATTTTTAATATCTAGATACAAGTTGTATTAGTACTCATTATTTGAAGAAACAAAATGGCTATAGCAGTACCATTGCGTTTAAACGTTTACATAAGAAACACTATTATAAATATTGGACCACATCACATACATTACTCTGATTTCAATGCAAGTAGCTAAAGCACTTGTGTTATGGAAAATCAAAAGTACCGATGCCACCAAAAACAGCAAGACCCAAGACAACATAGAAACCTAATGAACTTTTTCTACATAGACTAGGCTGGGAATCGGACCCGGGACCTCGAAGTGGCGTACCCATGAAAACCGGTGATACTATGACTATAATTAATCTTTCCATATTTTTATATCTTAGTTATTTTTCTTTTTTATTGTATCTTCTCCGAAGTGTTGCATCTGTCATTTTTGGATGCATACAGTTATTTTAGTTCCAGGCCGCATAGATATTTCAATTTGAAGTGTTGTTTTTTGTCTTTTCGGGATTCTGCATTACATTACCGATTTATTCTTACTATGGATAACCTTTAAGAATGTGCTTAAGAGGCGGATGTCCATATTTAACCTGATTTGGATCAGAGTGATAATATAAGCAAGAAAGAATATTTAATATATTTTTAAAAAAAATCTTTGTAAATATAAGAACAAAAATATTCACATTATTTTATAACAACTTACTCGATCGGAAACACACTTAGTATAAAATACTTGATCAAATAGTTCAAATAGTTGGCAACGAAAGTTAAGATTAACCCATATACTTGAAATTCACCATTGAGACTCCTTTGTTGAAAACATTCGAAGTTATTTTTTGTTTGTATTTTATTCGTTACGGCGTGGCGCCGCCAAGATAAACGGGCGTGAATCCACGCTGCGAACTTTTGCTTATCTAGTGAATTACGATAACATAAATAAAACATAACACACATGGCTAAGCTTGTTTATTTTTTTGTTTTTTCATTATTTAAACTATCTATAATTAAGCTTTGGTAAGATAGTGTCTTGGATTGATTTGTAAATATCTAATGCTCTACATTTAAAATATGTGTCAATGAAAACAGACTTATTGAAAGTGTCAAATGTCTTTCATGTAGTGTCCACCTTACAACATGGAAAGTGCTGTACTAATCTTGTGAATAAATCCCAGATTTGATCAACAATAATATCGGATTAAAAGAAAAACAATCTTATGAGCAGCTTTGCGTCTAATATTTAATATTGTAATCCCTCCCTGCCTTAGACGAAGACCTGATATTGACTCTTTGATTTGAATCAATGCGAGTAAAGTGTTATCTGACGATGTTTATACACAATATTATGCAAATACAAAGAACAATGGAGAAATAAATGTGTCACGTCAACCATTTCTGATTCTTCTTTGATTAAGATTCAAGTGTTCTATTTTCCCTGTTGTGGCTGGGGGGGGGTCTATTGATACCCAACAATAGATCAATGGAAATCCCAACAAATGTCATAATAAGAAATATATTGCCGTGATAACTTGGCTCTGTGTTTCTCATTTATGTTTGTAATTCATCACATGTTCTGCGATGAAAGATAATTTTATACTAAAGACTACACGTCGAAAGAAAACGACGTGAATATCCGCCAATCTACAATTGAGCGACGCGGAGGATTAAGCTTACTAATAGAACGACACCTTTTCCCCACAGCTTGACATTGTTAGACTATATTTTTCTGAAAATATAAAATAAAAGTATGTCATTTGCTACGTAATGATGATGTCATCCTAAACGATTTCGGTTACAGCGGCCATTGTAAAACGTTTATACATATCTCAAAGAGAGTTTGTGCATTAACACAGGTTCACTCTCTATTCGCTCTGATAATCCGATGGAATTGTTAATCGAATACAAATGGAAATAACAGACCAATGGCTATATGTTCTTTTTTTGTGGCATATTAGTCACTTCCAACTTCCAGACTTCAGGCCTTTACTGAGAGGTATTCGACAGAAAAAACAAAAGCATGAAAAGCATCTTGTTACATTAATGAGACTGTATTAAAAATCTAATTGGACTTTAATCATATTCTGAAATATTCCGAAACATAGATGTTGATCCTTTTTTTATACAGATTCACTAACGATATTTTAAACAACGATGGTATACCCAGTAAAAATTCTAACAGTATTTTGAGAGGCCTTTAATTTTAATCAATGATGTAACCCAAAAATATACCTTAAATTGAAATGAGTAAAAATTTATACACGTTAACCAAAAACAATTAAATTTAAATAAAAATATCAAATACATTCGTGGTCAGGGTTTTTTAAAAGGTGATGGTTAAGTATAATTTTCATGGACATAAAATAACTGTACGACATATTAAAAACAATTATTTACGTTTTGTTAAAATCTAATATATAGGTTTATTTCTACGTCAAAATATTATGTTTGTTCATTGTACAAGCTAAATTTGAAAGTGCAGTTGGTAGTGGGCACATTGCCAGAACTCTTGTTTAGGAGTTATTTGACATAGACACCAACTGTTCGCGCGACTTATACTAGATTAATTTATTGGACGCGTTGATGGACGATGCCTCACCAAAAGCTAATTAATGTTAATAAATTTATCGTTTTCCCTCTCTACGTATTGCTTTAATTAAGATATTTAAATTATATTATATTATTTATGCAATTAAAAAGAAGATTGCTTTGAACATTTTTACAAAAGATTGCTAATACTTTATGTTTCTTGTTTGTTTTTCGATTTAAAAACGATGTTCATACTTGTCATTAGTGTATTCATAGCATTATTATATGACCTAATATTGCCGCCAAGGTCTTATACATATACAACAACAACAACAACCTGTAAATTCCCACTGCTGGGCTAAAGGCCTCCTCTCCCTTTGAGGGGAAGGTTTGGAACATATTCCACCACGCTGTTCCATTGTGGGTTGGTGGAATTTCTATGAAATTTGTCACATGCAGGATTCCTCACAATGTTTTCCTTCACTGCTGAGCACGAGATGAATTATAAAGATAAATTAAGCTCATGAATCAGCGGTGTTTGCCTGGGTTTGAACCCGCAATCATCGGTTAAGAACGCGTGCAGCGTTCTAACCACTGGGCCATCTCGACTCCTTATATATACGTACATATAATTGATTGATATACATGTAATTATAAGCTAAACTATACAATAAACTGAAACCTTCTCCGACTATAACCGATGACTATGACTATAATGGCGACGACTATAACTATATAACCCGATGACTATAAATTGGTGGTAGGGCTTGTCTGGGTGGACTTTTATCACATTTTCTAGCCCAAAATGACAACACACAATCATGATTTGGATTTCACAATTGATCTTAGGAATTTAATACGTTATGTCTCTTATACGTGTAACTACTCACCCTTCGAATAAATATACCAACTTAACATTACCTCCCTAAGACGTGCACTTATTAGTTTCTTTATTAATAAATACAGAGCCGGGTAGAGACAAAAATATAGAACTAAATTATTTTCATGAATGTATAAATTAATATACATACATTATTTTTCAGTAACTTAATATAATTTGCAATTCAAGTAAATTCGTCTTTGGTTTTTAGATTAAAAATATTTTAGAAGTTACTAGACTAAGTAGTAATTTTAACTTCTTTCCCTCATGTACATAATTAGTACTGGGGCGAGCAAACTTCGCTCGGCCCTAATAATAATTACTTTTAAAAAATGTTTCTTTTTGTGATAAATTGCGTTTATTCAGGAAACTTAGAAACAAAATCTTATCTGAATACAAAATTTCAGTCAAATGGTTAAAGTAATTTCCAAGACACAATATAATACTACAGATATTATTTATTAATGCGACACTTATTTTTGTGTTTGCCCCACTTGAAAATGAGGAAAACATATTACAATTTTAATTTTATACTTGTAATATTAAAGGAACAAAAAATTATTATTATCTAAAAAAGATAAATTAATTTGCCTATTTGTTTCTATTACTTTTTATATTATTATATTTTTAATTTTACGAATCGAAGAGGATATGTTGTAAAATAAAAATTCTATAATAATTACCGAGAAAAATGGAATTCAATTTGATTTCACGTCTATCCTCGCCTTGTCTATTATAGAAATACATTAAACTAATTACAGTGCACGAAAAAGGTGCTTTAAGATTCTATAAACAAATATAAATAAAAAAAGGATCATTATCATCAGCAGAAGCATATTTGTTCAATGCTGGACACAGACCTCTCCAAATGCACGCCACAGTGGTCTTCCTTCGGCTACTCGCATCCAGCTCCTACCAGCCTTCTTGCCTAAATTGTCATGAGGACGTCCTACACTAGGTTTGCCGAGACGCGGTTTCCTCTCTAGAACACGTTTTCCGCAACGATTATTGGTTCTACGTCAAATATAGCCAGGCCACTGCCACTTCAGCTTAGTAATCTGATGGGCTGAGTGATGAATTTGGTTCTTTGACGTCAAAAATTTATTTACAATTATATTATGTAACTTTTGCCTTTTATAGTTTCAGATTGTATGTTAGACATCAAATAAATACGATCTTGATGAATGTGATCTATTATACTCTATCGTCTCCAATGAGTAATGTTCTGATATAAGTACTATGTGTGGAAAAGTGTTATTGACACTTTTCTTCACTTTCAAAGCCTAGTGATATAGATGCCTATGCGTTACTGTTCTACTGCTGACTATAGTTGAGTTATTTGCCTATGCCCTTAATGGGCTCTTATTATTGTCTCTTTGTATTATTTCCTCGACCTCGTTCGTACCTCAAAATAAAAAATCAAAGTCAAAATATACTTTTTTTAAGTAGGCTTTTCCAAGCACTTTTGTATAGTTTGTATAGTTATTTCAGTAATATATTATGTGAATGCTGTTATATCGTCTTCATAATCTGGGATTGATTAAGATGCCTTCTTTACCAATGTATTTTTTACAAATTTCAATCAATAATACTCCAAAGTTAAATATCCAAATCAATCAAAAACAACATTTTTTAAAATATTTATGGATAAAGTTCTAAGTAATCATTATTGGGCTCTCTTATAAAAAAATCAATATTATTTTTTTATGATAATGTTTTTTATCATAACACATTTTAAATTTAGTTTAAGTATAATTAAATTATAAGTAACCTTACACATCATGAGCCACTAATAATATTTATTTACGAGAACGTCGTGTAACGAAGCTAAGCTAATCTAAGCTTAGAAAATCAGCCATGAATAAATTTACATACATATTAAAGTTTACGTTTACCTAACATAGGACACTTGAAAGTACTAAATTATGTAATAGCAAAATGACCTACACTATTTAGGAAATTTACGCTTTCCTTTCCTTATATGACATTTTGTTTATAGCATGATGATGTCACTTGCCACCTTCGGCCAAGAAAGACCAGCCAACTACGCCGTACATATGTGTTTATGCATCTGTGTTTCTGCACAAATATGTGCAAAAACACAGGTGCACTCTTTATTCTTAGCTGAGATGGCCCAGTGGTTAGAACGCGTAAATCGTAACCGATGATTGCGTGTTCAAACCCAGGCAAGCACCACTATATGTGTGTGCTTAATTTGTGTTTATAATTCATCTCGTGCTCGGCGGTGAAGGAAAACATCGTGAGGAAACCTGCATGTAGCTAATTCCATCGAAATTCTGCCACATGTGCATTTCACCAACCCGCATTGGAACAGCGTGGTGGAATATGTTCCAAACCCTCTCCTTAATGGAAGAGGAGGCCTTATCTCAGCAGTGGGAAATGTACAGGCTGTTACTTTACTTTACTCTTTATTCCTTCACTCTCATAATCCAATTGAAAAGGAAATCAGGTACAATCGGAAAGAGTTCATCACTGGATCGATGAGTAATATTCGATAAAAAACAATAACTTTTTAATGGTTAAACCTGGGGTTTGAACCTCAGGACCTAAGGCCTCATGCTTAGCCAATGCACTATCGAGGTAGTCCCTCTATTCATAATATATATGCATGGTCTATAAAATAATATAATACTTTTTTATTTCGTAATAATAGTATTTAATTATAGATAAGATAATTTTTATAGCGTTTTTGAACTCACATTCAACAACATATCAACAATTTTTATTCTTCGTATAAAATATTATTACATATACTGATAATTTTACATAGTCCTTCTCTGAGAAAAAATGTTCTATGACAGAAAATACTTACAAACGTGAGTAAAATTTTAATATAAAGACATTACGTCCCTCAGAGTTGAGTCAGACATCATGCCCAGTCACATTTAAGAATCCGGTAAATGTCACCGCGTCTGGAGCGTAGAGGATAAAGTTTGGACGGTTTCATATCTTTCATATAGTTTTATGTAACCTTAGTATGTCTAGAATTACTTATTCCAAACTTTACTTTCGCTATGGTAGATTATCTCATTTCTGTAATTCAGATCGTGACGTAATTCTCATTTGGATTGGATTGTTGGTTCGCATCACCGAATAATCATTTTAAATTATGCGTAATATTATAAATACAAAAGTTTGAGTTTTTATTTTTCAATCGCAACAGAATAGCTGAACGGATCTTAAGCACATAGGTTACTTTTTATGCTGGAATAATATACCAATCACCCACCAAATCACCTCTTCCTTCTCACACGGAGCTGAGACCTAACTCTCTATGGTAATAAATCTCTAGTGTAGTGTACATGAAACAATTCATAATTTTTATTTATTGCTTTTTTATGGTATCTTTACAGACGCATATTTTATGCCTTAGTCTTATCTACGTATAATCTAACTACATTTTTTATTATGCCTACACAAGTTCCCGATTGAAATTTTGTTTGTTACACGGTATGTTGCATATGTATAGTATATTATGTAATATATATTAAGGTGAACAAGTTTTATTTGTGTTTAAACATAAATTAATATGTAACGTGTAATTAATTATAAAAAGCGAAGTAAATTACCTCAATCACCTCTTATAATGTTACAATTTTATATCATCGCTACTAATAACCATTTGATCTTCGACATTCTTATTTTCAACCGACTTCCAAAAGGAGGAGGTTATCAATTCGTCTGTATTTTTTTTTTTTTTTTTTTTTTTTTTATGTTTGTTACCTCATAACTTTTCACTGGGTGGACCGATTTTGATAATTTTTTTTTTGTTTGAAAGGTAGTGCTTCCCGTGGGGTCCCATTTTTTTTAATTTTTTTTCCGATGATGGTATCCATGTGAAAACGACATAAGTCTTAAATTTGCGTTATGTATATGCGCGACAAATAGGTGAATAACTGAAAATCACGTTAACCAATTTTGATAATTCTTTTTTTATTATCAAATATATACTTCAAGGGTAATTTGGTGAAAGTTTGGTAAGGTTCTGAGCACAGGATCCATGACAAAGTGACGGAACGGAAGGGAACGGAACAATTCTGAGGAGCACGTTAGCGATACTCGGTCGAATCTTTTATTTATAGGTTATTTGGATATTTGAGTCACCTTCCGTAATGTGGTTATGTTTATGTAATTATCATAGTCGAATATTATAATCAACTAGCTACCCACCCCGGCTTCGCACGGGTGCAATACTGATACTAAATAAACTACAGAATTTGTTTATATACGACATCAAATCGCAAACTTCTAAAATTATCAGTGTTTCTTTACTATATTGTTCATGTATTATATACACAAACCTTCCCCTTGAATCACACTATCTTTTAAAAAAAACCGTATCAAAATCCGTTGCGTAGATTTAAAGATATAGGGACAGAGAAAGCGACTTTGTTTTATACTATGTAGTGATGGAACTCCTATACGGCTCGCAGTTAGGGTGCGATATGGGGCAGAATTTCTTACTATCTTTAATCAAATTTTGTCTATGTGATGTGATGTCATATGATGTACGAAATATAGTTGGTCTTTTTCAAAGTTTTTTTGCTGAGTTCGATTACAGCTCTTTCGAGGGATCCTTGTAGTTCACGCCGCGTGACGTATTAAATCCGCATTTTCGAAAGTCTATTTTTGCTTTATTCGCAAGTTTCCTTTGAAATTGTCCTCGAAGTAGTTTCTGACTCATATAAACGGAACGCTTAATCTATCCATATTAAAAAAAATTAGTTAGTCAACATCAGCTTCACTTAAAATCAAAAAATAAATAAAATTTTAACAAAAAGAAAAACCGACTTCAAACAAAATACTATTTTAAAACAAATGAATATGCACGAAAAAGTAATAAAAATAATTGCGTATTCAACATATTTTTTAGAGTCTTCCTAAGTTAAATGAAATAAAAAATATTAGACTACTTAAAAGTCGATTAACGATTATATAATGTAGTTATAATTATTGTTATATTTGGAGTCGGTGTCAGCCAATAAAACCCTACAGTATATCTATCAAAAAACAATACGAGAATACTTTAACAAATATGTTTTTTACAAATTACCTTTTACACAATAATATACTGGATCAATCAAGGGGCTCGTATCGCTTCTTTCTTTTGATTGTTGGGGCAAGGGCACCGTGGCTGACACCGGCTCCAAATATACCAATAACTATAACTACATTATATAATCGTTAATCGACTTTTAAGTAGTCTAGTATTTTTTATTTCATTTAACTTAGGAAGACTCTAAAAAATATGTTGAATACGCAATTATTTTTATTACTTTTTCGTGCATATTCATTTGTTTTAAAATAGTATTTTGTTTGAAGTCGGTTTTTCTTTTTGTTAAAATTTTATTTATTATTAAAAATATTTGCACAGATTTAAGCTGTTAAAAGCACTTTACAGATTTTAACTCGTTATCACACGACTAAACGCTTAAACGCTACTTGGAAAGATTATACTAAACCAACGCATTACAGAACCAACTTTAGAAGATTGCGGTTCCAAAATGACAATAATGCATCACATTTATTTGCAAACATGTAACCTTTATATTCCCAGTAAGAATAATTTAACAATTTTATAATAATCAAAAAAATAAGAAAGCAGTTTAAAAAATGTACATGCTTCTTCAAAATTCTAAACACTTATTCAAGTTTTAGAGCACCTCACGTCATGGTAGCATGCTAAAGAAACGGGGATGGTACCGTTAATTTTTTGCGGGTACTCTGGTGTACCACGGCGTTCTCTAGGCGCTCTAGCCAGGGCGACTAGGGTACACATATCCTCAATGCCGATTTCTTGTGGACGAATCATGTAACGCATTTTTCCACCACAATAAAAAAGTTTAAGGACACTTATGTCAAATTTTATTACGATCAGTCCAGTGGTGTCGTCGTAATAAGCTACGAAGCATGTGTCTAATTTCGTATCTATAATATGAGTATACATAACCGGCTTAACGAAGGATTAATAATAATTGATACTATCTACCAAATATAAGATAACAATATATTAAACATTATAAATTTATAAAAATAAACTGTGATTTAATTTAAGTTATTTTTATTAGATATAAAAGTCAATGGCATATATTAGAATTGCAATTTATTTCTCAAGTAAATTTAACTGTTCAACGATTCTGAAACTAAAATAAATATTTAATTTGGTTCTAGCGATTAATAAAAATACTACGAACTAGACTTAAATAAACTAGAATAAGATTAATTTAGTTTATTTAGCTAAGTAAAGTTATATTACAAGTAAAGTGTTCTTAGCCGTTTTAAAAATGAAATATATTTCAATAAGTTTTTACTTATAATCTTCATTTTGGAATGACAATCAAAATTAAATCATTTTAATCTGATTTTAATTGAATTTTAATTCTTATGAAGATTTGAAAGATAAGACACTCCAACAAGATATTTGAAATTCGAAAACAAAATTTTAAATAAATAAGAATTTAGTTGTAGAAGATTTATATTCAATCGTTAAAAATGCACTTTTGTTAGTTGTATTCTGTAAGTTTTCTAAAGCCTTGAGTTAAATAAGCGCCTGTAAGTTTCCTACTACTGCACTAAGGCCTCTCTTTTTATAGAAATGGCTATCTTTGAATAAATATAAATCTGCCGTAATATTTTCATTGATTAACCCAATGATATGATTTTTCAGTAATCAAAATGATAATATTCTTTATTCAAGTAAGTTCATAAAAACACTTTTAAATCATATTGCTACAGTGTCGGATTAAATGTAAAACTACCACCTGGTCGGAAAGTAGGATTACCGAGAAAAATCAGCAAGAAACTCAGTAGATAATCTTTTCCATAATTATAATTACTGAGAATTATTATACATACTCGTATATTCTCTCTAGAAATCAATAAAGTATCTATACTATTTGATATCAGCTTTAGTTTTTTTAAAAGGAAAACTTAAAAATAACCGTGCAATTTTATTTTGTAATCCGACAAAAACGAAACAGTGTGCCCTAAATAGGATTTATTAATTTTGTGAAGTCGGAAATTAGGTGTTTTAAGGTTATATATACGTATATATAATGACAATGAGATCGTAAAATCAAAACATATTTTATTAGAGCTCTTGCAAGCGCTCTCGAATCATTATTTTATCAAGATACTAAAATTAAAACACTAATCGCAACGCTTCTCTGAAAACATTGGAAACCTGCTGACGATTAAATTAATTTACTAACATAGTGAAAGCATTGCTATATGTAATATAAAGACAAAAAGTTCTATAATTATTCATAGTAACAGTAGATAAACAAAGAACCCTGCATCTTGACCCGTCTCACTTCGCAACATTCGCGATTATTATCAGCTCTGCCCTAATTAAAGTGGACACTTTAACACGGACGTGTTATATTTACTTATAAGGCTAAACGTATTTTACTAAAAAAGCTAAGCTGTGCTATGAATAGTTGGATAATATTGATTTCTTTATAAATAGTGAGCCGAGATGGCTCAGTGGTTAGAATGTGTGCATGTTAACCAGTGACTGCGGGTTTAAGCCCAGGCAAGTACCACTTAATTTTCATGTGCTTTATTTGTGTTTATAATTCACCTCGAGCTCGGCGGTGAAGGAAAACATCACGAGGAAACCTGTTTGTGTCTAATTTCATAGAAATTGTACTACATGTGTATACCACCAACCCGTATTGGAACATCGTGTTAGTATATGTTACAAACCTTCACCTCCAAGGGAGAGGAAACCTTAGCAGTGGGAAATTTACAGGGTGTTGTTGTTGATGTATAAATCAAAGAATAACTAATTTACAATTGCAAGACTGCCACTGTTTTATGAAAATTGTGATGATGATAAAAATGAAAAAAAATCACATCGAAACTAATCCCAGCACTAGCCTAGAGATATTCTCAGCCAGCACAACCCTAGTAGATTATAAGATATATATTGTATAAGATATTCTAGACGTATTTTGGCGCCGGACGGTTGGAAGGCAATCTTAATATTGGCTGGCTAGATTAAGCTGGCTGTCTAATTTCGCTGGACTAGCTAAAACACACATTTATATTCATTAAAATTTTAATTGTAGAACCCAATTATACAAAAATATATGTATAAAAAATCGTCAAAGAGATAAGTGGCGTCTAGATTAAAAGAATATATACAATAGACATTGCGTCGGTTTTAATGAAACTTGTTTTGATATCATTTAAAATTTTAATTAATAAAGAATTAATCTTCTTTTTTTTAAAATTACTATATTTGAGTATTACTTTTAATAGCTTGATTTTTTTAGTATTAGGTAACGATTTGTATTTTGATTTGGCATATTTATTAAGTAGCTTCTACCAACTAAAAAAGGTTGGATACGTTAGATTTAATATGCGCTTAAATAAGTAGTAGTTCGATGATCTCAAATTATAGCATTATAGATCATCATAACATCCTCCTGCCCTTATCCCAATTACTTGAGGCCGGCGTAGCATGTCTTCTCCTTCCATACTACTCTGTTGGACGTCATATCATACGTAACATTCTTTCTAACCATATCTTCTTTCACGCAATCAATCCATTGTTTCTTTGGTCGCTCTCTACCTCCATAGATATTTACTGTCTATAATAAATTATAATTATCATAATGGTCATGGCCATGAATGTTGGCACTGAAAAATGTTAACCATTACTTAGATAGCCAATTCGCAAGTTTTACTTTAAAGTACAATACAATAGTTTCTACACATAAAACTTATATCATTACAAATCTAAAGAATAAGTAATCATTGTAAAGGATATTTAATCAAAACAAATATCTATTTCTATTAGCTAAGGAAATAAAGCCGCTTCTCTAACAATGATTAAACAATAGTTAAGACATAATTACAATTTATTGATCTTCGACTGTGTAGACAACAATGAAACTACGTACTATATAATGTATTGAATCGAACATAATTTGTAGATACTCTATAAGTATATGGTCGGAGTGTCTTTATTAGATATGACTACTGCAACTACTGCTAGCTATAGTACTTAAGACATTTTTAATGCAAAGAATTAATAAAGACCTAGAAGACTAAATTTGATATTTTGCAAATTCGTTCGTTTTTTTAAATAATTTTCTAGATCCAATAACAACGAAGACTACGCGCTATGTTTTTTGGACTCCCGGCACTCTTGATTAAGAATTCTAGTATTGATTTTACTAAAGTCTGACTAAAATAAAATGTTACCCACCAAAAAGGTCTCATACATAACGGAAATGAAATTATAATTTAGGATAGTCTCATATTATGCTGATTTATTAATCTATTAATGAATCTAAATGAATTTTCTATGTACTTAATTTAAATTTTTGCGTAATTTATTATTTTATGTCATAACTATAAAGGTAAATAATTGTGTTCTACTTGTCACAGAGGTTGCCACTTCAGCTGTAAGGCCGCCTTTGTACTCTTATAATTTATTGTATCCTATGATGTTGCATTGTATTTATCTACAATACAGTTTATAAATAAATTAAATAAAGAGTATTTACTTTCAACATGGATATTTAATTTTCAGAATTCGGTCCATTAAAAACAAAATGTTTCAATATTTTTATCATCAATCATGATCATTACATAGTATAAAACAAAGTAGCTTACCGCTGTCTGTCCTATGTATGCTTAGATTTTCAAAATTAAGCAACGGATTTTAATGCGTTTTTTTT
The DNA here is from genome assembly GCF_905220365.1 of Vanessa cardui. Classification (NCBI taxonomy): domain Eukaryota; kingdom Metazoa; phylum Arthropoda; class Insecta; order Lepidoptera; family Nymphalidae; genus Vanessa; species Vanessa cardui. The sequence goes on from NC_061135.1 coordinate 7,978,225, forward strand.
ATTAGATAGATTGATTCGAGAAAAAGGTTTTTATATATAATAAATGGACAATACATACATGTAACAAGAAAGACTGTAACTGTATAATATATACTATATATATACTTTAGAAATATCTAATGTGATGTCGTAAATATACTATACAAACATAATATTGTAAAGGAGTGGTTTTTAAAATTAGCAGCACTTGTTTCACGCGAATAATTAGCAAGACTAATTCTATTTTAATACTAAACGATCTCTGCACTCTAATTATTATGTATTTTATTTCAGTTTACACAGATGTTAGGTTAATTATCGCTAAAGGACGGCCTAAAGTGTTTTAAATATATCAAACAAATGCTATTCTAACAATACAATATTTAATACATAAATTTTATTTTCATTACATTTCTCCTGAAATTCAATAGATGCCATATAAAATTCGATTTAAACGAGTTGGGTTATGAGGATGAGAGAACGCTTAACCGATTTGTAATTTATTTTAACAAAATCATTTAAAGCATTATACATATTATCGAAACGTATAGATATTAAAATTCATTTGATTTTTTTATTGAAATAATTAATCTATTGTTTGATTCTGAAATATGGGTCATTCCATAAAAATAGGGTAATTTAAGAACTTAACTTGTCATAATGGTTTTTTAATAACAATTAAATCGCTAGTTGGTATTAATGGTAGATATTTAAGTTATTGTTCCAAAATTAAAAGGGCCAATCACTTAATACATTATTTTACGAGAAATTTATGGTTTTATAAATTTATGCGTCTAGGGACTGACGTGTATATTTAGGGATTGACAAGATCCATACAATTTAGGGATCTAGGGACTGATAAGTATAACTAGGGTCTGATGAGAATGCTAACTCGATTCTCATTTATTTGTTATCACAAATCTCATGGAAATCACAGGAAATCATAATAACAAACCTATTAATGTAGCATTGCTATTAAAATAAAACTAATAAATACTGAAAAAAATACGTATTATTAAAACAGCATAGAGATACGATTGGACGGATCTACCAGCTAACCAGTCTTGTTCACGCTTTTGTTGGTGTATTGATTTTTAATGCCTAACCTAACCTAACCTAATCTTCGTACGTAGGGATTGAGGACGCACGATTGATGACGCTTACCAGAAACGTTTACAATTACGACAATATTTAAGCAGCAACTCATTCAGTAATAAACTCAATAATAAACATATTATATGTAGTTATTATATGGTTATATATTATAGTTTCGCTTACGATCATCGACTTTTATAATATTTCCGTAATTTTATAAACATGCGTGGAAGCAGTTACGTTTGTGAACAATACCAACAATTTAATTTGAGCAATAAAGTACGTAAGTAATAATATGTACTGAAGCAAATATTATCCTTAATTAATAAATTTCGTTTCTCAAAGTTATTCCTCCGTAAAGGTAAAATCTATTAGAGATCGAGGAACAGGCAATTAGCCAAATTAAGATAACAGTTTCGGATATGCTCATCCGATAATGTTACTACATTACTTCAAATGAATAAATCCTACCTACGTGGAATTTATGTGACATAAATTTAACTCTCCGCTCGCATGATTATGCTCGTAATGTTATTGATTTCGGTTTTAACTAATAAAAATTATAATAATATACTGATGTTAACATACCTTTACAAGTATGCTTATAAATCATTTCATAATTATAATTTGTACATTTAGTAGCCTTGTATACTCTAATATTATTATTTATATAAATTACAAAAAAATATATAATTATAAATGAAGGGTTCGGTTTCAACTCGTTATAAGTCATGATGATGAATGAAAGTATAATTGTTCACGTTATTATTAAATTTTAATTATTATATCACAATAACTTATGATGGAACACGATTAAGAAAAGCGATATAAACAACTCTAGGTATAATAAATAAATAAATAAATATAAGACAACATCACATACATTACTCTGATCTCAATGTAAGTAGCTAAAGCATTTGTCTTATGGAAAATCAGAAGTAACGACGGTACCACAAACACCCAGAACGAAAACAACATAGAAAACATCGACTTGGCCGGGAATTGAACACGGGACCTCGGAGTGGCGTATCCATGAAAACCGGTGTACACACCACTCGACCACGTAGGTCGTCAAGGATTTATGATTTGGGCAATACTGATTTTAGCCAATAACGCGACGTAACCACGTTACAAATGCGTTTATGTTTTCGTTGGCATACAGAATCAGGGCCCCGGTGTTAACGCAGCCAGTTCGTCCGATCAACTGTGCCACAAGGTCGGGGCTTCCTCGTCAACTATGACATTTTCAGATTGTAACGTGTTCTTGACGTCATACTGACACAGTGGCGACCTCACTCAAACTTACAGCTTGACGTTACCAGCTGAGTACGATAAACTGTCAAACTAAATCTTTATTAAACTTATTGATAAAATATAAATTTAAAGCACATGCGATCAAGAACACCTCAACGTAGGAGAATAGTTGATTTTTTAAATTTGTCTCAATAAATACAAGTAAACATTTTTATACAAAAAAAGGGGAAATTGAACTCTAAAACAACGCGATTAAAACTGATATTTGGTTGCTTTGTTGCTTTTTATTTTACTTATATCTATACTATCTATACTACTATATAAATCTCTAGAGTCTGTCTGTACACTCAATTTTTTGGTCGAATTTCGTCATAGGTATTCGTTTTATGACTGCCTGATATCAGTTTTACCATTTTTGAATTTTTTGTCTGTCTGTCTGTCTGTATGTCCCGCTATAACTCGAGAACGGCTGAACCGATCTTTACAAAAATTGGTATACGGTAAGAACACGTGATTGCGCAAATGATAGGCTATTTATATATTTAAAAAAGTATGTGTTTGTATGTCTGCCATCTATAGACTCAGAAACTATGTGTCCGATCATGATGAAAATTGTTATGCATGTGTGCTTTTTGAAATAGGAAGTGATTATGCTATCTCCATTAATGTAACTCGCCACCAGATGGCGTTGCGATAAAAAGACTTCTACACCGTTCAACCGATTGTCATGAAAATGAGTACGTACAAGTATTTTTACTTAATCAACCGATAAAAAATAATGCATTAAAGAAATAAAATCTATTCAAAAAGCAAAACAGCGAACTTAATTTCCGTGATATGTCAATAAATATAAAATAATCATAACAATTATAATTTTCATTTTAAATTAGGATAATTATAAATTACATACACGGGAAAAAGTGACTGGCTATTTTGATTATAAGAAAGTGAACAATACCAATAACAATAACGAAATATCGGAACATCGATAAGATATGTACAGCGTCATAGAACCAAAAGAGCTACTGAAATAACACACCAACAAAAAATAAGCTTAGAAGCTAATAGAATCCGAATTTCTTCTTTGCGAGCTGCCGAAACAGTTAGTCAACGTAATGATCAAGTTTTAGATCTTCGAACAAGAGCATCTTCGTCTAATGTTGTCTTAAATTTTCGCGATTATTACACATTTAAATAAAACTAATTATAACGGATGAATCGCTTATATTAATTATTTTTAGACATCCCGACGTTTCGAGCACTTTGCAGTGTTCGTGGTCACAATTGAGCAATTGAGCAATTGAGAAATCGTTGGCGGTTGGCGGTAGTTGGCGGTAGTTGTTAATAATATGTTTAAAAATAATTAATATACGCGATTCATCCGTTATAATTAGTTTTATTTAAGCATCTTCGTCATCATCATCTTCCTGCCCTTATTCCAATTTTGTTTGGGGTCGGCGCAGCATGTCTTCCCCTTCCATTCTTCTCTGTCAGACGTCATCTCACAAGTAACATTCTTTCTAACCATATGATCTTTCACACAATCATTTCCTTTATCGTCCTCTACCTCTATATCCATCTACATTAATGCACAAAGCCTTCCTCACAATATGTCCTTCTATCCTCCGCATTACATGCCCATACCATGATAGCCGCCTTCCACATAACTTCTCGGCTATGGGTGACACTTTCAAATTTCCTCTTATGTACTCATTCCTTACTTTATCCATTCGCGTAACACACATTCCTCTCAGCATTCACATCTCCGCAACATGGAATTTTCATTCAGTCATCCCTATTGTAGCCCAACACTCTGATCCATATAGAACAGCAGGTCTGATCATGGTCTTATAGATTTTCCCCTTAAGTTTAAGGGGATGACGAAGAGAAGACGAAGACGTAGGTACAAGATCCCCTATACATAGCACAGACTAACTCCACATACTTACCAGGCAAACCTTTCTCTTTCAATAAGCTAATAAAAAACCTGACGAGCGATTCCAACGACCGAATGACCAACGGTTAAAACATGACTAAGTCAAGAACTAGAACAAATAATCTCAATAGATAAACCTTCAATTACGTTAAATGTTCTGATAACAACATGCATCCCGATGTGATCATTATTTCATAGAATATAGTATGCCCATATAGTCAGGTTTATAAAAATTGCTGGTATGTGCTGCTCCGCTGACAAAGTTTATTTATCACAAATGGTTGAACCACCAGAACCAAAAGATACCAACACCGTGGAACTACTAAGAAGTCTAAATATTTCCTTCAGTATATAATTATAACATGAAATACATTTCATGTTTTCAAGTGACATCAATTGGAGCAACAAATATTGTACAATACAATAATTTCGCACCAACATTTAAAGTGAAGACAAGTATATAATCAGATTGGTTTATTTCTTCCAGTATCTGAACAAAATTACCAGTTTCTGCAAATTGCAAAAAAAGGAAAAAGCGATTGATCGACGATGTTCAATACTACAAATCATCGAAAAGTCATCACTTAATTAAGTTAGATATATCAATATTGCTCTAGAAGATGAAACAACAGATAATTTCAAAGTCATTATTAAAGATAGAACGCAATCGAATGCATGAAAGGCGCTTTAATGCTCCCAAAACTCCTGAACTTACAGCTGTAATTGTCGGTATAGAAATTACAAAACGAGATATTGTTACCACTACGCGAAACCAAGCAAGGTATCGCTGAAACACACTGACTGTATGACGATTACTACGATTGTCCAATTCCGTATCTGTGTACAGAAGATGAATGTCATCTCGAACTGTATCAAACTAATCTCACGACAGGCTCTGTGACATGGAAGAGAGTTAGTTGTAACGCTTTTTATGGGTATCGTATAATGATTAGAGATAATCAATTTAATCATATTCTGAAGTGTCGTCAACGTTTCAACAATTCATTGTTGATATGTACGCTAACATAAAATAATAACAACTATTAATATCAACATTTTTAGATAAGATAATTATAAATTTCATATACGGGAAGAAGTGATTAGCTTTATTGATTATAAGAAAGGGAACAATAATCGTAATTGGGTAAAGTATAGAAAAGTATACTCACAACTTTATTGAACAATGAATCATTATTTTAAATGTAAGTGTAAGATAAGGTACAATCAGTTTTACATAGAGATTACACCAACAAAAAAATACTCATGAATCATATGTTTCCAGATTCACCAAAATAGAATGTGAACTTAACAAATAAGTTTATGGGTTTCATGAAAAATAAAGAGGAAATAGATGACGAACATTAAATGAAATATTTTTTTAAGAAATTGAATATCTCGCATGTTTCTTTATTCATTCCTTTGTTATTTGTGCATCGTTAATGATCAAAAATTAATTACAAAGTGAACATTTAAAATTCATTTTGCTGCGACATAAAAAACGCGTGCATCTTAACCGATGATTGTGGGTTCAAAGAGCGGGCAAGCAACTAAATTTAAAACTGCTCTAATTTCAACGAAATGTAGATGTACTGATGAAAGTGTTGATACACATGTAGCCGATTTCATTGGAAGATTACCGAACCGCATTGGAGCAGCGTGGTGGAATACGCTCGAAAACTTTCCTCTCAAAGGGAGAAGAGACATTAGCCCAGCAGTGGGAAATTTACAGGCTGTTAATGTAACATTAATGTAATGCCCAGCGAAGCGGGCGGGTAAAGCTAGTTAATTATAATATTTTTGTATACCGAAACGAGTGGCGTTAATATGATGAAGACATTGTTTGCTGAAGTTAAACCATTTAGCTTAATAAAATTATGGGTATCTATACTTATAATAAATCTGTAGAGATGTCAATTCTGTACATGAAATATTTTTCCAAAATAACTATCAGGGGGTGATCAGGGGTCGATACTGATGCCAAAAATGCAATCAGTAAAATTTTTGTCTGTCTGTCTGTCTGTCCATATAACCGTTATAGAAACAAAAACTACCCGACGGATTTTAACGAAACTTGGTACAATTATTTTTCATGCTCCTGAGCTGGTTATAGTATACTTTTCATCACGCTACAAATCAAATCAAATCAAATCAATTTTATTCAAGTAAACTTCACAATGAAGCGTTTTTGAATCGTCAATAATCAAATACTACCACCGTTTCGGAAAGCAGCTTCTAGCGAGAAGAAACGGCAAGAAACTCGCATAGTTGCTCTTTTCAAATAAACACATTTACAATGCCGTTATTGACAGTAATTAGCGTCCTATCATGGAACCCGAGCCTAACTCCAGGCGTTTCTTTCTAAAAAGTACTCTTTTAATGAATAGTATGATTTATTTATTAATTTAGTCTTAATAATATTTTTAAATTTTGAAAATGGTAAATTGATTATATTTTCCGGTATCTTATTATATATGCGTATACCATTGCCCAAAAACGTTCTATTTACCGTATGCAAACGGAAACTGGGGGTTACAAGTTTATTCTTATTTCTTGTATTAATAGTATGTACATCAGCATTGATAGAATAATTTTTAATATTCTTTTGTATAAAGATTATATTATCATAAATATATTGTGAAACAGCCGTTAATACACCTATTTCTTTAAATTTTTCGCGTAATGATGTCCTGGAGCTAATATTGTAAATAGATCGGATAGCTCTTTTCTGTAGAATAAAAACAACTTCAATCTCTGCTGCATTACCCCATAACAACATTCCATATGACATAATACTGTGAAAATTACTAAAATAAACTAGTCTAGCAGTACTTATGTCCGTAAGTTTTCTAATTATTTTTATTGCATAAATGGCACTACTTAGTTTTCTTGCCAGGGCATACAAATGGGTGCCCCACTGCAGTTTGGAGTCAAGGGTTATCCCTAAAAAGACCGTCGACTCAACAAACTCAAGCCTTTCATTTTTCAAAGTTATTGCAGCAGGATTTGATTTGACATTTGGCAAGGAAAACAAAACACATTTAGTCTTTTTAGCATTAAGTACTAAATTATTTATGTCAAACCAACCAAGAACCCGCGACAGAGCACTGCTTACAACGTCATAGTTGTTTATTTTTCTATCAAGTTTAAAAATGAGGGATGTATCATCTGCAAACAGTACAATATCGCAAGTATTTTTTACGAAATAAGGTAAATCATTTATATATATTAAGAACAAGAGAGGTCCCAAAATTGAACCCTGTGGTACACCCATTTGCGCCACAGCGCCATTTGATTTTGCACCATTAACCACAACCTTCAAAACTCTTTCACTAAGGTAGGAGGAAATTAATTTCAATGCAGGGCCCCTGATACCATAATATTTAAGCTTTTCTAGGAGAATATCATGCCTAACACAATCGAAAGCTTTTGATAAATCACAAAAAACTCCAATAGCGTTTTGTGACTTTTCCCACGCATCATAAATGTGCTTAACAAATGCTACACCCGCATCAGCAGTCGAGCGACCCTTAGTAAAACCAAACTGTTGAGAATGCAATAGCTTATTCGAGTTAAAGTATAATAGCAATTGATTAAGCATGACTTTCTCAAAAATTTTACTTAATACTGGCAAAATAGAGATCGGTCTGTAATTGTTTGGATCATTTTTATCACCGGACTTAAATAATGGGATTACTTTACTTAATTTCAACATATCAGGAAAAATACCAGATTGTACGCATTTATTAAAGATTATAGCTAAATAAGGAGCCAAGTCAACAATTACATTGTTAATAATTGTGACTGATAAATCCCAAAGATCACAGGTTTTTTTCAGATTTAATGTTTTAAATATTTTTATTATTTCGTACGGAGTTATATTCTCAAAAGAAAATTCTAACTCATTCTGGGGAACATAACACTTGAGTAGGTCTAAAGCGTCATTAGGAGACGCATTAAGTCCTTTAGTAATATTCAGAGGAATATTAGAGAAATATTCTTCGAATTCATTGGCCACATCTAGATCTTTGCCTACAATTTTGCCTTTTATACTAAGGGATAACTGCCCTGCATCAAACTTCAACCTACCTGTTTCCGAACTTATAATATCCCAAGTAGTTTTCATTTTATTATTAGATTTTAAGATTTTATTTTTAATATGCAACGAACGAGCTGTTTGACAAACTTGTTTAAATAACTTGGAATATTTTTTAACAAAATTGATAAATTTACAATCACGATTATATTTCTTAAGTTCATATAGCTCATACAATTTATTTCGACTTATATAGATACCGGTAGTGGCCCAGTCTGAGAACTGCATTTCATTGTTTTGATAAAAGGTTTTTAACTGAAATATTTTATTGAATTCGTTATTAATTACTTGTAAAAGAGAATTATATAAAGAGTTGGGATCATTTGAGCTAAGATTCAATTTTGGAAGGCTACAGTGTAAAGCATTATTGAAGTTGATTAAACCTTTCACAGTAATTGGCCTACAAGTGATTTTTCGTTTCTTTTGATTTTTTTTTATACCTATTGACACCATTTGGCCAAAGTGATCTGATGTAAGGTTTGATAAGATTTTCTTATTAACGGCCTCACAACTACAAAACACGTTATCTATGCAGGTTGCGGAAGTCGCTGATATTCTTGTAGGTTCACAAAATATGTTATTTAGATTATAAGATTGAAATAAATTTATAAACCTAGTACTTATGGAAGATTGCACTAAAATGTCAATGTTAAAATCTCCACAAATAACTATATTCTTTCGCCCAGTACAGACTCGCTTAAGGGCGTCCTCCATCACACATTCAAAAAGGTTAAAATCCGATTGTGGAGGTCGGTATACGCACATAGCTATAGTATGCTCGAGTTCCACGCATGACAGTTCAACAGTGCGCTCTATTGAAAGATCCACAATGTCTTTTCGCTCTTTACAATGTATATTCTGTTTTGTGTATATTAATGATCCTCCATGTTTAGTTAATTTTCTAAAGAACGCACTTGACAATTTATAGTTATTAATACTAGGTGGTAGCTGATGTGACAAGATCCAGTGTTCGCTAATACAAAATATGTCAATATTATAGTACTTTAAAAATAATTCAATTTCGTTATCTTTGCTGGATAAGCTCTGTATATTCTGATGTACAATACTAATAATAAATTTATAGTGCTTATCCGTTGTCTTATTGCTTAGTTTTTTAATTTATTATTGTTAGTAGCACAACTACTAATCAAGGGTATAATATTTTTTTTAATTGTAGTGTCTACAATTGGATCAAATATATTGTAAGCTAACAATGTAGCTATATGTCGTTTATATTTAAGTGGCAGGTACATTGTATACTTTGTCAGCTTAAAGTTAAATATAAATTTATTTATGTCAAAATTAATAAATACGTCACTATGACGGCATGTCATGCTATGTAAAAATAGATTTAAATTATAGATGTATTTATTTTGTGCTTCCGTTAGTAAGTTAGAATATGGGAAAGCACATAGTAAATATTTACATCTATAATTTTTATTTATGTCAAGAAGGATATTTATTGATTTTAAGACATCTTTTTTCCTAACTGATAAACTGTCTCCATAGAAAATTATAATATTAGAATTTTCCTTATATTTAGTTTGTTTAATTTTGTTTATCATTTCTATGTATGGAATCCCTGGACTACAAATGTTAATTACTTTTTGCTTCAAATTCTTACTTAATAATAATCCCATGCCCTGGCCTACCTTGTCCGAGTACATATATGTATTATAAGTATTACAGACAGTGTCAGACATTGTATCCAGACTATTTGGACTATTAATATTGGTAGTGACACATTTCTGGGAAATGGTTTTGGTAATACTATTTTCTTTGACACTATGTGACTCATTGACCATAGGAAGTGGCTGCACAGTGTGAACGGACTGACAGTTACAATTTATGTGCTTATTTGTTAGGGAGTCGAATCGCTCCATATTATAGTTGCTGATATTCAATAGCTCATTAGCTGCAAGTACAGTCAATAGGAGCAGAGCTGTGAAGGGAAATGTCGGAAAAACGGGCGAAGTTACTCCATATTTAAAGCTTCCGTCGCGTGTACAACCTTAATGGTTAAAGCTACATAGAAATTGTGTATTACGGAAATGAAAAAAATTTTATATAATTTTAAGGAGATTAAAATTATATAAAAAATATCCCTTGACGGCCTTTGTCTATCTTTTATGGTTGACTAACAATAACACGTGTCACTCCCGCTTAGTAGTTCGAAGCTTTCTGATTATATTTGTCTATTCCGTTTATATATATATTACACTCCCAACTATCCCGAATTAAAAAAGTTAACAGTATTAACTATTCCATAAAAAAGAAGCATAGAAATCGGTATAGAAACACCAAAGTTACATATGAAATACGCTAATAATAAAGCTATCGTGAATACTAAACCTATACTACTATATAAATCTCTAGAGTCTGTCGGTACACTAATTTTTGTCGTAATTCGTCATAAGTATTTTTTTTATGATTGACTGACATAAACTTTACCATTTTTGTCTCTATGTATGTTCTGCTATAACTCGAGAACAGATGCACCGATCTTTATAAAAATTGGTACAGACGAAAAACATGTGATTGCGCAAATGATAGGCTTCCTATATACAAAAGTGGATGTGTTTGTATGTGTGTCATCGATAAATTATTTTATCCGTATCATTAAAAATGACCAACAGATGGTCCTTACGAGTATTATGATGCATTTCTATGACGATCAACCGATAAGTATAAAATATGAAATAAAAATGAAAATCCTTGATCATCATTGAATCAAATAATTTATATAAATATAAACCACCATGCCATTGAAGAAAAAAACGATCGGAACATCAACAATATATGCGCGGCGTCATCCAAAAGGGCTACGGAAATAACACACCAACAAGAAATACGTTTAGAAACAAATAGAATCCAAATTTTATCTTGAGAGTTGCCAAAACAGTCAACGTAATGATCAAGTTCCAGATCTTCGAACAAGCATCTTCATCAAGAGATTCTGAAATACCTGACGAGCGAGCCCAACGACTGGTTGATCAATGATTAAAATAGACTAAGTCAAGAACTAGAACCAATCTCAATAAATCCCGATGTGATCATTGGTTCAATGAATATAGTATGCCCATATTGTCTCGCTATGATGTTTAAAATAAACTGCTGGTATAATGCTACTCCACTGGCAAAATGTATTTACCACAACTGATTGAACCACCAGAACCTCTTCTTATGTATGTTACGGGAACTACTGAGGAGTCTGAATATTTCCTTAAGCATATTAGAAATTACAATTCTTGCTTTGAAAGGACATCATTTGGAGCAACAAATATTGTACAAAATTATTGGTTCACTTCTTCCAGTACCTAAATAAAATCTCCAGTTTCTGGACATTTATTCCATGGACAACGTAGAAAAAGATTGATCTTCGATACATATTCAGTACCACAACTAATCGAGAAATCATCGCTAAAATTAGGACTAAAATAAATGTTTAGTTCATGATTTTAACAGTTTTAAAAGGTGAAACTAGGTGCTCTAGAAGGTGAAACAACAAATGATTCAAAATCATTATCAATGCAGATAGAACGTCATTGAATGCACAGCGTGAAAGGCGTTTTAATGCTGCCGTAGCTCCTGAAGTCACAGCTGTAGTTGTCGGTACAGAAATTACAAAACGATGTATTGTTATCACCAAGCGACACAAAAACAATCAAGGTGTCGCTGAAACTCATCAATCGTATGACAATTATTACGATTATCCAATTATTATGTTTATGCGAGAAGAAGATTGATATCATCTCGGACTGTATCAAAATATTCTTACGTTTCATAATATTGTTGACATGTACGCAATGGTCGAGGACGAACGATTAAACTACATTCGATACAACCAATCAAAACTCTTGCTGCAAAAAGTAGCTGCTGATATTAGACAAAGATCTTCGTAGAGTGGAAGTCCAAGACATATGCACGAATATGCTCAGGATTTTATGGGTGTTATGACCAATCTACAGCCTATCGAGATCTCGCGTTTTTTTTCTTTTTATTTGTTTCTTTATTATTTATACATTGTTGATGATCAGTAATTAATTACAAAAGGAAAAATTTAAAACTTATTTTTCTGCGACTAATGCCCAGCGAAGCGGGCGGATATAGCTAGTTATATAATACAAAATAAATAAGTTACATTAAATAATAATATATTTAACTGTTCTGTCTTATCTTTTCGTAAATTATTATTTTATAAATTTGTGATTTATTATTTATTTTTATGTATTTATATACAGAAAGCAATATATGAAGGTCGCTACAAAAAACGAAGCAAAAGACCAGAAAATACACTCTGAAGCAGAGAAACGAATAAGACAGTTACAACTAAGTAGCGCAGTTGCTACTAATCTTTAAAATACAATGCTATTTACAAAGAATTCTCTCAAAAGCAATTAAGTGCTCTTTTGAATGACAGAAATAAGACAGAGCTGACAAAAGCAGTATGGAAATACTAAATAGACAAAATAACCAAAAGAGTCTTAGCTACTGAGTATTATGCAAATGAGGAGAGCGTAGTATAAGAGCGAGGTCCTATGAATATTCATCCGTTAGTCATTACAAAAGTTTCTTTGGCTCTCCAGCAACTTAAAAATGCAACGGATTATGAATTAATTCTATAACATTTTTGATCATCATTATCCTATAAATAAAGTATACGTACGAAATGTAAAAAATGTAATTTGTTTTTACTGCCAGAATTATTTATAAAATCATTCATTAAAATTTTTCTATTTAATTAATTGTTGAGATTTTCATATTTCGAATTTTATAACAATACTTTATGATAACAATTTTATTGATTTTATTATTATAAAAAGTTTGTATGAGTTCATAAATGGGACTCGTGCAACTAAACAATTATATTGAATTTTTATTATTATTTTATTATTTTTCTCTTGGTCTTCTATAATAATTTTTTTATCACGATTCCTAAGGAATTTTTCTTCAAAAAATTAGTGACAAACCTAAAATACATATTATAATTTTTGATAATAATATGCTTAAGAGCATTATCTTAGATCTATCTCACAGGAGTCTTAGATAACTTCTGTTAAGTGCTACATATATGTAACATCGAGCATTCAACCGAGACTTTAAGAAGTAACTTGATGGTAGAGCTTTGTATAAGCCCAACTGGGTTGGTACCCACTCATCAGATATTCTACCGCCAAACATTACTACTCAATATTATTTATACGGTTTCATGAGAGCGCTAGTGTAACTACAGACACAAGGGACATAGCATCTTAGCTCTCAATTATATTATGTGATGTAAGGAATGGTAAATATTACTATTAGTAACAGTTGCTATGGCTATGGTCGGCGGTGATCTTCAATTCATCCATTTCGAATACCTAACTATTACATAAAAATAGGCACTGACCTCAAATAGCTGGTAGTTCTTATTCCTATGTAATAGTATACTTCGTCGACTCTAAAAGTAAACGAAAAATAAATGATGATGCATTACATACAAATTAATTACACAAAAAAATATTGCTCCATGATAATTTGCGCAATAGTTTTGCAAATTGAGACATACAATTTGTTATCCTCTCCATGTTTCTAAGATTTTGATGAAAAATGAACAACAAATTACTCTATCGCCTGTTCAAGAGTTCCCAGGATAATAGTCAAACCATAATTGTTTTTCCCGTTGTTTTATAAAGTACTGAATAACGACTAATGATATTTTAAATTACAACGATTTGACTGAGGGAGCCGGAGGGGGGGGTGGTGGAACGAATGTCTCTTTTATATTGTTTGGAAGTATCACTTTCGTTTAACGTGCATATAAACAGTCATATCTACATACATATATTAAAATTGGAGTGTCTTTTTGTAATATTAAAATAACCGCCTTTTACGAAATACATAATATGTATGTAGACACGGTACATAAACCAAAATAGTTTTACGAGTTTTGTCTGTATATCTGTTTGTTCTGGCTAATCTCTGGAATGGTTGCACCGATTGTGATGGGACTTTCACTAGCAGAAAGCTGATGTAATAAGGAGTAACTTAGGCAACAACAATAACTCTTTTGTTTAATTGAAACACTCTCGAAGTCACGGACCAAGATAGTACAAAACATAACAGTATTTGTAGGAATACAAATCCTTATATATAAAATATTCTAAATAAAGATTCTAGTTCACTTAAATTAAATTTTAATTAGTAATATTTTTTTCATTAATAAATTAACAAGTAATTTGATCCTACGATCTCATGATCTATCCAACGAGACCAACTATTCGTAGGCTACTAAATACATATAAAGGCTGGCTACCAAATAATATATGATCAAATTAATAAGACAAATTTACCTTGAATTATTTTGTAAAACATGACTAACTAAATTTAACGAACATACAGTAACATTTTTGTAACATGATTAAATTTATTCAATTGTATTCCTACATACAACAGTTATCACGAAATAAGCAATCAAAACGTATACCCGTACCGTTTTCAATAATCATTTAGATAATGTTAACAATACATGGAAAAAGTAATAAGAATGATAAAAAATATGCTATTGAATGTACAAACAACTCATAAGCGTTTATTTTTATTAAACCTTTAACAGACCGTAACAAAAAACGTTCGCGTTATCAGTGATATATTTTATCAATTTGATTTTATGGCATATCCTTTATATTAAGGACCGTTAGACCAAAATAACATTTTAACAACACGAATTTTGCTTCGAAATAAGGAAATATAATAATGCTACAATGAAGTTTCACACAAATATTATTTCCTTTTCGATGATTTATTAATTTAACAGGTGATGATAGAATGAAATATTTAGTAAAACCTGTTTTTATTTGGACGATTTTTCTTAAGCGATAGGCATATTGTTATATTAAAGCGAATAAATAAAAATGGTTTTAAATAAAATGAACATATATATTTTATTGATTAAATAAAAATAATAATATTATAGCAACGTAGTGTTCGTATGTAATAAAATACAGTCCACTTGAGGGAAAAGAAAGAGATAGAAAGAGATGGAGAAAGGGTCTGCCGTGACGTCACCAGTCGATCTTACCTGCAAAATGAGAAAATGGTTGTTTCACATCAAAATTATATTCGACACTTTTATTCGGCGGCTTTAATCATCTGTTTTTCACGAATCAACATCAGTTCCTTTGTTTAACCTTTATGTTACGAGTGTATAAAACTACTATATTAATATATTATGTTTAAAATATTCCCCGTAGAATACACATTAAGATAAAAGTACTCATTAAAAATGTAAGTATAATATATTTTTTTCTAAAAATAAAATAAATATGTATTTGTGATTTAATGTGAGTTTTATATCGCAATGTTCATTTCTAGGTCTAATTGCAAATCAATTTCGATTTAGTTGAACGTGAAATAGCGTTGAGTTAGAAGCAGCTGCTTGCCGTAAAAATAAGTAAAGTATAAATTTTATATCCAGTGTCGTATATACGTTACAGGTTACGGTAGAAATAAAATAAGAGATTAGTTATTTTTTTATTGAGGTTTGCTTTCAATTCACGAGATCTTTTAGGTGCTCGTTTAAATTATGCGCACAGACGTATAAATTACACTAAATTAAAAAGGAATTATTACTATCTATTGAACCTTTTTACATTATGCTAATATGATATTATAGACATTTTTAAATTATATTATAACTCAAACCTTGACTTCCAGTTTTTTAGGAGTTTTTGCAAGCCCGTTTGGGTAGGTTAGCCACCCACTAATCAATTATTCTACCGCTAAACAATAGTACTCAGTATAGTTGTGTTCCGGTTTGATGATGATCCTGGCTGATTTCGGTCACGGCGATTGTCTTCAACTCCGTTTTTGACGTTGGTGTGCTCGCATGTGGATTACGTAGCCAATTTTATTCGTTAAAAACCTCGCACATTGCGGGCATGAGAGCACACCATTCACATAATTATAGCTGACGGTCGCAGGTGGTCGCGCCTTCAGCTATAATGTTTAGTTTAATGGGTGAGTGAGCCAATGTGCAGGCACAAGACATAATATCTCAATTGCCATGGTTGGTGGCGCGTTGGCAAAGTAAAGATTAGTCAATATTTCTTACAGCAACATTGTCTATGAGCGGTGGTAACCACTTGTCATCAGGTGGTCTATATGCTCGTTTACTAATTTATGACATACAAAAAAAATAATACTTCCATTGAAAATCCATTGCCATCGTGCTTTTTTAATCTATTGGATTTTTATCCCCTCGAAGAGTAAATTTAAAAAAGTAACTTATATGGAGTTCCAGCTTCGTACCAATATTGTTTCAGTAATTTAGTCGAGGATACCTAGCAGATAGAATTACTTTTACATTATTAAGGGTTAATGTACTGTATATAAACCTTTTTTTAAAGACAAAACATGTCATAATTATTGTACATTATACCTATTTTTCTTTAGTAACAATTAATTGTCTAATCTTAAATATTGTATCTATCTGCTTAATTCAAAAGGCGTTTCCAACATTGCAGAACCTTTAGTTGCAGGAAAAGATTTATGTTTATTTATTCGTTTGGAATAAATCAGATTTACAATCTTCGCTTAATACTATTTATGCAGCTAATTCGATGGATGATGATGGATTGCTACTTAAATTATTGCTGTCAGAACGACTATAAATCACATATTAGAGTGTATACATCCGTCTATTCAGTTTTAGTTTACCGACGAACAATAACACTTTACGATGTTGTTTCCGAATTAGGTACGTAGATCGAGATATATGTACGTCACCTTCATTAGCTGTCAACTTCTATATATATAAAAAAAAAAACTTAAAAACTTAAAAAGTAAAAATATACAACTATATATGGCTGTATAGGCTATACTTTCGACTAGCCATTTCGTCAGTTTATAAAAATTTTTTTTTTTTTACATGCTATATTTATATGTAAATGTAATGTCCATTTCGGAATATAAAGCATAATTCCATTCATAACGGTATAGAGGAAAAAAAATCCACGTTTTCCTTTTTAAAATATTCGTATGACCAGTATGATTTATTCATAATATTCAGATCATTTAAATAAAAATCCTGAGATATCCTAGCTCATAGATCTTACAAATACAAACTTTGTTATTATCAAAACGTTATGGTTCGTAATTTGAGTTGTTGAGGTTTATTTACAATTCATTGGCTCTAAGTTATTGAGAGTAATATTTTGAATACATTTTCTTAAAATCTGAATATAACTTTGTGATCTGTTATTTCCGATTCTTATATTTAAATCGGAATCATCCGGACGCAGGTAATTTATAAATATTATAAAATAATCGCTTTCTGTTTCTTTCTGTAACTTCGCTAACTTCTTCTAATTTATTTATTAAAAGCTGTGCCCGCGTCATCGTGAGTGTTTTGAATTTAATTAAAAAGTTATTGTTAAATTTGCAGTTTTTACTATCACTTATTAATTCTATATTTAGGCAGTTTTTATTATGCTAATTCGTTGGCGGGAAGAACCCAACGTGACGGCGCGAATTAATTTTATATATAATTCTAAAATAAAACAATTGAAAGTCACTCCTTACTATATCAGCCATCTACTAATGAAAGTCCCTTCAAAATCTGTCCAGCCATTCTGATTTAGCTCGAATAAACACACGGACAAAAATTGTTAAAAATCCTCTTTTAGCTACACTTTTGTACACATTTGTATTTCGTAAAAATCGACTATTTTAATATTACAAACAGACATTTCAATTTTATTACATGTAAATAGATATTTTGATGTAGAATTCACAAATAGAAAGAGCTATAAACGATGGATTTATGGGTAAATATAATTTGTTTTATTTGTGTGCGAATTGCTATATTGTAACGGTTTTATATATAAAACAGTTTTGGTACGCTTATATGGTAACACCTATTAAATATTAAGGTATATGTCAAATGATTGTAGGTAATAAAAAATTTTTGGTCTCCTACAGATAATTCTCTAACAAAAAAATGGGAGACAATTTTCTGCGATTAAGTTATTTTATCCGATTAAAAAAATTACAGTTGCCTTGGATATGTATATTATTGGATAAAATATCACAATTTCCGCTTTTTAAACATTCGCTTTGAAACGGGTGTAACAAAAAAAAATATAACCTAGCAATGAAAACTATTCCAATTTAAATTTGTAACACATGTGATTTTCTTTTAAATAAAATGCTACCAATATTTTAATATATGATATTTATTTATAAACTATATGCAATCTATATACCCATTTATATTTTCTTGCTAAGCGCACTTCTCTTTTTCGTTTCTATATAATACAAAACAAAGTCACCTCCGCCTATACGCTTAAATCTTTTAAACTACGCACCGGATATTTATGCCAGAAAGGTCGAGAATTTGAATTCGCACGAAAAAAGAAATTTTGTTCTTTTTCAGTTTCCTCTTTCAATCTAAAAGTTATATTTAGTCCCGTAATGTACCCGTGTGAAACCGGACGAGTCCCTAGTTTATAATAAGAAGAAAAACATTATTTGATAATTGAAGATTATTTCAGAC
Source organism: Vanessa cardui (assembly GCF_905220365.1). Lineage (NCBI taxonomy): Eukaryota > Metazoa > Arthropoda > Insecta > Lepidoptera > Nymphalidae > Vanessa > Vanessa cardui. The sequence continues at coordinate 7,997,116 of NC_061135.1, forward strand.
AATTTAATACAAACAAACTACTCGATTTTTCTCTTGCAATTTCAAGAACATTTAAACATCAAGTTTGTTTACAAAAACATTAACCCAATGTTGAAGTTTGAACTTTATTGTTCAATAAATAAGGCCTAGTTTAGTATGTACTATTGTATTGTTACGTAATATATACATTTGTTTTGTTGAAGACTTGAACACAAACAGTGCACGGTACGATTGTACATACTTTGTATTGTTAAATAAATAGTGACAGAAATAACAGTCGTATCTGCCTAACCCTGCTATTAGACTTTCGGTTTAACTTTGTAATTGGTGAGGCTATTCTGGTTTATGTTTGAGAATAGAATAGAAGCGTTATCGAGCTGAGATGGCTCAGTGGGTAGTGAGTGCGCATCCTAACCATAGGTCGCTAATTCAACTCTAAGTTATCATCGCTAAGTTCGATTATTGTGTGTAAATAATTCATCCCACGAGTAAATAACCAGGCAACACATAATCTAGTCTAAGCAAACAATTTATATATTAAAATAGAAATATTAGAAACTATTCTCCGTGCCATACACAGTGTATTATTTATGTAAATTCATCTAAAATACGTAACATAATTTAATTTTTGTTACTATTAATAGAATTCTATTTTTTGAATATCGAATACGTTCCATAATCGGAATCCTTCCACATAACATAATTATATTAAATATATTTTTGTTTTTATTTTGATATTTCTATGAAATTAGTGATGACAAACAAGGTTTGTACTTTTTCTGTAATCGTCAGTCAATTCTATTGTTATAACTAAAATGTATCAATTTTTAGTATTTATTTGACTTTTTCGTTTTGTCGAGTCTTTTTTAATACGATTGTTCATTCTGAATTAATTTTCATATAAATTATACTTGATGTACAACAATTAATTGATCAATAATTTTAATCCAGTTTCTAAGAAAAGGTTACTTATACACATGTAGTAAAGTATTAGTTGACATGGAAGTTCCTTGTGATATCGTCTTTTATACACAATAAGTTATGAACATGAAGTTCATTGGTGATTTCCCAGTGTCAAACCAATCTTTGATTAAGATCTCTCATCCAATGAGCCAGCTTGTCTCCGTATCATGTTACAGACGTTTATTTGCGAAAGGTTAATCGTAGCAATGCTATGTAGTTTGGCTCATCGTTCGGTCGTTGTAAAGTAGGATCGATACTAGGTCCTGTGCCTTCTCGTTTTAATTACGTATGAAAATTGGAATCAAACGACGATTACTCGAATATTTTAATATTAAAGTCTTCATAAATTCCAACGTTTAAAACTACCCATGCATTTTAAACCAGGCCTGACGGACTGATTTTAAAATTTAAATTCGGTTTTCGAGTAGCTTGAAAATATATGTATAAGTATAAACAACATTAATTAATAAGCGCATGATTTTTATAATAAAGCATGTCTATTAAATTAATAATGAAATGTTAACTAATACATTCATCATCATCATTACATAGTATAAAACAAAGCGTTTACCGTTGTCTGTCCCTATGTATGCTTAGATCTTTGAAATTACGCAACGGATTTTTATGCCTTTATTTAATAGATGGAATGATTCGAGAGGAAGGGTTTTGTTTATAATGCATAGACAATATAGTTAAGAATCACTGATACTTTTTGAAGTTTCTAATGTGATGTCGCAAATAAACAAATTCTATAACATATTTAGTATCAGAACCCAAGAACCGTGCGACGCCGGGACGGGTCGCTAGTGAATTGATAATTAATAATATTTAGCCATTGTATAAAAACAAATAACAATTTTTTATAGTTTGCTTTTGCGGTTTGGTCAATTATATACAACTGTACTAAATACCAGATAATATTTGGAGATTGGCAGTTTATTAATTAATTAATTAATTGACGAAATTAAATCTTGGTATTCCCATATTAAATTTAATCATGTCCGACCTACATTCTCCAAATACATGAAACAGTTTTGTATAATTATATCAAATATATAAAGTCAGAAGTAAAGACTTCTGAAGTGACTATGACGCATTTTGTACTAGTTCGAAGTTGTACACTATACTGTACCGTCCGGACCGGTGACGGTAGTTGGTTTTACTTGTCACCGTTTCACATCAAGAGCAATTGTGTCTGGGTCAGATTCAACCAATCATAAGAATATAATTACATTCTTCTGCCAATCAGCAGTATCTAATATTTGTTGTGTGAGTGAGTCAGTTTTAAACAGGCAGCAACTATTACTGAAAGCGTAAATATTTCGCATTGAGGTAATGTGAAGGAAATTAAATTATTGATAATGTCATTCACTGATTCTTATTTTCTTGTATAAGTAAGTCAAAGTTATATAATATACACCTTTTATTGAGAAATTTAAATTGAAATCATCGTGCACACTTAAAATGCAGCCTCAAAACAAATTGCTTTCAAAAGCATAATCTTACGTAGATTCAAAAATGATGTCAATAAATTACAATCGAAGATTAATTTGGCATTTAATTACTTTATATATCATTAGTACAATTATTTTAAAAAAATAAAAAATGATTTGGAAAATGAATAAATGATAGAATAAAGCCAATCTACATAAATGAACATGAAAAATGGGTAATGGACGCATACGTAAATATCATTAAAGAAAACATTATGGTCCATCTAAAAATTGGAACCCATGGCTTATAATGAACCTCCATCAAAAAGAATAAAATATATTGAAGAACAAAAAACATCCAAATCAGTGAACCTTCCAAAATAAGTCAAAGAACGCTCTAAAAACTATTAACCATTTGATTTATGATTCATAAATTGACGCATTTGGAGTAAGGAATCAAAAGCTACATCTTATGATACCTAGGAGTTCCATTAGTGTGGATATTCATCATAATTCAGAAAATCATTATCATAATGAATATTAATATCGCGCAAATTTCCCACAAGTTAAAAAAATATCATCAGCAACATAGTTCTTACCTGTTAATCAAAAAGCAGTGCTCATATGCAATTTCATAAACAGAATTGAAAATAAATTCGAAATGGATTTGAAAATCGTTGCAAACATTGTGACGTAAAAACGACTTGAAGAAATTATATGATCGAAGTATGGAGTTTGTAAAGAGTTACCTTTTTTGCTAAAACTATGCGTTCTATGTTCTTTCGAAAATTCTGTTGCATTTTATTCTATACTAGTCCAACTAGAATCCAGGTAACCTGCATTGCGTGCCTTTTCGTAAGTTTTAACTTCTATCGTATGGTCGTAAGCGTATAGTCTTTTTTATTTTTCGATACTATACGAGGATTGTTATTATCAGAAATATCTTTACCTATAATAAAATTTGGTGTCTGTTTTTAATGTTAAAATAACAGCCTTTTACTAAATGCCACTATATGTATGTAAACAAGGTATATACCTACCAAAATAACATATTTTACGATTTTTGTCTGTCCGTCTGATTGTTTCGGCTACTCTCTGGAACGGCTGGACTGATTTTGACGGGACTTTCAGTAGCAGATAACAAATGTAATAAGGAGTAACTTAGGCTACTTTTAAGAAGTAAGAAGTTATAGTAAATTCTGCTAACTGAACAATAACTTTTTTGTACAAACGCGCTCGAAGACACGGGCACAACTAGTTACAAATTGAAATAACGGTTTGAATGCTAGATAACATTATATCTAAGGAATGACACATTTTCATGTAAGTGTTGAGTAATCTATTTCGCTATTATTTCAGAAGCCCTCATAATATTGTTTCTTTTTCTGACTATTACAATCTAGTAATTATTTTTTTCACCAACAAATACAATATTTCTTTTACTGTATTTTAATATTCATAAGTTTTAAATATCTAAGACCCCAGTTGCAAATTAAAAACTCAAATGAAATTAATGACAATACTTAGTTCTTAAGACTCCGTTATGAAGATCGTGGCTAACTAAATATTCATCGAATGCAGGAAACTTTGAGGCCAACAATTGCAATTTTGCGGTCGTTTCGGAACCGGCATTGGTATTAAAATAAAAAGTGTGTTGGTTTAATTAAACCGTTTTATTGGATTGTTTGTAATTAGTCGGGAATTTTTCACTGAAAAGTTTTTAGTTAAAGAGACTTTAACGTTTAGTAACTTTTGTGCCTCACACTCCACAAGGACTTTAGTATTTTTCCCGAACGATCTTTTTATTCCGCTACTTCAAAAATTACATATCCACTATTTGGTATTTCTTCAAATTGTTTTAAACAATTATTAAATTTAACTTTAACATAAATTGTTGGCTCAATGTATATACAATCTTATGTAGCAATCGTTAAATTAAAAAAAAATAATTATTATAAAATAAACAATTTATTCTTAGAAAGTTTTTCAAGATAACGATATTTTTTGCTTAATTGGTGTACACTTGGTTGGAAATTTTCAAGAGAAATGTAGTCGATGAATATGATTTTCCTTCTATTCAAGACCTAGACCTACTAATGTTCAAATAAACCATCCACAGCTTACGTACTGCATACGTAGTGAAATAAACCCCATTCACCACAGCCTCGTTCTACCAAATTTCAGTTATTGTGATGTAAGCATTAATATAAATTATTGTTATTTGGGTTACTGATATTCAATATTTCTCCTTTTTAACTCCTTGAGGACTTTCCTTAAAAATCAATGTATCTTACATTTATCGAGAGATGGATAGGTATAATAGGTTTGTTTCTTACTTTTAATTTATATCAATTTTACATTATATTTTGTGTGTTTGTAAATATAAATACATACGAGGTTGTGTTAAAACCAAGACACTGATTTCCTACTTATGTATTACTAGACCGGCCCTGGCTTCGCACGGGTGCAATTCTGATACAGATTATACTACAGAATTTTTCATCGTTTCTTTACTATATTGTCCATGTATTACATACAAAAACCTTCCTCTCGAATCACTCTATCTATTAAAAAAATGCTCCAAAATCCATTACATAATTTTAAAGATCTAAGCATAAATAGGAACATACATAACAGCGGTAAGCTACATTGTTTTATACTTACTATGTAATGATACATATGAGATCCTCAACTGTATTTATTATAACGAGAATTGTTTCTTAAGTAATTATTATCTTATGAAGTTTGTATACGACATGGAAACACTCTGTACAGCATTTTACCAAAGCATTAGAAGTCCTAATAATCTCATTAATAATTCTGAGGAGGAAGTTTGTTCATCTAATGCTTTAAATTACAATGAGCTGAGAAATTTCACCGTGAACAAAACGTTTGGTTCAGCTTTCAAATCTTATTCCAATATTTTGTGATAACGATGAACACAAACACTTAATGGACCGTAGTACATAATAAATATTACATCCCTTGTACCTAGTTAATCTGACTCAATGGCCCTTCAACAAAACGTACTAAGTATTACTTTTTGGCAAGAGAATATCTGAGCGCCTTGCACCAAGACTTACATACTAATATATAACACAAACTATGTAAAGGAAAACTTAAGGTTAAACAACTGTACTTTTAATAGGTTGTCTAAGTTTAATACGACAAAAGTCAATGTGTAAACAATAAGTCAATAATAGTCAGTGAATTTAAAAAAAATGATGTATTTTATTACCACTTTTGAGCTCAGCAGTACGATTCTATAAAAAATCACTTGGTATCTCACTCGTGAACTGACAATCTACTTACGGTGACACGCCATTGTGATACCTGTACCCTAAACAATTTAAATTTATTATAGTCAATATCAAAAATCATATTTCACGCTCGCATTCACCGGTGAGTTTACATCTACAGCTTCGGGTTTCGTATTTCAACTGAAAAGTAATAAATGTATTCTTTTATATAAAAAAAAAATCAATATGAAATAAAACAAAAGATACTTGAGCGAAGATATTTCTCATCAGAAAGTCTTTTACTATTTATATATCAAGCTTACTTTGAGGATATTTCATATATCATGTTGATAGTGTAATCTTTTCCATTTTTTAAAGTGAATCGTCTTTTATATCAATCAGCAGATAGTCACGTGCAAAAATCAAATAGCTTTTACGAATGCAACAACGTATCTTTTTCAAAAATCATCTGCGTGCTGTTCCGAATCGAATGGCACTTTGTTCATATTTTTCCGAGAATTCTAAAAAGAGCTGAAAATAAAAACACTTGTTGAGTACACTTTTTAGACTAGACCGACATTTTTTACTATTATTTAGATTGGATTTCTTTAGGGATCATTTCTAAATAGTGTATTTGCTAAATTTGCGTTTATATCACGCATTTGGAATCAAATTTACCATCACGCGTTATGTTAATTAATGATTATTCGGTAGTAAATTGATCTATACAAGCACAAGTGGTCGCGTTTGATAGCTTATGTGTTTATAGCAAGCGACTAAACTCTCACTGATCAGGAAAAGCTGTTAGGTTTAAATAACGTATGTTGTTTTGTATTTTTTAACGTATGTGTAACGGTCATCAAAGAAATAGGCTATGGCGACGAGTGAATAGCGGACTACAATCTGCCTCTCATCGCTACGCTACACGAAGCAGACTACGTTGAGTAGTGTCTTGGTCCGCGCTACAAAAGAGGAACGTCTTCATTGCTTCGCATCACATCTTAAACAAGTATTCTAAAGGTATTTACTCAAAGGTGTCTCGTTGCCTTGGTTTTGTCCAGGCTTCGAGGATCACCAAGAATGGTTGAATGTATCGGTTTTGTGTGTACATAAAAACGCATTCCTTCACGTACGTATTTGTAGCAGGCGAGCTTGAGCCTTCTTTCAGAGGAACAGTGTCAATGAGCGATCAGTATCTGCCGATAGAATTTCATTTAATGCCTACTACCCCATAATATCAAAATGTGAAAAATTTTGGATCTTTATTCGCTAGTAAATAATGCTAGCCAATTAATACTGGAGGTCCTATAATCTAGAGATGAAGTATTAGGATTAGGTGGCGTTCTGTGCATGGCACCCACTAAGATCTTAGTCACCAACGTAGACACGCAACTTGCGCGGTACCAATTTTATTTAATTAAGCTGGCTCATTATCCCTTCCATCTGGAATATAATATTACTAGGTGGTGCTATTTAGTTGTCAGACAGTAGTAGTTATGGGCTTATATATAGGCTTGCACAAGCTCGTACCACTAAGTAAGCTTGTATTATCGCCCATTGGTTCATAGGAAGATGAAAACATGTATGTAAATAATGGTATTGCACAGCTGTCAGCTTTAACTCCAAATAAATTGTATGGATCCGTATTGTACATCAATTATACATCCGACTTTGTCGTCGTTATGATCATATGTACGTCAAAAATTGCCAAGATTCTATTGTTGAAATGCAATAATATTTGAAGGAAAACATTAAATGTCACATTATACGAAGTTATACTAATTATATTCTCGGCTACAAACATCATCATTTAAACTAAAATAGTTCACAATCATTGACAACAAGCAGTTCAAATAATTCAACTTGTAGCCGAGAATCGGCTGACGGAACATGAATAAAACACCACTCGTTTCCAAGACAAAGACCGTTTATTAATTTGTATTTTCCAGTGTTATATATTTTCCTTTGACAAAGGATATCGCGATTTAGAAAATTAAACTTTTTGAACAGCGACATCTATTGACACATGTTTAAAATTATACATTCCGCCCACCATGGACAGAATGTCCATTGCTCTCACCCACCTTGATCAACTTTTTATTCGAAAAAATGGACTGTATAAGTTATAATCGTAGTTTTTTTCAAGGTGGTTAAGAACAAAAACTTAAAAATCTTAACCCAAATTATGGTACTAAAACAAAACAACAATTATTTATAACAAATAAATAATCTTACTGAGTAATAGGCAAAACACAAATTTTAGTTACCGGTCGCTTCAACAAGACACCTTTACATTTTAATGTAACCACCCTCGTAATATCGTCTAAACCAGGATGTTTTTCTATAATTCTACCTAAAAGCCATTTAGCTGGCGGGAGATCATCCTCTTTAACTAAAACTAAATTACCTATCTCAGGTTCAGGATTTTTGTTTGCCCACTTGTAACGATATAGAAATTGAGTAAGATATTCTCTCGACCACCTACGCCAAAAATGTTGAGCATTTTTTGTGTTAATTGCCACCGTTTTAAAGATGAAATAGATGATGATTCATAATTTTTCTCTGGAACAAGTTTTATCGATTCACCTATCAAAAAATGTGCTGGAGTCAAGGGTATGGGATCTTGTGAATTAGAACTTATTTGTGACAAAGGCCTGGAATTTAAGCAAGCTTCGATTTGATAGAGCAATGTCGTAAGTTCCTCAAAGGTTAATGTCGCATTACCTATTACCCGTCGAAGATGATGCTTAGTAGATTTAATTCCAGCTTCCCAAAGTCCGCCGAAGTGCGGGGAATGCGGTGGAATAAAGTGCCAAGTTGTACCGTTGTTTGCTAAAGCCTCAGCAATATCTTTTGTCAATGTCGACTTCTCTTGAGCAAACAGAATTCTGAGTTCTCGTGCGGCACCAACAAAATTTGTTCCGTTGTCGCTATATAAGTCAGCACAATGACCGCGTCTGGCAACAAAACGTTTGAACGCAGCAATGAAACTTTGTGAAGTGAGATCACTCACAGCTTCCAAATGAATGGCTCTTGTTGCCATGCACACAAATAAACATATGTAGCCTTTATAGGCCCTCATACCTCTACCTTTAGACGTTCTGATCTGTATAGGGCCTGCGTAATCCACTCCACTACGATAAAATGCTCGAATTGGCGTTACACGAACCGGTGGTAACTGCCCCATCAATTGATTCCTTGTTAGTGCAGCGTGTCGTGCACAGACCACACAGTTACGAACAACCATTTTAACGCGATTTTTTGCATCAAGAACCCAGTATTTACTACGAAGATAATTTAACATTAATTGTGGTCCGCCGTGTAATGTGTTCATGTGAGTTTCTGCCAGAATTAAGTTGGTAAGATGAGATTTTGAAGGAAGTATTATTGGATGTTTTGTGTCAGTTTTTATTTCAGCTTGTTCTAGTCGCCCACCAACTCTCAAGATACCTGCTTCATCTAGAAATGGATTCAAAGAGGTAAGTTTGCTCTTCTTGAATACTTTATTGTTATCTTTAATATCCTTTAATTCCCGCTGAAAGTTCACTGCTTGACATTGCTTAATACAAATATTCAGAGCCTCATTCAATTCATCACTAGTTAGCCATACTGGAAATTGACTAATCAATAATTTTAACTTCTTTATAAATCTTCTGCAGTATGCTAAAACCCTAACTAATTTGCGCAGAGAAGAAAATTTAGTCCATAATTCTAATTGATTTTGTTCTATTACGCAGTAAACTCTATTAGCCTTTTCTTCTAAGTTAGTGTCTATTGAACTTGTTCTGTCAAATTTTATTGATCGATTTTTCAACCATGCTGGACCTGATTTCCATTGCTGAAATTCTGCTACTTCAGATGGATTTAACCCGCGCGAAGCACAATCAGCTGGGTTGTCACCAGATGATACGTGTGACCATTGATCTCTATTTAAGATGTTAAGGATTTCTGAAACTCGGTTGGCTACAAATGTTTTCCAACGACTTGGATGGTCGCTTAGCCAGGCTAGCACTACGGTAGAGTCTGTCCATGCGTAGATACAAGTTGTTGATATTTTTAATACTGCTGAAACTTCCTGTAATAATTTAGCCAAAAGAACAGCTCCACACAATTCAAGTCTAGGAATTGAGATTTGTTTAATGGGTGCTACTCTTGTTTTTGCAGTCAACAAGTGGACATTAACGTTTCCAATATCATCTACAATACGCATATAAACAACAGCAGCATATGCTTCATTGGATGCATCGCAGAATCCATGTAGTTCTGTTGTATTATTTGTCTCGCTAAAATTAATCCATCGTGGAATACGAAATTTTGTAAGTTCAATGAGTTCTTCCCGATAGTGTGTCCATTCATTTAAAAGCTTAGATGGTAATTCATCATCCCAATCTATTCCGCTTAACCATAGCTTTTGAATAATTATTTTTGCTTTAATTATTGCTGGTGATAGCCATCCCATAGGATCAAACAGTTTTCCAATATCTGAAATAATTTTTCTTTTTGTTACAGGTTTACTGATAGGCGGCAGTTGTACCGAATACTCAAAGTTATCAGTTCGTCGGTTCCAGGTAAGACCTAAAATTTTTACTACTTCATCATTTTTTAATTCGATATTGCTTGTTGTTGCTTTATTCCCTTTGCTTATTTCATTAAGTAGTTCATCATTATTGCTTGACCATTTCTGTAATTCAAAACCTCCTTTTTCTAATAGTTTATTCATTTCTAGGAATATTTGTTTTCCTTCGGCTACAGTTTGACATCCGGTAAGTAAATCGTCCATATAAAAATCATGAAATACTCTTGAAGCTGCTAGTTGGAATTGGTTTCCTTCATCATAGGCTACTTGATGTAGTGTTCTTACAGCTAAGTAGGGTGCTGACGCGGTTCCAAACGTGACTCGGACTAAACGCAAATGTCGTATCTCCTGGGTATTGTTTTCTCTCCACAGCAATCGTTGATAGTCTGCATCTTGTTCTGTCACTTTTATTTGTCTATACATCTTGACTATATCAGCTGTTAAACAAATGGGATGAAGTCTCCACCTCATAAGGATGTGCCTTAAATCCGATTGTAAGGTTGGACCTACAAGAAGATTGCTGTTAAGGGACACACCATTGTTATCACGATTTGAAGCATTAAACACGATTCGAAATTTAGTAGTTTTTTTGTCTTCTCGTACTACTTCATGATAAGGTAAGTAAACCGCTGTAGGATTTTTTATTTTTTTTGTAGGTACTTCTTCCATATGACCGAGTTGTAAATATTCTGAAATGACATGAGTGTATTCAGACTTCAAATGTGGTGATTTAATAAATCTTCTTTCTAACATTAGAAATCTTTTCAATGCAATCTCACGTGAATTTCCATATTTACAGCTCGGATCAGCTTCCTTAAATGGTAGTTTGACAATATACCTGCCAAAATCATCGCGTTTGGTTGTTTCTTGAAATATCTCTTCACATCTTTTTTCATCCGGAGTTAATTGTTTCTCCAGCGTGAAATTATCCGATTCTAGTTCCCAAAATTGTTTAAGGTTAAACTCTTCGTTAGTTATGTTGGTATGCAAACTTGCGATAGTACAGGAAGTATTGGTTTCACTAATACCACATATCTTGTCCCGATAAAATCCAACCCAGTCTGGTGTTTTGTGCAATTGGTGTTCCAGGTGGGCCTCTCATCAATCCTTCAGTTATAATCGGACAGTAGACTTCAGCGCCAAGTAAAAGATCGATTTTATTTGGTATATTAAACATTGGATCCGCTAACTTCAAAACTGGTAAATTTGGCCACAGTTGGACCTTGAGTTTTCTTACAGGGAGAAATGAAGTTAGTTTACTTAGTACGAGTGCTTTAACTTGTATGGTAAAAGTAGGGTCGTGGAGCGATTGAAGCTTTATAAATACTACGTATTTGGAATTAAGTGAGGAATTTTCCTCACCCCCCACTCCAGTGATAACACTATTACATTGTGTTTTCTTAAGCCCAAGCAACTGAGCTGCAGACTCCGTAATAAATGATGCCTGCGATCCCTGGTCTAATAAAGACCTTAATGTAAAGTGCGACCCATTGCTAGATACAGCGTTCACTAAAGCTGTTGCCAATACAACTTGACAGTTAGTGTTAGATAAACAAGTGGTAATGTTGTTGATTTTGGTCTCGTCTTTTGGTGTTTCGTTAACTAACATATTGGTACTGGTGTTATCAATTGTTGCTTCATGCAGCAAGGAATGATGTTTCCGTTTACAAATTCTACAACGCGTGGGCAAACGACACGATGTTACAGAATGATTAGCTCCTAAGCAATTGAAACACAAACCTGATTTTTGCACGAAGTTACGTCGTGATGGCAAGTTTTCATTGGCAAACTCTTTGCAAGTCACGAGCTTGTGATTTGTGTCAGAACAATATATACATAATGACATTTTATTTCTACTGACATTATTGACAACGTGATGAGACTTAGTGACATTACTTTTTGTAAATTTGCTACATAAAAATTCAAGCGACCTGAATCTATGCTCTATAAATTCTAAAAATTGTTTTAATGTTGGCAATTCATTATTTAAACTACAAACCTTGGCTTCCCACTGCTTGCGAGATTCATTATCTAATTTAGAACACAATATGTAAATTACAATGAGATCCCAACTGTCTACATTAACACCTTCATTTTTTAAACCATTAAGACATTCGTTAGTAGTATCAAAAAGCTCTTTTAAACAGTTAGATGATTCAGTTGTTACAGTTTTTTGACTAAAGAATCTTTTAAAAATACAATCAGTTATAAATTTCTTATTATTAAATCTATGTTCTAAAGTATTCCAACAAGTTAGATAGTTTTCACTGGTAACCGGTAGATGTCGCAACAGTTGCTCAGCTTCGCCTGTTAGATAACTCTTCAAATAATGGAGCTTCTGTACGTCATCCAACGAATTATTCTTGTGTACCAGAGAAAGAAACAGATCTCGGAAGGTAGTCCACTGAGAGTAATGACCAGAGAATGTAGGTATAGAGATTCTAGGTAACTTCACGCAATTCTGATTACCGTCAGCTTTCACACAATCTGAAGTGGTTGTATTGATATGATAGTATAGATGATCCTTCATTGCTGTTTTATAATCTGTATACAAATCTTCACTCTTACTATATATATTGCTTGTGTTGTACTCCGACTTCATGTACTCTTCCTTCTTAGACTCAACAATTAATTTACGATGTGTTTCTTCAAATGAAAACCATTGCTTTTCTAAAGATTCCAGTCTTGTTTCAATGTAGCTCATTGTAATTCTATCTTTTGGAGATTTCTTAAAGTTTATGTAGCTTCTTTCTATTTTTTGAATAATGTCATCTTGTAATCTGATCTAGGCATCCATTTTATTTTTTCCAGAAAATTTCTTTGACAGTTAAAATTTGCTAAGATAAAATTTCTCTAGTTTTTTCTGAGTCTAAAATTAGCAAATTATTCTAAGTTCAATTTTCACGTCTTTTTTTTAAGTCCAAAATTAGTAAATTATTCTAAGTTCAGTTTTCACGTTTTTTCGAAGTCCAATATTCACAAATAATTGTAAATGTTTGAAAGATTGACTTAGACGAAATTTAAAATGGATTCTTCAGACGTCACGATAAGTCAATTTTTTCTAAGTCCCAATTCACTATGCTTGCTTGGTTGTACACTACTTTATTCTTAGTTACTTACAGTTTGTTCTTCTATGACACAATCACATTCACTTAACTGCCATTTTTATATTGACACTTCATCCGACTCGATACGACCATGAATAAAACACCACTCGTTTCCAAGACAAAGACCGTTTATTAATTTGTATTTTCCAGTGTTATATATTTTCCTTTGACAAAGGATATCGCGATTTAGAAAATTAAACTTTTTGAACAGCGACATCTATTGACACATGTTTAAAATTATACACTCGACAAACAAAATTTTTATTCAAAACTACAGCTTAGTTCAGAATATAAATATAAAATGTAAGAGAAATGTAGTCTAAATTGGTAAATTCTAAATAACAGTGAGCTAGTCTTACGTATTATTGAATTCTTCATATGTGGTGTATTGTTAAATTTTGATTATTTTATGTACCAAGTATAAAATATTCAAGTGTACAGTAACTGTTCCAGACAGCGTCTTACTATACATTTAAAATGCCTCTCACCTTCCGGTTGCATGAATATTTATTAGGATCGTTAATGTCGGCATAAGTCGGCCAATTTCTCTCTTAACTAACTAGGAGTAGTTTCCGAACAAAAATGGCTTAAATTTTAGCTAGTTTTCCCAAGCTGTACCCTACTTTGAGTTCTTTATGGCACCTCTAAACTTTTAAATATGTTAAAGGGTATTCCGGACTTACCATTTTCAAAGTTTTTGTTTTGAGTAAACTATTCATAAAAACAATGTTAGTTATATTAAACTCATTTATTAAAAGGGACTATAATTAAAAAAGAAAGAATTAATAAATAAACCTAATCCCATTTCGCACTGGTACAATGAGGATGTTATCAAGTGCTATTTTTCAAAACAATGAGACGTAAACTTATACTTTAATACTATGGGTATAAATTACTAAATAGATTAATGGATGGATAGTTATTGATAGGGATTAAGTTTTTATAAATATTATTATCGTTACGGTATTTTTCTAATGTCTTGAGAAGTTTTGCACAGCTATAAATCTCTTATAGATTTTTTTACAACCTATAGTTTCGGCAACGTTGTTTGCAAAACGCTTATACCGATTATTTTGTCTCCGAAGTCCAACTACGGTGATATCAACATGCTATAAATTAAAACAATATGAAACATCCAAATCGGATTATTATTCACGGATGAATCGTTATCAAATAAAATAAAATAAAAAAAAACAAAAATTATCTCTTTATAACTTTAATACGATATGCTAATCATTTTATATACTGGTATGGGCTTTCCAAAATATTGTAAAAAAATCATCCAACCAAAACATTTGCCTAATTAACAATGTTATGTTATGTCAGAATCTTCAAACATTTTGTTAGTAATAACAGTAAAACTTGAGTTGTTCGTAGAATTTTGCGAAGTGCAATTCTACGAAGGATTACTTAAGTAATTGTTTGAACACTAAAAAGTTTGAAAACGTCTGTAGTTGATTTATGTTGAAGACGTATTTTTTCTATATGGTTGTTCCCTAATATCAACTGAATCCTATTATCTTTTTTCCCGAACGTCGTCATCCAATTGACAAAGTGCGAAGATAAATTAACGAAAAGTGATTCATTTCATTACTAGTGTTTCTTTTATACGAGTTTCTTTTGCCGGATTTCAAGGGTCAAGGAAGTTTTTAATTTATCAATCAATAAGTGTAATGATTCTATATTGAATCAAGTAATGAGACTTGATTGGACTAATTTGTTTCATTAAACTTAAAATTAACGTTTATCTCGCACATTCTAAATTCGGGGAATTATGTAAATTTACTAAAGTAAATACTGAAATCCCACTACGTAGTAATAGACTAGATCGGTCATCTTAACAGCTAGCATCGTTGACTTAGTGGCCTTTTTAATCGCCTTCAATTATCCTGAATATACGAAATAATGAGTCGGTTCCCAGAAGTAGGGTTAACTTTCTACAGTACGAAAAAAGAGAGTGAGCATATGTAAACTTGTATCGTTGTCCGCTCTAATAGAATTAAATCGGACTCTGATTTAAATAAATAAGTGGTTAAAGAACTTTATTTCTCATAAGAATTTACAATTCACTTAAATGAGATTACAGAATATTATATACTAGATTACAAAATTTAGAGTTCTCGTATCTTGGAAGCATGCATCACACAGATATAACTAAACAAAGAAGAAATTTAAATACATATTTTATAAAATTATTTTAAACAAAGTATAAACAAACTTACAATTTTATTATTATAGGATTTTTTGTTTAATATACAACTTTAGTTTTTTTTAAATACATTTATATTTTCCATTTCTTTTATAGTATGTGGCAAATTGTTAAAAAGCTGAGCTCCCTCAAAAAGTATATTGTTCTTTCCAAATGACATTAGTCATCCACGAACATAAATTTTGTATTTATTCCTTAGACTGTGACTGAAGTTGAAGAACTGTGTTAATGTTATATTAGTATGTATGTGTTTTTTCAGCATTTTTTTTTACTAGAATGCATGTCTTGTATGTGAATAATTTTTACAACTCTGTAGTTGGTGTAAGGTAGTTATAACGAAATAGGGCTTTAATAAGTTTATTTTGAACGATTTGTATTTTTTTAATGTTAGTCTTTGTAGTAGATCCCCATATTTCTATCAGGTACTCTAAATGTGGTTTAACAAGGGAATTATATACGATGGGTCTAAATTTGTGTGGAACGTAGTTTAATATTTTACGTAAAACACCTGTTAGTGAAGTTAATTTTGATGTTATTTTATTTATATGAGGGCCCCATGTTAATTTATCATCCAATATTAAACCTAAATATTTTTCACAATTCGATCTTTGTAAAATATCATTATTAATGGATAGTGGAATATGATTTGGTATTTTTTTATTCTATGCACTAAATATCATGTATGATGTTTTTGTGGTATTTATTGTTAATAGATTGTAAGAAAAATATTCATGTAACAAGTCTAAGTCTTTTTGTGCTTGAGCTATGATGTCAAATAATACTTTTGAAACAATACTAATTTAAAAAAAAAATTACATCAATGACGATATTAATCAGATTTGTTGTTTTTCCTTGTATCCTATAAGTTTAAATAAACCTTATTATAATGTTTACTCTATAAGACAATGTAATTGGTTTTTATATTACAAAAGTTTGAAGAACAGAGATTAAATATAGATATTTCTAAATACGAAATGTCAGCATGAATATTTTAGTTTCTTCAGATATTAGTTTTATTAATGAAGTTTGGCAACTGGTCGCGACATTCAAATTAATGTAATGTTTAAATAAAACCAAAATTATTAAATTGTACGCCAATAAATTGCGATATTGTATAAGCGGGCGAGTTTGGGTCAAAACTTAATTAAAATCTGTTTTATGTGTAAATTAAACTGTTAACAACTATATAAACAAAATTTACGAGCTCGTTGTGAACCGATGTGTAATGAAATGCCAATATTCGGTCACAATTGTTTTGGCCGAGTTGAATAATATATAGAAATACAAAATACGCTCAACTTGAAATCTAATTTAATCTATTTTAATCATCTTAAATTAATGTATTTTTGCGACGCTTTAATATTTTCGAGGAAAATTTAATTCTGAAGTATACAAAAAACTAATGTAGTGAGTTCTATACTTCACAGCTAGATGTGCGGAAGGCAGTGGTCACATACAAGGCTCGAGGCGAGGATACACATTCGAGCATAAATTTAAAAAAAAATTGTTTTAAAAAAAAATCAATTTTATACCAAAAATCCAATTTGATGGATACGACATGGATAAAAACAAAAGGCGACATTAAGTTTTTAATAAAATAGAAAAAAAAAGTTATTTACAGTGAAACGTAAAAGTATACACAACCAAGAACTATTTTAAAAAGGAATTTCCATCCAATACCTATAATCTCGACGAAGAGGCCGCGGATAGTTATGTTGCCGGAGGCCCTATTTCGCCAAAGAAAAGAAGACGAAAGAGAATGATAGCATAATACCCGCAAATTTATTCAACCTATCGAACTGATGCTCGAGCTAAGGGTTTTTAAGGTATCATGAAACAAACTTTATGGATAAGATTTCTCATCACCTAGATAATTAATGAATAAACTTAACCTAGATAAGAGTCCAGTATAACATTCTATTACGTGGGCATATATGGGATACAATATGTTTATGGAATCCATATTGAAATATAATATATCACAACAGTCTGCAAATTTCCTCTTGCTGAGCTATGGCCACCTCTCCATTTGAGGAGAAGATTTTTAGAACATATTCCACGACGCTGTTCCAATTCGAGTCAGTGAAAAGGCAAATACCAAACTTTAAATGCTTCTGGGCAAACATAAACACTCTTGGTGAGAATATTTTGAGCTTATTCCAACACACCGCTCCAAAGTCGAATGGTCAATACACTTATGGCAACATTTTATTCAATAGAAACCTGTATACTCTTGATGTTTCCTTTTACCACTGAGCACAATATGAATTACGAATATATGCAAACTAAATATTTGATATAATGTTGTCTTAAATTTTCGCGATTATTACACATTTAAATAAAACTAATTATAACGGATGAATCGCGTATATTAATTATTTTTAAACATCCCGACGTTTCGAGCACTTTGCAGTGTTTCGTGGTCACGGGTAGACTACCCGTGACCACGAAAAAATAGTGTAAATAAATATTTGATATCTTAATAGTGCAGCTTAGGTTGTTTTTTATGATTTCTGGCTACTATGATATCATAACTAGATTTAATAAACTGTGGCAAATGATTACTGAATACGATATTAGAATTTATGAAGATTCTTGACATTAAAGATTAAGTCTTGAGTCCTACCTAAGCTGTTTGCGTTGGTTAGTTTAAGATGGCTTACAGATAAGACTCTATGGATGCTGGATTTTGCTATAGTTATTGGGTTTGAGTTTTAGATCACAGAAGATTTATATCTTACATTTTCCAATATGACAAATACGTGGACAACGGTTTTTAAAGATGATCAAAAATTAGTGTAACTACGATATCATCCTTCGAAGATGACTCATCTTCCTTAAGTAAATGTCATTTGAATATGAAATTAATGTGCTTATTATTTTCATATTATTATAATTAAAATAAATATTACTTTATACCATTATATATGTAGTTCATTGATTTAAGTAGATATACCTACTTAAATCAATAAAGATAAATTTATATTTGATAACTAGCTGACCCGGCAAACTTCGTACTGCCACAATCGAAATACTTAAATAGTCCAAATGTGATGAGCATAGAAACCATTGCATGCAGCGACACTGGTGATCTAACAGTAACAATAAATAACTGATACTAACATTAAAAGCGACACTATCAATATTTATTTCTATATTTTCAATGACACAGGAATCATGAGGTTGTGTAATAAATTCCCATGTCGCTATAATTAAGTCCTTACAACATAAAGTTTGCAAAACCATTTATTCTAAACTGGCTATACCATAAGTTTTAATTTGAAACTCATTTGCAATACAAATCAATATAATTTCACTAAATACAACACAGATAAATAATATAGGTGGTCAAGTTTTATTAAGTTGTATTATGATGTTGTTGTTATTATGGTGATATTGCCTATAATATTTTGAAAATATTGTCTGATTTATATTGCTCATAAATAGTCACGTTACAACAATTAGATACTTACATAAATTAAAATTTTAACAAAAAGAAAAACCGACTTCAAACAAAACAATATTTTAAAACAAACTAATATGCACTAAAAAGTAATAAAAATAATTGCGTATGCAAAATATTTATCAGAGTCCTCCTAAGTAAAATAAAATGAAAAGCATTAGAGAACTCAAAGGTCGATTTACGATTATATTAACGTAGTTACAATTATTGTTATTGTTGTTGTTGTGATCGAGTCAGTATATTATCGTATAAAACCAAGCCAGCCAAGAGCTGACACTGACTGCAAATATGACGACCTGCATGATCGGGTGGTGTGTGCACCGGTTTTCATGGGTACGCCACTCCGCGGTCCCGGGTTCGATTCCCGGCCGAGTCGATGTAGATTATCATTCGTTTTCTACGTTGTCTTGGATCTGGGTGTTTGTGGTACCATATTCACTTCTGACTTTCCATAACACAGTGCTTTAGCTACTTACATTGAGATCAGAGTAATGCATGTGATGTTGTCTCATATTTATTTATTTAATTGACCTTAGTAAAAAAACTTTGCAAAAGAGCTAATGTATGTCGTACATCATAAGGTCACACATCATTTTGAAATGCAGCAACGAACGTAAGCCCATTAAAATTTTACTAAGGACATTAACCCACCTACCGCACCCTCGCTGTAAGCTGTTTAGGAGATGCATTGATTATCATTTTCGACTATGACTTGTTGTTGTTGACTTGTATTACTTGAACACGTTACGAAATGTTGTCTTAAATTTTCGCGATTATTACACATTTAAATAAAACTAATTATAACGGATGAATCGCGTATATTAATTATTTTTTAAACATCCCGACGTTTCGAGCACTTTGCAGTGTTCGTGGTCAGTCTACCCGTGACCACGAACACTGCAAAGTGCTCGAAACATATGGATACCATCATCAGAATTGGATAATATTAAAATGGGACCACACGGGACCTCAGTTTCACTGCGTGTAATGGTTTATCATCTGCGTTTTTTTGCGACTGGAAGAAATTAGTAAATTCGAGAAATAGATGTAACGAACTCATATGTAGCTCACCGCATGGACCATGTACCATATTTTTAACGACAACGTGAAATAACTCTGGATCAAGAGTTTGATCTGGAGTTTCAGCTGATATAACGTTATCAATTTGATCCGGAGTTATTTTAAGGAACTGGCAAATTAATACATTTGCATTAGGGAATCCCCTCTTTTGCTATTCAGTGGAGTACATATGGCACCTCTCCAAATATACATAATTTTACAATTAAATCTATAAGTGCTTTCAATTTTTGCCGAAAAACACGTTCTATTATTTTATGACGATCAGTTGTCGACTGTTCTTCAAATAAATTGTTTTTAATATCAGCCCACTGCGGATTACATGTAAATGTAATGAACAGATCCGGTCGACCATGATACGATTATGTCGACCACATAAGAAATTGCGTCTTGTGCATATTCTGAACGAAAATGCACAAGACGCAATTTCTTATGCCGTGGGCAACTAATGAACGAATATGGCAATATAGTCAATCGCCCGATGTCATTTACAGTAGCATCATTCGCTATCGCATCTTGCAAATTAATATATTCTTCGGATCTTAATTTAACGTTGTTAACGATGTACTGATGATATAGTTTACCATATCTCGAGATATAATTTTGTGCTAGTGGACGAACCATCAATCGATACGAATAAAAATTCATGGCACTAACCTTTTTCTGCATATTTAGACATGAAAATAAATGCACACACTGTACGTTTAAATGTATTTTTTTTTATAATAATAAATTGAAATTATTCGTATTACCTATTGAAACTGGTGGGTCAGTGTACTCATTTTTAATTAATACTTACTTTTATTTTGACAGAACAATTCCCCGTCAAAAAAATCTCCCTTAACAAAATGACCCGCCATTTATTGAATTCATTTGTTACAAAAAATGTGATAAGTGAAGAACCACTCGACCGATTTTGTGCAAACTTCACATAAACTATCTACTAAATAGTCCGAACAACCCCTGAAAATTTGGTTAGGATAGGTGAGCCCGTTCTTGAGTTATAAAGTGACATCGAAAATGCCACTTATTTATATATATATACACATCAATTACATTACATTACATCAATAAATATATGTATATATATATATATATATATATATATATATATATATATATATATATATATATATATATATATATATATATATATATATATATATATATATATATATATATATATATAAATAAATTGATGTAACGATAATGTAAATAATGCAAAATAAATTTTAAAACATCAATGTTTTATTGTCTAACATCGATAATCATAGAAAATCAATGATAATCCTCTAATAAATCTATTTCTAAGGAAAAACAATTTTGTTGTTTTTCTTATATTGTTAGCATTTTTATCATACTTACTCACCTTCTAAACCTTCCCTGGACTTCCACAAATAATTCAAGACCAAAATTAGCCAAATCGGTCAAGCCGTTCTCGAGTTTTAGCGAGACTAACGCACAGCAATTCATTTTTATATATATAGATTGTACTATACCATATAGTTCTACGGTAAAAAATCTCGGTATACATCTAGATTCTACACTATCATGGTCACATCAGTTAAATGTAGTCAGCAGGAAAATGTTTTCGGCGATGGGCTCTCTACGACGTCTCCATTCTTTTCTTCCTATTTCCACCAAGACTATGTTAGCACATTCTCTACTTCTATCTAGTCTCGATTATGCAGACGCAAGCTATCTAGATTTAAATGAGGACCAATTAAATAAACTTCAGCGTCTTCAAAATCTAGCTATACGGTTCATATTTGGCTTACGCAAATATGACCATGTCTCTGAATTTCGTACTCAGCTCTAGTGGTTACCTATTCGTTTAAGCAGGAATCTACATATTGTTTGTCTTCTGTACTGTGTGTTATTCAATCCTCACTCACTTATTTATTTGAAAGAAAAATCTAAATTTTTGAATTCTCGCAATGTTATTGACGGACACAACATGAACTTACGTTCATCTGAAAATTTTCTTTTAAATCCTCCTGTGCAGAAAACAATTTTTTCCAAAAAATCTTTTACGGGTGAGGCTACTCGATTGTGGAATGCCCTCCCGCTTAATATCAAATCTGCAACCTCTTTGACATTATTTAAAACTAAAGTTACCTAACACTCTCACACTGAATGGCGACTAGATACCATTTGTTATTTGTATATATCTGTATATTTGTATGTATTTATGTATGACTTTATGTATATATGTATGTAGTAGTTTATTTATGTACTAGCTTTACCCGCCCGCTTCGCTGGGCATTAGTCGCAGAAAATATTTTTATAAATTATATTTTGTAATTAATTTTTGATCATTAACAATGTACAAATAATAAAAAAACAAATCAAGAAACATATGATCCAATCCAATCCATCGGCCCATTTCCGTTCACTGCTGGACATAGGCCTCTCCAATTGCACGCCACTGAGATCGTTCTTGGGCTAGTCGCTTCCAGCACCTGCCAGCCGTCCTGCGTAAGTCGTCACTCCACCGTGCCCGAGGACGTCCTACACTATGTTTGCCGAGACGCAGTCTCCACTTTTGAACACGTTTCCCCCAACGGTTATCGATTCTGCGACAAATATGGCCAGCCCACTGCCGCTTCAGCTTACTAGTTCGGTGGGCTATGACGATGACTTTGGTTCCCTGGCGGATCGACTCATTTCTGATGCCATCCCGCAGAGAAACGCCGACCTTCCATAGCATAGACCTTGCCATAGCACGCTGAACGACTTTAAACTGGTGGACCAGCCTTGCCGTGAGTGTCCACGTTTCGGCTCCGTATGTCATGACGGGTAGGACTGGTTGAAGACTTTCGTCTTAAGGCACTGTGGGATCGACGATGTAAAGATTCGACGTAATTTTCCAAACGCTGCCCAACCTAGCTGAATTCTTCTATTCACCTCGTCCTCAAGGTTGTTTCTTTCGCAAAATCTGCCCAAGGTAGACATATTTTTGAACAACTTCGAGGACGGTACCGTGTATCGCAATCGGTTCCAGTAGAATATGTTCATTGAACATGACCTTGGTTTTACCCAAGTTCATCCGTAAGCCGATGCACACAGAAGAATCAGCCAGCTGGTTCAGCATCTGTTGTAGGTCCTGCAGCGTTTCTGCCATAATGAAGATGTCGTCTGCAAATCTCAAGTGAGAGATGTATTCGCCATTGATGTTGAGGCCACGTCCTTTCCAGTTCAGTGTCTTGAACACATCCTCAATTGCATTAGTGAACAATTTAGGGGAAATAACGTCCCCTTGTCTCACTCCTCGATGCAGTGGTATGGGATTTGTTTGCTGATTCTGTACTTGGGCGGACACGGTGGCTGCTTCGTAGAGATATCTCATCACTTGGATATATCGTCAGCCAAGATTTCAACCGAGTCAAAGGCCTTCTCATAGTCCACGAATGCAAGACACAGGGGCCGATTATACTCTGGGACTTCTGTATGATCTGCAGCACTGTGTGGATGTGGTCTATGGTAGCGTATCCGGTCCGAAACTCGGCCTGTTTTGGGGGTTGGAATTCGTCGAATGTTCGCGTAAAAAGGTTCGTAATCACTCTTTAAAACAGCTTATAGACGTGACTCAGTAGGGATATGAGACGATAGTTCTTCAGCAGGCTTGTCTCCCTTTTTGAAGAACAGGATGACCACACTCCTACTCCACGCCTCCGGAGTTCTCCCTTCGAAGAGGACAGAGTTTAAAAGGTCCTTGAGTACCGGATTATCTCCTGCTTTTAATAACTCTAATACCGTCTTTTCCAGGGGCTTTTCCATTTTTAAGCTGTTTAAGAGCAATTTCGATTTCGCCAACGCTGACTTCAGGCAGGTCTTCTGAGAAATGGTGTGTTAAAGTAGCTCTAGAATCCTCATTTTCGGGATCAGGTGCATGCGATGCGTATAACCGGCCGTAGAAGTCCTCTACTTCCGAAAGAACTGCTGGTTTGGAAGAAACGACTTGTCCACTTGCTGTGGTCAACTTCGTCAACAATATCTAGTTTTGTAACTCCGTTATTTCCCCTAAACTTCTATACCAACAACTACAGCTGTGACTTCGGGAGTCATGGGAGCATTAAAGCGCCTTTAATGTTCATTCGATTGCGTTCTATCTGCTTCACTAATGACTTTAAAATTATCTATTGGATCATCTTCTAGAGCAATATAAAAATATCTAACTTAATGAAGCGATGACTTCTCGATGATTTTTAGTATTGAACATGCACAAACTGGGGTTTTTTTTAGATACTGGAAGAAATGAACCAATCTGTTGATATAATTGTCTTCGCTTTAAATATCGACGCGAAATTATTGTATTGTATAATATTTGTTGCTCCAAATGATGTCACTTGAAAACGTATTGTATTTTATAATATGCTAAAGGAAATATTTAGACTTCTTAGTAGTTCCACGACGTTGGTAAAAGAGGTTCTGGTGGTTCAAGCTGTTGTGATTAAGAAACTTTGCCAGTTATGTGCTGCATACCAGCACTTTTTTAAAACTTGACTAGATGGTCATACTATATTCTATGAACCAATGATCACATCGGGATGCATCTTGTTATCAGAACCTTTAACGTAATTGAAGGTTTATTTATTGAGACTATTAGTTTTAGTTCTTGACTTAGTCTGTTTTAATCGATGGTCATTCAGTCGTTGGACAGAGGAGGCATCCTGGTGCATGCTTTTTGCCGACATCATTGTACGGTGAAGATGGACCTGAGATCCAGAGCAGATTGGAGGATTGGCAACGGAAACTGGAGAAGGTTAGCCTGGAAATCAGTAGAACCAAGACTGAATAAATGTTCTGCGATTTCAGCCGTCTCTCCGGTCCTGAAACCATAGCGCCTTATGGCTCTACCAATCTGCTCAGACTTTCGGTATCTCGGTTCACTCATTCAAGGCGATGGCGAAATAGATCGAACGGTGTAGCACAGGACTAACAAAGGATGGATGAAATGGTTGCAGGATAAGGGAACAATTTGTGACCACCGTATTCTCCTTAAACTTAAGGGGAAGATCTATAAGACCATAATTAGACCCGCTGTTCTATATGGATCAGAGTGTTGGGCTACAAAAAGGATGATTGAAAGACAGTTGCATATTGCGGAGATGAGAATGTTGAGAGGAATGTGTGGTATTACGCGAATATGTCACAATATTTCAAAAATGGTAAAACTGATATCAGTCAGTCATAAAATGAATACCTATGAAGAAATTCGATAAAAAAATTGAGTGTACAGACAGACTCTAGAGATTTATATAGTAGTATAGATATAGATTATATTATTTGTATTTATGCATGTAGTCTATTTTACACCACCTACCATTTCTCTGTTGGCTACTACTCCATATCACCTAGGTTGTCTGGAAGAAATCGCTTTAAAGCGATAAGACCGCCGGTTGTACCATCTATTTTTTATGTGTTCTTATTAATTGTTTAATTATTGGTGTACAATAAAGTATTCAAATAAAATAAATCAAATAAATAAATTTCATTCTTGCAATGTTTTGTCTAAATCAGATGTTATTATTTGTTCAATTCGTTTGAAATGATTTAATTTTGTAATCTGTTACTTTATAAATTCTATTGAGTGTTTTTTATTTTCTTATTACTTTTAATTATTTTTGTGAAATTCAAATATTCTTAGAAATAGAGTCATATCAGTTGTCGGCCTTCATTAATTTTTACATAACAGTTTTACATTATAGCAATTATTATCACATCTGTTTAATGATATAATATCAACATCCTCATCATCCTCCTGTCAATCCCAATTTAGTTGGGATCTGCGCAGCATGTGTTCTTCTTCCATACTTTCATATCTGACGTAATCTCACAAGTAACATAATCCATCCATCGTTTCATTGGACGGCCCTTACCTAATTATTTAAAAATAACTAATTATTAATGATATTACATTATGCTTAATAAATGATATCATTATTATTATGTTACGTAGAAATCAAAGTATTCAAAAGCTTCATGCGCAACTTGGCAACTGGACACCACAATACCTTGTACTGATGTTTCTCTGATGGAAGGAAGAAATGACTTTGAAGACAGCTCTCTGGTAGTATTACATACACCTGAATTAAATAATATTATATTCCAACTATGACTACGCATTAATGTTACAAGTAGTAGTTTCTAATTCTTACGATGTCGATGTCTATGGGAGATAGTTGAGAAATATTTAAATCTTAATTTTTGTAACTTATATGCGATTTAATTAAACACGAGTTTTTTAATATAACTTATGATGTCATATTACGTCGTTTGCATAAAACGTCTCTATTTTAATGTGTTAAAGTTATAATTAATGTCGCTTTAACTTTACTGGTTTATATAAGAGCGTTCTTAAAAGGAGAGGCGAATAATTTATTTATTTTCCAACGCGTCGAATATCAAGCAATATTCAGCACTTAAATTAAACAGCAGTAGCGAGCGCGGCTGAAGCGGGTTCTTTGAAATTAAATATAATGATTTAGCGTTGCGTCGTAGACGGTATGTTCGAAAATCGATTACAGCGCTTTTCCAAATGACGTTAATAGTTAATATAAAAAAAAAACAAAACAAAAAAAATACTCAATGATTTTTTTACTCTCACTTTGATATTCAAACATACAGACCGTCTCTCAACAAAAGTTGTAGATATTTTTTTGTCAAGTAATTCTTAGTATGTAACGAATTATACTTATTACTTTTACTAGTGTGGCACCTACCGGATGCAATATACATAAATGACGTAACATTATGGTAAATGTACTCTTTTCATATAGTACATGCCACTTTTCAAAACAAAAATCTAGAAATTTCACGTTACCCCGTGCCGAACGTCATAATCGTCGCATCACATATCTGGAGGTACTCGGCGGACTAAATATAATTAAAATAGCGATACTTTTTGTCCACATGACCTATAGATAATGAAAATATTATTATAAATGACTGAAATGGTATATTGGGCTGTTATATGGATAAATGTTTTTAAGGGGACATCATATTTAATAAATAGAAACAAAATAAAACGGTTTAATGGTAGCCGTCTTAGGAGAACATGAAATTATATACACATCTGTACTAGACAACGATACTAGATGTAACTTTAATAGCTATTTAAAATGAAAAGTATAACGAAAATATTAACAAACATGGATAAGACTATATAATTTATTTTATTTTTTTTATTGATTATTCTTAAAATAATATAATTACATATTGCATGATAACTTTGTCTTCCATGTTGCAAATTCTTGTGGACCGTCAGCAAAGCAAAACAAAGTTCGTGAAACGCAATTTCGTATAGCAGTCAAAATTAAAACACTTCAAGTAAAACTGTTCCGAACGATGGACCCAAGTTTGGTTAGCGATCGTTCTAAAACTCGTACAAATATTTTATAACTGGTTGGTATGAGCACTCTATATTTGGGTGACGTATGTATATAATTTTAGACTTTGTTGCTAAATAACGATTCTATAACATATCTGAACAATGTATAAGCAAAATGATCTTATTAAGTGGTATTGCTGTACCGATTGCTCTCACTGATATGCAGTTAAATGTTGCTGCGTAATGCGTACTGTACCAAATATAGTCTGGCCGATATTTGATGATTCGACATGTGGTCGTTGACTGTGTGGCTTGATCTCGGTCGCTGCATTAGTGTCCTTCGTGGCGATGTCTTCTTGAATTTGCGTTGGTGATGCATTTTCCGAGTTTGATATTATATACCATAGTGTTGCTCTTTCTGTTAGTGATGAGTTTGGAAACGTTGATGGTTTTGTGGTTTAATGTTATTGGTATATTATGTCCAAGGTGGTATACTAATATTCGCCACTCTATCTTACCAGATTGTTTTAATAGTATAAGTACTATTACTATTTAACGCTGAAATAGTACTTTCATGCAGTGAAGGACCTTAGTAACGGATCTGCTCGGATAAAAAGGGGCCAACTTAGATATGAGTATAGCCCATTAGCAACATAAGATTTATTAACCATTCCATACATCACCGATCCGCCACTGACGTAGATGTTTAAGATTTTATGAAACTTGTGTACTTTATTACAGTGGGCACTACATGACCATTAAAAAAACAGATATACACATCAACATCGTCTTGGGATATTTTGTATAAAATTCTTAAACTCAAAAAATCATAGCCAGTTTTAAAATCTTTTGATGAAAGACTATTTTGTTAACCTTCTTGGACGATACGATAGCCGAACGTTTCGTTTACCTACAGTCATATTCAGATAATGTTTTGTGTTTTTCAAATTTAAGTTTTATAACAAGTTATCGATTAATTTCGAGTTAAACCTATTGTGTGCATCATGCAGCGGTGCCATTTAACGAGAGAAGAAATCCTAAGGGCAGTAGGCATGCTCCAAGCTGGGGCTACACAACGGAGTATTGCTGAGGAGATTGGAACAAGACAAAACGTTATATCTAGGTTATGATCACGCTACCGTGCTACTGGTAAAGTGACTGAAAGATGTCCAGGTGGAAAGCGCATAACCAATCAACGACAAGACCGATATTAGCAAGTTGCCGCGAAAAGAGAACCAAATGTTACGGCACTTCAATTGGTTCAGAGGCTCCAGCCAGAGGACCATTTGCTTGTGAGTGACCAAACTGTAAGGAGAAGGCTGCATGAAGCTAACCTTCATGCTCGCAGACCGCTTCGTACTCCAGCACTACGCCGAGGAAATCGTGGGCGACGACTAGAGTGAGTTCGTGAAAATTTGCTCTCGGAAGATAACCAGTGGTCTGTAGTGCTGTTTACCGATGAGTCCCGATTCGGTTTTCATCCCGATACACGTAGCGTACGTGTTTGGCGATTCCCTGGTCATGATAGCCGTCTGCAACATCTTCAGAAAGTCCATTCATACCACGGCGGCATAATTATGGTTTGGGCGAGAATTCATCATGGTGGAAGAACAGACCTCGTTTGGATCAGAAACACCATGGCGACCGAAAAATAGCGTAACGAGATGCTTGTGCCAATAATTTAGCCCCATAGACTATAATTTGGCCAAGAATTCACGCTCATGCACGATAGCGCCCGTCCGCACACAGCGGGAGTGGTGACGAGATGGTTGTAGGAACAAGACGTATTAGTCTTAGGCTGTCCCGCTCAATCACCTGACCTAAACCCCATAGAGCATGCGTGGGACATATTCCAAAGAAGGGCTTTGAAGAATTTCCCTGCAAATATTGCGACAAATGAGTCACTTATTTGCATCTTAGTCGGACCTGGGACAATATACCGAAGCAAGACTTGGATAACTTAATCAAAAGTATGAAAAATTGTTGCAGGACCGTTATAAATGTCCTGGGTAGTTTACTAGTAGTAGTAGACTACTGATTTTTCATATGACTGTTAAAAACAATAACTTTTCTACATTTTTCACATTTTCTTGAAACAAACATTAATTGTTAGTTTTACCATTATTTTAGGTTTTTTCTATATTTAAGGATAAATTTTTTTACGCAAAATAATAAGGTTTATTTTTTATTCTGGAGTATAGTCAAATAAATGGACTTTATAAAAATATAAACATATTGCATGTTATCTTTTATAAATTTTGAAATAATTGAGTAAATTCAAAATATCTCTAGACGGTGTTGATGTGTGTAATAAAGAAAACATATTTTTTTTATCTACAAAGCCTTCCAATATTAACCCTTCGGGTGCCTTGTGGGTCTGACAGACCCGTCACTTCAAAAAATCAACGATAACTTTTAAATTTTTGGAGCAAACCCTCTGCACTCCTGAGTAGCTTCGCTATCGCGAAATACAAAGTAACGGGTATTTTGACTACCCTCCCGGTGTCCGCATTGTACACCCATCCGAACAGCACGCATTTTGTGTGCGCTTGGGTCTCAGGGACCCGACCAGGCACGCGGCGTAACTTTTAATCTTTATGCTGTTATTTTTGTTTTGGCTCTTTAATTTATATTGGGTGGTAAATTATTTGTGGAAAAAAATACAGTTGTAATGGCTGGGCGATTAATAAATTATGAAATTCACCAAGCTTTAGAGATAAATTTTGAAGAAAATGAAGATGAGGATGTAATTTTTGATGAAAGTGAATGTGAGTCAGACACATGATTCTGATGATGACAAGGAGGAAGTAAAAGTCTATAACGAACCAAATAATAGTGATTTCATTTACACAACCAAATGAAAGTGATTTATATGTCCCAGCCATTATGTACTTTTGGTCACAGATCAATATATAAAGGTCTTGATTATTATTTCTGGATTACAATTACAACTAGAAGGAACTTTATAAAAAAATGGGCATGGTATTGAGTGCTCCACATCAGACTAAACGACGTAATAGTTGAAAGAAACAAAATCTTACAAATACTTTACGTAAGAGAATCAGCTCTCATTTAGGGGAACCCTCAGAGCCACCACCCAAAAGACATGATGCTGGTAGAAAAATGTGTTGTTATGTATGTCCTAGACAAAAAGATCTCAAGTCTAAATACATCAGTGTCTCTTGCACAAGTCATATTTGCTTGGAACACGCAATTTTCGTTTGCGAAAATTGTCACATAAATTAATACTGATTAGTTATAAGCAATACCTATGTTACTTTTAGATCAAAATATAATAGTTTGTAAGTTGATCAATTAGTGCCTTAAATTAATGTGAAGTCTGATTGTTGATCACAATTAAAAAGTTTAATATTGTTGATTTAAACATAAGTGTTTATTTTTAATACGTAAAATTAGAGTATTTTTAATTTTTTTACTGTGACTTTGTAGAAGAACTTTAGTTTCATTTTATTTTTAATTCATATAACTAAACAGCTCTAAAATAAGTATAAACACATTATTTGGCGTTCTGACTAATGAAATAAATAAAAAACAAGCATTTTGTTACCGGGTCCCACGGACCCACCAGGCACGCCATGTAAGTTTTACCCACCAGGCACCCGAAGGGTTAAAACAGCTATCTGGTAAGCTTGTTTAGACTTATAGAATAGGTACTCACATATTTTTTTTATTATAATTATGTCATTGATATTCTGGTAGCCCTGTAAGTAAGCACAGCTGTATGGCTGTCTCATTTTCTGCACTCCGACGTAATAAGAATGGAACAGTTATGCTGAAAATTTCAATTTGATTCGTTCAATTCATACTTGTTCTGATAAATTTGAAAATTATTTTATGATTTCGCTTTTAAATTTAATAACAGATATACATTGAATAAATATATATATTGGAATAATATTTTAATTTAGATTGAACTAGTTTCTAGTAAAAGTAAGAAAAGTTCTTACATAATGATTTGCCTTTAGCCGGAAATGGTAATAAAGGGGTCATTTTACCAAAAAGTTGTGTTGAATAACAACCGACTTTATCGCATGGTATCAAAGTCCATATTAAGTTGAACTATGTTATAGCACATACGTACATTGAACATGAATACTTGTCAAAAGGCAGATTTCTTCAAGATCAAAGGAACGCAAGTTTTGTACGTTGAATAACTTATTGTTTATTTAAGCTGATATTTTAAAAAACTATACCACCTTGTGACTCAATACTGAGTTCAGATAATCAGTGAAAACTACACGTATTTCTCATTGAAATAAAATATATTTTTATAATTATTCATTTAACTCAACCACTATTTATTTATTTATTCTTTATTGCACCCAATCTTACAACTAAAAAAAGTTCACCACAGTACAACAGAATCACTATGTGTGGGTCGAATCTTCTAAGTGAATTTTTGACCACTTCCACCAAACAGACTGAGCTGAAATTTTTAAAACATTTTTGAAGTCCATCATAGATGGAGACTACCAAAAATTTATGCAAAAATTTAGCGAATCGTTTGTTGTAAGCCTAAAAGGTTTTTAAGCTCAGTAATATTACTAAAACCAGTCTTTTCAAATCATTTTCCTGACTCACATAATGGATGCATTTGTTACATACCTAATATACATTTAATATAAATACACACACATAAGTTGATATAAACATTCCGTTAGAACTAAGTTTACATGTCAATCTGGTCAAAATTTACTTTGTACCAAGCTTGTCTAAAGATCTAATCCTGACAAGCACTATTGAGGTTTAATTTGCGTTAACAATTCATCTGATGTTCTGAAAAGAATTTTGCATTCAATCTGCGGGCTATGTGAAATAAGCTTTAAATTTCTCTTAACGCTAATACTGGCATTTATCTAGTATTGGGACATGTATCCATTTCATGATTTTACTTAACAAATCAAACATCTTAGAACTTATTCTGAAATAATTTATTATGAAAAGTAAAAAGTCAATAGAAAAGAAAATATGAAAGTAAAACTTACAGTAAAATGTTTTAGCGAATATATGAAAATGTTAATACAACGTATGCGAGTGCTTCTCGATCCTAATTGTGACCTGCGGTTCAAGGGTTTTCGGAGCGAAAAAACTTTGATCTCGATAACCTTTTAAGAACCTCTTTGTAACTTTCAACAACCGATCAAGATGTCGGGTGCTTTATGAATACAAATTATGACGTGATCTATTTTTGAAGTATGTTAGCTTTACTCATAATAAACTTTATAGAAAAGAATGCGCCAGAAGAGTGAAACACAAAACTATATTTTGTTTTATTATGGTATTATACATATTTGATGTCATATTTGTGAATAGCATAGTGAAGTAACAGTACTAAATACCTCACTTAGCTTCCTCTTGCTGAGCTTTAAATCTTCTTAAAATCTTTTGTTCTACGGGTTTAATGAAAACACACGTTTATCCGAAGTTTTCGCTACTTTTACCTTCATCGCCGAGATCCTGAATAACTATTAACAAAAATGAAGCATATGAAAAGCCTGTAAAATAAATATGCAATGAGAAATTCCTGTTTTATATTAATAAAAATATTTTTATACATACAACACACAAAAATACTTACAACGTAATTAAAAGCTTCATACTCAAAAATATTTCGTGAAATGTAAAAATCTTACGCATTTTTAAAAACTGGGCAAGCACGAGTTGGTCTCGGAGGATTCCGTACGACCACACAATGCCGAAAGTTTTTTTGTTTGCCGGTTTTCAGATATTTATCTTACCTGTGATACAGGATATTGATTTTTATCAAATTTCACGTTTCTATATATGAACCCTGTATGTTTTGATTCTCTTTGATTTTAATGGAAAATACAACGAGAATACGACCGCATCTTTTGATGACGTATCCTTAGAGATTACTCTAACGAACCGCAGAACTCAGAATGTGTTCAAAATGATTTCGGTTTAAGTTATCTGGTTATTACTATCTTAGTTATAATGTAAATGTACAAGTTAATCAGGAATGTAAATCTTTATGAATCAGCACAAGCATTATTAAAAAAAGATTGGAGCTTGTATCATAAGAAATTGTTTCATATTTAAAATTTAGAACAGATTTTTATTCAGTAGTGTGACATTTACAACTTAACGTATGCAAAACGTGTCGTTAGAAAAGAACTCTTTTATTTATAATTTATGTCTTATTACGGTGTAAGAATCGCAGGTTCGTACGAACTCCCAAGTACAAGCTTACGCTTTTTGCGCTTTGTGTGAGGGTAAAATGCGAACATAAATAGTAAAGCCTTCAAAATAGGCTCTCCCAGTAATCTCCTTAAGAGAGAAAAAAAATTGTTTACAAAGAAAATATACTAAAGAAAATCATATATTAATTAGAAAATAATATAAAAAGAAACATTGAATGACATTTCCTTTTTCCTATTAATGGCCGCAAACCTTCAATACGAGAATTCTGACTCTGAGCTATTCATAACCCAAATACGTACGAAATCAATTTTCGGACGAAATAAAATAATTTCGGGCAAATATCACTCACTACTCAGTGAAAAAATATTTATATTCCTTGCATGTAAATCCGCTCTGTAGGGTCAGGTTAATAAAAAAATAATTGCTTTCACAGTGTACGTGGGTAAATCGTGAATATAATTCTGAATTTAGATTGTTTTGGACAAACCAAATAGAATAAAACGAAATAGATTAGCGCAGACTTTACTGCGTCTAAAATAAAATATAAAAATAAAATACAATGAGTTAATAATAAATATAAACTAGCGATGTAAAATAAACGAGGTCAAGCTAAATAAAAGTATAGTAATTTTGTTACCCTTTTTACTGACTGGTAGAATTTTTAAAAAATGTTAATAATAAAAGGCTCAAAATTAGCCCGTATCTATTAATGATGTCGAAAATAATTTCATCTAATCCGTCTTTTATGTTGAACATAAAAATTTGCAGCACTTTTACCGCTACCCAAGTTTCTCTACTTTTTAATAAAACTAACTAAAGTGTGTAGTTTTTATTGCTGGCAAAATGCTTTACGCTTTTCCCCAACGTGAAGTGGGCGTGTATATGGGGCTCGCCAGCGCTGAAAGCATTGGAATACCCAGTAAAAAACCAGCGGTACTCACTCCTTCTTATCAGGGGTATCACGGAATCACTTATAATGTTGTATGCTTAACTTTTTACAACGTATTTCTTTTTAATCCGTATTGCACTCTTGAGTTTTTATTGTACATTGCATATATCGGTTTTGTTATCGACAGCTCCTGACTAGGCTTCATATGAAGCCATAGCCGCTACCTGCGGGCCTTTGCCAACACCAATGCACTCGCGGTTTAAAACGAGAACATTACTACTGTTGTTTACAAGTAACTATCGTCCAACATATTTCATAACGGCGTACACCACTAATTTCAGCGATAATCACAACAATACCGCGGCGTATGCGGCTTGGCGCGATATTGACGTAAAAATTGGCGGCGGGACCAACAAAGCCCCCGGCTTGCATGGATACGTAATTTTACAGATTCTCCTTCAGCTGCCGATAGCTAATTAATATATAAAATAATTTTACCCCCATCCATTTATGAGAGTTTGTACAACCAATTAATATTTCAAAGCTAAATAATTAATCTTACATAATTCAAGTAAGAAAGTTCTGGTATATCATAATTATGATCAACCCTGGTTAATTGAATTACCTAGGTCAGATAGTCCAATTCATTAAAATTATGTATTTAATTTATTTTTTTAATATTTTTAAAGTCTATCATTTATATTTACCGTTTGTAATATCTGTATTTTTACTACATTCGACTTTAAGAAACACAAGTGTTCTTGTAGTTATATAAAAGGTGGTTATGACAAAAATAAATATAATGCAGGTGAGTTACAACTTTCAAATAAATCATCGTATGTTAAATAATCACAAACTTAGTTGCTACGGTTTCGCTCACAAATACCAAATCGCTTGCAATCAATCGCAGATTTAAGCACATCACTAACCGACGCGGAAAAAAAATCTCTTCTTTTACGATTTATGGACAGTTTCTATTGAAATAAATGTATTGGCATCAACCCACGACATAGTATAGGTGTATAGCAATATATTCCTCAGTAAAACTTTCATTCAACGTGAATTTATTACGAGGAATGGATTTGTCACGTCATATGTCATTCCTTTGTCGCTGTTACGGGTCAATATTGTAGCATAACAATATGTTGAGACCCGCATACAGTTTCCATCAAAATATAAAAGGCTATTGAAAATATTATATCGTTTTATATTTTTCTGTTAATAAAAATATTGCAATATAAATATAAAATCGTATTATTTTGTCAATATTGGATTTAGATTAAAAAAAACTTTCATTATTTCGTGTAGGTTGCAAATAGCGTTTAGTATATTGTGTATGTTCTAAATTACAGGAAATTACTCGTTATCTTATCGCCGTTCATTCCTGGAAGGTGATATATATATATATATATATATTTATCTTGAGATTGGTTTGACAGTCGGTGATCTCTAATAATCATTTCCGGTAAACTCTAATAATATTATAAATTCCAATATACCTCTATCTATTACCTCTTTACGCTTAAACAGCTAAACTGATTCAGATTAAATTTGGTATAGAGATAGTTTGAGTCCTTTCGAAAGTCATCTTCATAGAAATCATCCCTGAAAAGTGGAAAAAGGAGGTGGAAGTATTACAATCCTAGGAAAGCAATATGAAACTCATTATAATTTAACTTTTCGCTGTAATTAAATTATTGTTTGTGCAATTTTGACCGATCATTAAAAGATGATTTAAATTTTTATTACATCATCTCATGCTCGGTAGTGAATAAGATTATGGTGAAGTTTGTTCTGGAGAATATACAACATAGCAATTCTTAGTCTTGAGAATTGGAAAGGTATGACCCAATACATTATTTTTTTAAATAATATATAACGTAAGCACTTATCCATTTCAAAAGTAACTAATATCATGAGGATTTCTTCAAGACGATTTCAAAAATATTTAAATTATAGTTTAACATAACATCATTGGTTGCATGATACTTGTATAGAATTATTTTATTTTATTATTATCTATGTCAGAACAGGGTATTGTTATTTTAATTAAATCTTAATTCAATTCTACTACGGTTCAACAACCTTCTTGTCTAATACTATGTTTGCTATATTTACACTATACATAACTACTACTACTACTACTTGGGTCAATAACTATTGTGCTATTGAGGCTTACTCTACGCCTAATATAATAAAATATATTCGTTGTAACTTAGTAGGAAAAGCAGTACACAAAATTTGAACAATAAAATAGAGCAAACATTTGAAACCGAT
Organism: Vanessa cardui; assembly: GCF_905220365.1. Taxonomy (NCBI): domain Eukaryota; kingdom Metazoa; phylum Arthropoda; class Insecta; order Lepidoptera; family Nymphalidae; genus Vanessa; species Vanessa cardui. Next base: position 8,033,844 of record NC_061135.1, read on the forward strand.
TCTAAAATATTTTATAAAATCACTTTAATATGAGAACATCTGGCGATACAAATGCACGCCATGTTCAGATTTGAACGACAAAATCAAATAGTCAACATAAATATTTACATAAACGGCAAATTTGCACAACTTTTTTTTAATATGTCACAACAATATCTAGTAACAATATGCGTTACGTAATACGCAAACAGAAACGATTTTTTATTTATTTAATTTTTTTATAATATACATATTTCGTACTTTTTAAAGAGCCACGATGGACCAATGGATAGAGGACTTTTAACCGAATATAGCAAGTACTAGTACGGTAAACACCATAGAACTATCATGCACGTAATTAGTGCTTATACCAAACCTTCCTCTGGTGGTGACGGGAAGTAACTTAAGGTAACTTGCATAAGTTAGATGTTAATCTGTGTATACACGAATCCGCCTTGGATCATTGCTGAGTCATAGCCTTCTCTTCAAAAAAAGCCAAACATAAAGAAATCTATTTGGAAAGCCCCATTGCAATAATAATATTTATAAGAAACGCTTGGGCATTGGAGCAGTGGTGCAAAAAGCTTCATCAAAAGTATAACACCTCGCCTCATTGCCTCCACTGGTGACAGGAGGGCTGTTTCGTTTTTTTCCATAGGATCGGAATTGCGATTCAACGGGGAAATGCTGCTAGCATTCTTGCCACCATTTCACGCAGTCAAGATTTATACAGTAACTAGTTTTAGTACATATTTGTATACATTTGTATATATTTAAGCAGTTAACATTATTAATTCATAAGAAAAAATAATTATATGTACAATCTTAAAATTATAGATTAATTAAAATTAACAAATTAGTCTAATTATGTATAATATCATTATTAAATGTGACTCATAAATCGAAATTAATAGATAATTTCTTATCTCCGCCTTTATATTTTTGACGCATTCAAATATGTCAATATCAGTTATAAGATTTATTACTATATTCATTTCAAAAAGCATATTTCTATCCAAAGAACCAGAAAGATGATTATTCATTTATATAAATGTCGCAATGAACTTAATATTGCGCTATTCATTTATTTTAATAAACTATCTTTAAACCATCTATTCAGTTTCTCATTTCGTTATTAATAGTTATAATATAAGATAACTGTTCTCCTAACTAATATTGTATAACAGATGTTCTATTACATACGACATAGAGGCTTATATATTATCTCATCCCCTCAGTCCAAAGGAACAAGGATACAACCGACTCCAAATATAGCAATAATTATAAATATATGCAAGGTACCACCCTCGAAAGAGCTGTGATCAACCTCAGTAAAAAAACTTTGTGTACATCATATGACATCACATCACATACTCAAAATTTTATTAAAGACATTAAGAAATTCTGCCCCATATCGTCGTGCATCCTAACTGTGAGCCGTTTAGGAGTTCCACCACTACATAGTATACATAAAATATTTTTTCTAAAAAATAAAACCGGCTTCTAAGTGATCACTTGAAAGTAATAAAATAATTTGATTTAAACACGTATTTATTTTATTTTACTCTTTTTAGTGTTATTTTCTCAAAATAGAAATTAAAAGTCCTTATGTAATAAATGGTTATTTGTTATTTTTTTTAAAAAAGCGCTGAACCTATTTCGATAAAACTTATATGGGACCACTTGGAACATGATATACCAAACAATAGCATTACAAAAGAAATGTTTAGTGAACCTGTTCTTCTCTTCATAAAAGCTACGAAGATTAGTATAAATCCATATATTAATGTTAAAGGAACTATTTCCTAACTCCTAGTAATTGAGGACCTACACCTTCCTTCATCAGCTCAGCAGTATAAAATTTTGATAGCCAGAAGCAAATGCCAATATAACTTCAGAAAATATGTAAAACGCTGTACATGTGCCTATAAAATTTGAGGGTTCCCTTCGATTTCTCCAGGATCCCATCATCACACCCTGATATCCTCATCATGGTACCATTCGAGAAGTATCTTCTTTCTAACTAAAAAAAATGATCAAAAACGTTTCATAAATGGCGAAGTAATCGGCGATATGGTCGAAATATAAATAATGATAATATATGGTCGAATTGAGAACACTGCTCCTTTTTTTAAAGTCGGTTAAAAGACCGAATCAAAATCTTTTCCTAGATCTACGCATAGATAAGGACGGTTAGCGAAAAAAAACTTTATTTTATAGTATTATGTAATGATGATGATAATGGGGAAAAGTTACTGTGTAAATCATGACCGCGTTGACAAGAATGCTATTCCGATCGTCTGCGCAAAAAATTAACCAGCCCTCGATGGGAGGTAATAAGGCGAGGCGACATTTTGTTTACTTCAGCATTCTCCCTAGCCGCTCTGCCTCTTAAAATTCCCAGCTAATATTAAAAAATATTGACTTTGAAAAACCCAATAACTTTCATTTGGTAAGTTAAATTAAACACTTGAATAAAATAGCTGTGAAACCAAGTCAGATTATGAACTATTAAACCATGTAATATAATTATATTATATTACTTGTAATAGATTAGATAAATCGTTTTGTGAACAATGTTAGCTCCGAGCGAAAGCCACATTTCATCGTAACGACCGTCGTCGGACAAAGGATGTAAACTCGTTCACGTGAAATAGCCTTTATGATGTTGTTTTAATTGTTGGCATCGGTACCATTAAGAATCGAATTTAATATCAGAACATTACAAATGAAACTGTCTCTGAAATACTTTCGGCAATTGTTACTTTAATCGAACAATCAATTCCAATGACTTTTATAATAGATGATTAAGTTTAATTAATTAATGTATTTTTCATTAATTCTAATCATTTATCAATTTCCTCAATCATCCCTTTGAGGAGATGGTTTGGAACATATTCCACCACGCTGTTCCAATGCGGGTTGGTGGAATACACATGTGGCACAATTTCTATGAAATTTGTCACATGCAGGTTTCCTCACGATGTTTTTTCTCTCGAAAAAAATACATCGGTAAAGAATCCATATTATTCAATACAAGATTATACAGACGATAAAAAAGCGTGGAGTTAACACTTGTTGACTTTCACGCAGAATATATATATATATATATATATATATATAATACGTAAATATATAATTGCCTTTAAGTAATATGTCTTTGATTTTTTAAACGTCGAAGAAGAGTAACTACTACTCTATTTTTTGCCGGTTCTTATTGATAGATGCTACATTCCAAACTGGTGGTAGCTTCACTTAATATAGGTTTTAAATGATATTTCAAAAGTGTTTGTAAAAGCCGATTTGAATAAAGTATTTTTTGATTTGATAACTTATTGTAGCGGTATATAGAGACTTAGCGTCGTTTAAGTTCAATTCTAAGTAAGGCTAGCACAATCTAACTGAAGGAATTAAATAGTTATAATAGAGATGCATTAAAAATGAATGCTGCTGGAGTTTCTCATTTAACCGTCTACTTAACTACGGGGACATTAAAACAAAATTTGGAAACTAGTTTTGGCCCCGACTTTAGGGAGCACCCCTGAATGTAAAAAGTATAAAATGATCCATTAATTTTGTATTAGTTGATATTTTTTAAATAATTTGGATATAATGCATCAAGTAGGTACATTGTGTATGAATGTTATTATAAATGATGATAAAATATTCAAGCAAAATTTCCTAAATAATTTTACTCACACTTATAAATAATTAAATGAACGAATGAATGAATGTATGTATGAATAAATAAATAAATAAAAAAAAAATAATTAATTCATAAATATTGGACAACACATACATTATACTCTGATCCCAATGTAAGTAGCTATAGCACTTGCGTTATGGAAAATCAAAAGTAACGACGGTACCATAAACACGCAGACCCGAGACAACATAGAAAACTAATGAACTTTTTGTACATCGACTCGGCCTGGAATCAAACCCGGGACCTCGGAGTGGCGAACCCATGAAAACCGGCATACACACTAGTCGACCACGGAGGTCGTCAATTATAAAATCACCTTACGTTTTTGCACATTGAATATCATGTAATATAAATATATTATACTTAAGTTACGCGAACCAGTTAGGAAGTGAAATCGGTTTAAACGAGACTCTTGGCACAAAGCCCGCTTTAGACCGCACTTTTATATTTCACTTGTTCGTCCACAAAGCATTTTTTCCTCGTTACGAACATTTACTTAATGTTACGAGGATTCTAAAAATTTTAAGCACTGACATACATACAAATCGTTTTAAGGCTTCCTGTGCATTGAATTTTGTCGCAAATTCTTTGCATATTAACTATTTAAATATAATGATAATGTTTGTAATGACGTATCATAAATGTTTTACTTCTTGTAAAAGGCTTTCTATAATGTAAAGAAGAATAAGAGTGTATTCCATTACACTGCCCCTTGCTTATTCTTGGATAACCTATAATAATCTGGCAGAATTCTATCCTGGGTTACGCCAAATTTTTCTTACAATGACTTCTTTCAACGCTCGAAAAAACGTGTAACCTTCAACCTTAGTGCCACGCGGATGTGAACTCTTGACAGACGCTTGAAATTTAATGCAAATAATTAATATCATATTAAAATAAAAGGATAACATTTTACACTGCAATTGCTCAGGGTCATTCACGCTAGGATAAACCTGACAGTTTGACCTATTACCATTATGGAATTATGGTGAGGACTACGAAAGAATTATCAATTCATGTAAACTACTAAATCAATGGATGAATGATTAGGTGATTAAGGTGAAAAATATCGTTTCTATTTAAAAAATAAAACGTACTTAATTATAACAAAATAAACATATTCTTATTATAGTATAATAATCGTAATTGTTATGACACCATCCTGCCGTTTACTTACCTGACCTACATAACCAGATAGCTTTGTCCTCTTAACACACGCTCAGCTTAACATTTTATTCAAATGCATTCTTACAAAAATTAAAAACAATTTTACTCGTATATTCCTTTAGATACTAACTACTAGCCAAACTGAAAACACAACACACAGAATTCTAGAACTATGAGAGTCAATTTTATAAGTCGTTACCTTTGATAAAAACTATTATATTAATTATAAATCTAGGTAAGCTTACTATTCTTGAATTTTCTGTCTCAATAGAAGATGAAACCATAAAACTTGAAACTAATTTTCAAGAACATTAAGAACTATGTTACTTTCGCTAGACATTATGTATTTATTTATTTTTTTTATATTATCCGGGTATTCATATGACTCCACTCCACCTGATAGTAAGTGGAAATGGAGTCCAAACGCGAAGACGACTAGTACGCACAGCAAGAATGAGCTGCACTAGTCACCCTCGCTATGCCGACCCGCAAGATGCCTCTTCACGCCTCGTTTGAAGGCACCCAGGTTATAAGAGGATGGGAACAAGCGTGCTGGTAGAGAGTTTAATTTTTGGCGGTGCGACAAAGAAAAGATTTACCAAATTTATTTGTGCGCGTTGGGATAGAGTTAACAGTTAGGCGGTGACATCGCGAGCCAGCACGCGTGGATCTGTGAAGGAAAGGGGAAGCAAGAATAAGGGAGAAAAATTCCTAAGAGCACTCGCCGTGATACAGTCGGTAGAAAAATACAGACGAATTGATAACCTCCTCCTTTTTGAAGTCGGTTGAAAACGCTCAGCGCCGCTATTTCTCGACGCAAACCTAAAGGTTCGAGGGTGTTTGTGACCTTTATGTCGCCAATAATGTGGACCGCACTTCGATACTTTTTTCCATTGTATTAAAAATACAATGAAAAAAGTAACATCTGTTGAAACTAATTAAATAGCAAGAGTTATATTTTACTTAAAATTATAAATTAAAAGAAAAGTAAGTTTGAAAATCGAATGTTACATCGTATATATTAGAAAGATAAAGAGAGAAAACCTTAGGTGGCTACATGTTCAGTTAACAATATTTTCATTGTTTTTAAAAATTTTCTATCGCAAAAGAAGGTTCATTGCATTTATATATTTTATTTACTATATATATTTAAAAATGTTTCTTCTGTTATTTTTTAAAATTTTGTAATACAATTTTTAAGGCACAAAATAACAATAGTTTAATTAATTAAGTCTATTCTTACTTTTTCGCCGGTTCTTCTCAGGTCTGAGCTATTATATTCCGATGGTAGATTTTCGACTGTCAATAAGAAAGTGTAAACACTTCCATTTTGAATAAAGATTTTTGACTTTATTTCTGCCAGCTTTTCTTCTATTCTTATAGCACATTGAACATTCTACATTGAGCCACGAAATACAACTTGGTTGCAAAATAAAATTCTGAAGTGATCAATAAAGTACAATGAATCTTGTAAGTTTATTAACGTCATAAATACAAACACTATCCGATAATTAACAAACTTACCGAAAATATTGTTTTTGGACATGAAAGCGTTTCTCGAACTTTCTATTTCTCTCTGGAAATCTGTATAACAAACAAAGTGAATAGATCCAGTTTGTGTACGAAATCGTTTAGTCACGTATTTGTTGACTCCCGAAGGTAAAAGACTTACGTGCCTATTAGAAGGATTTCTTTGTTCTGACATATTATATACATTCTTTTTTGTGGACGTGATGTCGTATATGATAAAAATAAACTATTTTTTAAATGCTCAACATATCATATTACGTTTATTGTAAATATATACTACGTAAATAAAATACACCACTTTTTTAAATGGATACAATTTATTTGTGACTCCTTCATCCCATTTTACTTTACCTTGATGATGCCGTTTCTATTTTAAACTCAAACTCAAACTCAAACTCAAATTCCTTTATTCAATATAAAAGCATTACACTTACTTATTGATTGTCAAATAAACACTACCACCGGTTCGGAAAAAGGAACACCCTGACCTGAGAAGAACCGGCGAAAGAAACTCAGCGGGTCTTTTTTTTCTGTTATTTTTTTTTTGTCAAATATATAAGGTACATAGTAGTATATGATTAGAAATAGCCAGGAGGCGATCGTTTCATTTCCAAGGTGTGCTATCAAACATAAACTCGCTAATTGTATAGTAACCTTTTGCACACAAGCGTTCCTTAACAATTTTTTTAAATTTGGCAACAGAAGCATTTTGAACGCTTTCTGGGATCCTGTTGTAGAAGCGTATACATTGCCCCACAAAAGAGTTACTGACTCTATGCAGTCGAGTAACAGGAGTAACAAGATTGTGTTTGTTCCTTGTACCAATGTTATGAGAATCACATTTTCTCATAAAAACATTAATATTTTTCCGTACATACAAAACATTACAAAATATGTATTGAGAAGCAACAGTCAATATCTTAATTTCTTTAAATCTATACCTTAATGATTCCTTGGCTCCTAGGTTATAGATTGCGCGAATAGCCCTCTTCTGCAGCACAAATATAGTTTGGATAGCGGCTGCGTTACCCCAAAGCATAATACCGTAGGACATTATACTGTGAAAGTAACTAAAATATACTAGTCGAGCCGTATCAACATCAGTAAATAATCTAATTTTTTTGACCGCAAATGCCGCAGAACTCAGTCTACCCGCCAATCCGTTTATGTGGGGGAGCCACTGTAACTTGGCATCAAGAGTAAGGCCAAGAAATTCAGTTGTTTCAACTGGATCCATCGATTCCCCATTGATAAGTACATCGGGTTTTACATTTTGCACATTTGGTGTGCTAAATTTTACAATTTTATTTTTTTTATTTTTTATCAATATATATATTTATCAACATAAGTTAAATATCTACTTATCGTAATGGCTACACGTGGCAAACGTGCATTAGATTTACTTGTAAGTGGTCACCATCGCTTACCAGCAATGTAAATAAAGTTGCTAATATTCTGCATACTCAAAAATAAGGAAGCATGAATCATTTTTTCGTAATTCCTTACCGAAAAAACTATTAAACCAATACACATGTAACTCATACCGGAAGGTGTAGTGCGTTTCGGAGAAGGTTTAAGTAGATAATAAGGTTATATACGGAGCTGTGCTAAGCAGTTACACCCCTTTAAATTTAGACTGTTGACGTGACAAGCATGAAATTCGTGTTCTTATAACTTCCACTGCACGTTATAAAATAAAGTCCTTCCGCGTATGCGATAAATTCAAAAACTACCAAACGGATTTTTATACGGATTACACTAATGGACTGAGTTATTCATGAGGGTTGGTTTAGGTGCATGAATTATGCAATTATTAAGATTTTTTTATAAATTTCCTGTTATATTATGATCATTGTTGGGAAAATTATGTTGTTCAAGTAATGTAACTCTGCTGACCTAAAGCTTACTCTTACATAAAATGTGTAAGTATATTACAAATTCGAATATTGTTATATTTTTTTACCACCAAGTTCTGTCTATTCTGTCTGTCTTTGGTCTGGTGGCTACAACAACAATAACAACAGGCTGTAAATTTCTCACTGCAGGGCTAAGACCTCTTTGAGGAGAATGTTTGGAGTATATTCCACCACGCTGCTGAAATGCGGGTTAGTGGAGTCACATGAGGCAGAATTTCATTGAAATTAGACACATTCAGGTTTTCTCCACACAGGTTTCCTTCACCGCCAAGCACGAGATGAATTACGAACATCTCGGTTTGAACTCGCAATTATCGATTAAGGCGTACGCGTTCTAACCACTAGGTCTTCTAGGCTCGTAGCTAGTATGTAATAAAAGGTGTAGACGGTCGGAGCGATCCAACGATATTGTATTGCAAATATACGGTTCATATATTTTAGTTTTATCATTGCGTTCGCTTAAAAAAGGCACAGATAAAATATTTACTCTCTATGTTGAAATCCATTATCACCTTTTTTAATAATATTAAGTTTTCAAGTCTTAACAAACTGTATTTAAAGTATTTCTTCTTCTTTTGTTTTCACTTCCTTTATAAGTTTAATTTTACCATTCATATTTTTAGGTTAACATTAATAAATAGAAAAGGAAAATTTATTTTTTACGATGTAAATGTGACATGGTTACTTGCATTATCACACAAATATAAATAATTTCAAAGTATATGCTTATACAGTCAGCCGGGCTTAGTCGGATTAAAAGAGCGAATACATCAAATTAAATCCAAATAAAGTGTAAAATTAATAATTTAAAAATCAAATTATGCTACCTGATATTATTTTACAATAAAGCATTTCTTATATAGAAATCTTGTGATTCCTTAGACTATTCCTCCATTTATTCTTGAATAAAATGAATTGAAACTAAAACCTGTGTTGTTATCTTATTCACTGCGTATTTTTCAGAAAACACTTGCTTGTTTATCGTACGCCCGTCGGCTAAATGAAAAAGGCAGATATTCAACTTAGAATCGTCGAGTACTATTTAAAATGAATGTAATATTATATCTGATTACAAATTCGATTGAAGGAAAGGGAAAGATTTATCGAAATTACCATCTGAAAATTCAATGCTTTAATTGTCAAATAATGAAAAAGCAAAGAAAAATGTTTTATGATCTTTAAATACCTTAAAAAGCTTGAAAGGCTGTTCGTTCAATCTTTTTCATAAAAAATATAATGAATTAAAATTATTAATGAACAAAATTCACAGTGAATTCGTCAAGTAACGAAATAAATTATTGCGTATCACAAGGAAGCGTTTTGGGTCCAATTTGATTTTTGGTATATATTAATGAACTTGCCATTATATACGGATACGGATATATTTTTGTTTCCACACAATACACTTCAAGTTATGCCAGATTTAAACGTGGTACACTATTATGTCAGTCATAATAAGTGCCTTATAGCAGTAACAGTTTTCATGGACATATGTCCATACTAAGAGAATGCATATGTATTCTCGAGAAATATCAGCATGGCGGGCAACCAGTCGGTTGGCTTCGATGTTACCGCTATCTGACCTACAGAGGTAGGCGTAAATTTGTGGATGGTCATCGTGGTATACGCAACCAAATAATGGATAGATCACGCACTCGTTACGTCGTCACTAGAGCAGGTATCATCGGGCGTATAACAATAACTCACAAAAAATCGTAAATTGACAGCTTAACAGCCTACCTGTCGACTTATAGTTGTACTACCCTAAGCATGAAGGCCTATTTGGCAGAAAGGTATGCAGAAAAAAAATCCTCATTATCAATTCTTACTGTATCGTTATCTGTAGGCAATCAAAAAATAGTGATTGAGTTAAAACAGCCCTACTGTTTGAAGGCTATTAAATGTAATTTTCCTTAAGTCTTATATTTTTCCTACTTCAAAATTTTACTTGATCTCTCAGTTACTTTCCGTCAAAAATCTATGTATTCAAAACGGTGTACAAAGAAATCACAATCTTTCCTTTTTATGCCCCTTATTAGATGAAATTGAATGTTATAGCAAAACCATTTCACACTACAACTGCTTTTCCTCGTAACCAATATTCCTCGAAATCAAATTATCTGTAGAACATGTTTACCAATAAAATATGACATAAAATGACATGTTTTTAATGTATGTTACCATAAATAAAATTTATTAGACAAAGTTGATTTCTTTTATTTGATTGTTTTCTACTTTTACAATTATTTATTGATACAGAATTTTTTTTTTTTTTTATTTAATCAATATGAGTATTTAATATTCACCAATGATTTGGATTCGTTAATCGATCCACTTTTTTACTTACGAATGAAAATAATTTAAACGCATTTAGTAATGTGTACCTATTAATTTTTATATAAAATTCATACAGAAACTTTATTGAAATTTATATAGCACGTAAAAACTTATAAAATGATAAATAATACATGATTAATTTTTTATAATAATATATAAGGTGAAGTAAAACAATTCGAGAATGTGCAGAAAACAAATGCATGAAATTATTATCGCCCGATCAGGAGACGCTATTCTCTTTCTTCTTCAGTATAAATACATTCGTCTTGGCAATAAATTTGCGTTCGCTCAATCATTTAATTTTAACCGACGGTTAATATTATCAAAACGGACTGATTGCATTTACAGTTTATTTACTTCGAATTGCACTTGATAAATTTAAGTCTCCTTAGACTATTTAAGTAATATAGTATCGTTAGTAAAATCCTTTAGAAACGGGTAAGTTTATTTAAATGCAATTTACTTGGCGCTCTTTAATCTCGTCCATGTCACGCCTGAATAGCACCTGCTGCGCGCCAGATTTCGCCGGCATTTGAGTCGTCCGGCGATCAGAAGTTAAAGTTTTAAGGTTATTATTGCAGCGTACATACATAATATCTGTACTGAGTAAAACATTTGAATACTACTGGCTTATGACATTTACGACAGAAAAAAAACAGACCTTATAAAGTGTTAATGCTTAAGCTATCATATTTTATTTTGTTGATATTCATATTCAATGTAATTAATTACACAAGGAACATAACGCAGTACAAATTGTTTTATTTTTAACAAAGTCAGAGTTACAAATTAGAACCAAGGTAATCAATTAGTATCAGGTGAATTTATGAAAAATATTGAAAGAAAAATCTCAAACTGATTGGAGCTAAAACATAATTGGGCTTTGAAAGGCGAGAAATCATTGAAATTTCCTTTTATGCAACTTATAGTTTACATGATGCGTTAGTTAAATCAGTATTTTCCATATGTTAATTAATAAATATGTCCGTACAAATATTTTATAAAACAACCTTTACATAAAACTTTTCATTTAAAATCACATCAACTGAAAGAAAAACATCTGGTCACGACATGTCCGAAATTGATTTCTTTATATTTTGACATTTGTTGTTAGCAGAAGTCGATAACGAAAAAGCGTAGAATTAAAGTGCGTTATTTCGTTTTATATTTATGATTCGAGGCATTAAAAATACCGATGGTATATTTCATTGATTGAATTTTGGTGCCAGTGTGTTTTATAACGTGACTTTATCGGAACTTCCGTTATAAATTATCTTTATTATTATCTCAAAAATATTTATTCTTATCCCAATTTACTTGGGGTTGGCGCAGCATGTCTTCTTCTTCCATACTTCGCTATCTAACGTCATCGTACATGTAACATTCTTTACAGCCATATCATCTTTCACACAATCCATCCATCGTTTCATTGGTCATCCCCTTCCTCTATATCCATCCACATTCATGTTCAAGACCTTCCTCACAATATATTCCTTATTCCTCCGCATATCATGTCCATACCATGATAGCCGCCTTCCACATAACTTCTCGGCTATCGGTGCCACTTTCAAACTTCCTCTTATGTACTCATTCTTTACTCTATCGATATTTAATAAATTAATCAATATATTAAAAGAAAAACTTAGCTTATTTTTCTTGAAACTGAATACTAGTTACTAGTTTACAAATAAATTCGAACAAAACTAGGGTTGAAATCATTTATACAAATGTTTTTATTTTTTTGAGACACATCGTATGTAAAGTCGCGGACGTAGTTATTTTTGATTAACCGACTTTAGGTAGAATACAAAAGCCTATTGCTCATTTTCGTTCATACACTGACGTGGGTAGGGAATGGAACGTTTTCAATGGTAATAGGATACTTTATTACGACGCATTAGAATATTGAGTATTCACAAGTAGCGCACTGGGCACAAAAGCCGATGATATTAGCATTTGATTTCTTTATTCAGTAGTAATCTCGAATGGTTTACTTATTTTAATGAGATACTTTATTTACTTCACAAGTAAACACAGACGTCTGTGTAAAATAACAAATTTTACATATTATTGTATTTTCAGCTGTTTTGACATTTCGTTTATTTAATAATAGATATATTATATTTCTATAGAAAAAGGCCTAATGTAACAATCAAATCTTTGACTACATTCTTAAAATAAAATTTTACTCATGTAGTACATGATAAATATATAAAGTAAAATAAAAGAAATATTATAAAGTAGAAGAAAGAAAAAAAACTTTGAAAGACTTATTTGTATACTGTGTACAATAAAATATATAAAGCGTTCTTTATTATATAAATTATTAACTACAATAACATAGCTGAAAACGAAAAAAACAGACATACCTAATTAGTTTTATGACTTATTTATTTACATATTTATTACGTTACTTTACCTAAATTTGTAGGTGTTTTATATTTACTAATAATAATTGTAGAATCACATCCATCATGCAGGTTTATGATAGTTATTCGTTGTCAATCATAAAATTAATCATGCAAATTAAAATACATAATAAGTTAGTGATTTTAGCAGAGACTTGATGAAGATTAAAGTATTGTATCCTTTGGTTGTAAAGTACAAATAAATATATAACTAAGCTGTAATTAACATAGAACGGAAGCGCAAGAAAACAAAGCCCTACTAAGAAGACGCTACACTACGTAGCTCTTTGAGTGGTGATTACCGCAGACTGCAACTAATAGCATTTGAAAATGCGACAACTTACCACATATGAGATTTTAAAACACTATGTGGAACATCTAGAATGTGATATGTGAACATAAACAATCATGAACGTTGTTAACATAAAAACTTTTTAGTGAAATGTTTATTTACAGTAAAAGCGATGTATAAAAACTTTTTACATTTGCAACGATATATTTCAGTTTTATTACTTTAAAAACAATTTTATTCGATGAAAAAGTTTTTCATTTCAAATTGTATTATAGTTTCATATAAATTCGTCCGTTGGTGACTAATTATAAAGAGAAGAGTTGGTGCCGAAATCCCGGATTTGATAAAAATTGATGCAGTTAAAAGATAGTAGGATTTGCTTTTAATTTATTCTTTGAAAGTTATCAATTCAACGTTGATAACAAGTAAAATCCAACGGATAATTATCAGAGAGAATAGAGTGTTTACGTACAAACTTGAGTATATCTCCGATGCAATTACTTGTCTTTAAGTTATTAAGTATATGTCACCATATCATCATATTAGTTCACTTTTAGACATCAGCACTTACACACGTATTTAATTTATGTGATAAATAAAAATAGTAATGTTAAAATGATTATTGAAAAATATTTATTTGTTAGAGTCGAACAATAAAATATTATCTACCAAAAACAAATCAATTAATTTAAATTAAAAAAAAATGAAATTATAAGAAAGTTTTTAGTGTCGACCAAACAAAAATCTTGCGAATTTTTCATCTAACATCCTAGCACTTTTCGTATAAACGAAGGCATTTGAGTTATCCCGATTACACTTCATTGAACAAATGCGATGGGTTAAGCCATAGAACACAAATAATACGAAAATGAGTTTTATTTACTGTGTATTCATTGAGCTCTGCAAGAATCAAAGTGTTGTATAATACATATTTTGTTAGTATTTATATTGTGTCGTTATTACGAACTAATTTGAGTAAAATTGAGTTTTCCCAACGATTTAACTATAACTAGCAATGTAATATGTTTCAAATGAGCGGGAAAACAATTTTAAGCATAAATTAAGCACGTATAATATCATCCGTAATTCCTTCCTTTAAAATTTAGCTATCTAACCACTGACCTATCTCGTTTTGCCGAAAACCAAAATCAATTTGTGATATTTTTGAACCAACCTTTCAAGTCCTACGATATCGTATCTAGTTCAAGAATTAAATACGTTCGATAATAACCACTAATAATTTTCACTAAAAGTAAACATTATATATAAAAGTTGCAAGTCTTTACTAGAATAAAAACTAGTTCCTTGTAAAAATCTGTATTTTTACTTCACCAACTAAAAAATAAAAAAAATCAAGAAAGCGAGCTTGATTTATGTTGGAAAAAGGACATTTTTCTCGGTGAAAGAATGGCGCTTTTAAAACTTAGGTAATTATCACACATTCTTTAGTTAAAATTCCAGAGAAAATAAGCTCAAAACTTGCTGCATACAACAACTTTTATAGTGTCGATTGAATGTTTACGAAGTGACGTCAAATTCAATGTAAGGTCGCCCACGAGTTTCTTATAAAATCAATATATCGAATCGTGATCAATGCTATTATTACGCATGTATTTTTACTTGGAAATCTGGCAGCTGTTCTTAAGGCATTTTTTAATATATATATAATAAACAGATTATTATTTCACTTAGAAGAAGGGCATTGTGCAAGTCCGTCTCAATACCACAAACTTATCATATTTGAATGCCAAGCAGCAATACTTAGTATTATTACAGTTTTACTGCAGGCACAAGGAACTTCACATCGCTGCTCTCAAGGTTTCTTGGAGATTTGGTTAGTAATAAATTCGATCAGAGATAATATTATACGATAATAAAAAAATGTGGAAATAAAGTTATCTCTATAGATCAAATTAAATAATCTAAACGAAATTGAAATATATCGGTCCTAAAACAGTATTGATCTGCAAAACAAACAAACTTGATTGCTTTCTACTAATTTTTTCCAAACAAATATGAATAGTTCTAAATTTTTCAATTCAGTTTTTTTTACGATTTTATATAAACAAAAGCTGCAAAATATGCCACTAAAATGATTATAAATATTATTTCAATGTTATATGTTTTGATTCACTCGCAATCCAAACATAAATTTAATAAACATTTTTTTTTAATTAGTTTAGTAACATATCATTGGCTGTTGATTGGTTATTTGTCAATATTTTCTTCAATGAATTGATTTAAGGTTACATAGATGCTTACCGGATATATGGCAACGTCTGTCTGCTTAGACAGAGAAGGCTGGCATCTTGAAACGATCATAACGCGAACTTGAAGAAATAGCGGCTGCTAAGATGCCCTAGATGCCCTAAAACTCGGACCGCGGAAGCGATGGTCCAAGGGCAAGTATGGCTTGTATATTCACTCGGCATTACGATTAGGCCAGCACTCTGATACCAAGGAGGTGCTAATTCATCTGAAATGGCTGTTACAGTTGTATTTGACGTGTGTGATAACCCCCAAAAAGTTTCGTATCGCCGGTTATTTTGCGGGTTTATCAGCGCATTTGGTACCGATAGCAGTCTCACTTGCTGACCCTATTCCCACTTTATATTTCAAAAACATGTATAATATACGTTTCTCTCTAGTGAGATCAAAACGAAGAAAAATAAATATAACTAGAGGCAAAAGGATAATAGCATCCTATTTCCCAAGGTTAGTGGAGGTAGAGGCGATGTAGAGGATGGTTAATAAATCTTACATCGCTAATGACTATGACTGGTCAATATCAAGTAGCCCACAAATCAGTTTGTCTACCTATTGTATTATTATCATTATATTTATGTATGTCGTATTGATTTGTAGAATTACGTGAATATAAAATTTTAGTGTATAATTATTTAAATGGTACAAAACAAAGGCTTCTTCAATTTATTATATTAACAATAGAAGTAAGAATAACAAAAAATACTTGCAAACGTAATGGAAATTCAACTGGTACGTTTATATCAGACATTTTTAATCATAATTATAATAAACGATACTAAGAAAGTGTATTTCATAATATTAAGTTTCAACATGTATTGCAAACACACACATTTACATTTTTAAAGATGTAAATATTATTAAGTAATATAATTGTTTGATTTTCATGCTATTCTAAATTTAAAATATATTATTTCGTTATTGTGACCTTATGTGGCTTTACAAATTAAGGTATATCAAATTGCCTATTTAAAATCGTTATTGACTACAAATAAATTAAATATCATTGAAATCATCCATCAACCTAAGGGTTGATTGTAGTTCTTAAATTACCCAGATTTGGTATTACAAGTTACCAAACCAAGATACTAATAAACTTTCGAGAGTCTTTGCAAGTTTTGCTAAATTAACACCATGACCAGCTTGATGTTAAAAAGTACGACGTATTTCCTTATGTAATGAAATTTACGCATAAATTACCTACTATACTTAAATAACTTTTTACTTGCTAGTACAATTTAATGAATTAATTATCATAATTCACATTCACATAATTATAAACTCAATTTCTAAACTGAAATACGAATTCATTAAAATTAAACTTTGTTCCCATTGACTTTAATTTGGGCCAATATATCACATGTATAACAAAATTTTGTTATTTTATTTTGAACTCTAAAGGCATCATAATAAAGTATGTTATTGTAAAGTGTTTCAAATAATTTGTATGTTGCAGTTTGTAACTCCACACACGCGCGTAGTTATGGCTAATGACAAAGACACTCGAGTTTTATCTAACTCGCATGTGAAATGATTCGTATCTCCCGTAAAATGTATAATCCCAATTTAATTTATAATATTATCGACATCAAGACACAATTTCTTAAATTAATTAGAGTAAATTTTGTATAGAATTATTAAACATACATCGGTGACTGATCTCTTGACTAGCCTATACCAGAGGTACTAAAAATGATTCCCTCATTTTCACTATTCATTGGAGACGAATACCGTAAACGACGACGAAGGAACATTCTAGTATTACAAATAACTTTCATTTATAATTAATTTCAATGTAATAAAAATTAAAAAAAAACTATTGACTGTTTAAAAGAAGATTAAAACAAAATACGGCGCTTCATCCGAAGGAGTTCGATATTTCACTTGTTTTCATATGATTAGAATTCATGCTAGCAATTGTAAACGATTGGGGGTATTATGACGGCAAAGGGTTATAGAGCTCGAAAGCGCGAAGCTTTAGGAATGTGTAGGTTAATAGCCTATATTAATGTTGCTAAGAAAAAGAGAACTTATCGCACAGTTCAGTTTCGAGGAGGCTTAACAGTCAAAATTGTGTCGCTCCAGGGTTGCAATTATGTTAAATATTAGTACTTTGAGCGGTCACTGTGAAATGCGAGGTATATGTACCTCGCATTTCGATATCCCGAGTGTCTCATTACAGCGTGGCAGGATTGTTCATGTGTAATGGTTAGTTGAGAAATCAAGGAGCTGGCGTTTGTATGTATTTTCTAAGTTAAAAAAACGCATCTTCCTCTCTTCCTTTTCCATTTTTTTTTTGTTTGAAAAATTATAAATTCGATTTTATTAATGTGATTATTTTTTTTAGTGAAATGGCGTTCGTTATTCAAACTAAGTGAATGCCAGCCGAATAAACACTCATATATTCCTTGCATGTAAACCCGCTCAGTAGGGTCAGCTTCATAAAAATGGATTGCATTCAGAACGTGCTTGGATTAAACCATAGATCGTAATGTTGTATGAATCATGTTTATATTAAAAATATTCTTTTGTAAATTTTGTTACTATGAATCTCGTGATGAAAACTGAGTTTATTGGCGATTCGTCTTGATGGAATCTTCATTCGAAAGGGGTGGTTAGTTCACATTTAATTTTATCTTGTAACCAAATTTTCAAAAGTCCTTATGAAAACAAAAGCCTAATTGAATTAAGAATATTTTGATTATCAGCTGCCAAAATATTCTACTATCAAATATGCCCATGTAATATTAGCTTATCGTGAGGTTTTGTGCTTATTTGAAAACTGGTGAGTAAGTCATCAGTTCTATAGCCTAAAACCATTTTCTTTGTTGGTTTGGTTCAATTAGCAATTATACCCAATATTACAAACTCAAGAGAAATATGACCACACACATCATTATTGGCAGCGTATTGACGACATAAATAAGAATATCAAAATAATAGCGTATTCAACATATTTTTTAGAGTCTTCCTAAGTTAAATGAAATGAAAAATATTAGACTACTTAAAAGTCGATTAACGATTATATCATGTAGTTATAGTTATTGGTATATTTGGAGCCGGTGTCAGCCACGGTGCCCTTGCCCCAACAATCAAAAGAAAGAAGCGATACGAGCCCCTTGATTGATCCAGTATATTATTGTGTAAAAGGTAATTTGTAAAAAACATATTTGTTAAAGTATTCTCGTATTGTTTTTTGATAGATATACTGTAGGGTTTTATTGGCTGACACTGACTCCAAATATAACAATAATTATAACTACATGATATAATCGTTAATCGACTTTTAAGTAGTCTAATATTTTTCATTTCATTTAACTTAGGAAGACTCTAAAAAATATGTTGAATACGCAATTATTTTTATTACTTTTTCGTGCATATTCATTTGTTTTAAAATAGTGTTTTGTTTGAAGTCGGTTTTTCTTTTTGTTAAAATTTTATTTATTTTTTGATTTTAAGTGAAGCTGATGTTGACTAACTAATTTTTTTTAATATGGATAGATTAAGCGTTCCGTTTATATGAGTCAGAAACTACTTCGAGGACAATTTCAAAGGAAACTTGCGAATAAAGCAAAAATAGACTTTCGAAAATGCGGATTTAATACGTCACGCGGCGTGAACTACAAGGATCCCTCGAAAGAGCTGTAATCGAACTCAGCAAAAAAACTTTGAAAAAGACCAACTATATTTCGTACATCATATGACATCACATCACATACACAAAATTTGATTAAAGATAGTAAGAAATTCTGCCCCATATCGACCCTAACTCGCTTTCTCTGTCCCTATATCTTTAAATCTACGCAACGGATTTTGATGCGGTTTTTTTTAAAAGATAGTGTGATTCAAGGGGAAGGTTTGTGTATATAATACATGAACAATATAGTAAAGAAACACTGATAATTTTAGAAGTTTGCGATGTGATGTCGTATATAAACAAATTCTGTAGTATATTTAGTATCAGTATTGCACCCGTGCGAAGCCGGGGTGGGTAGCTAGTTGATTATAATATTCGACTATGATAATTACATAAACATAACCACATTACGGAAGGTGACTCAAATATCCAAATAACCTATAAATAAAAGATTCGACCGAGTATCGCTAACGTGCTCCTCAGAATTGTTCCGTTCCCTTCCGTTCCGTCACTTTGTCATGGATCCTGTGCTCAGAACCTTACCAAACTTTCACCAAATTACCCTTGAAGTATATATTTTATAATAAAAAAAGAATTATCAAAATTGGTTAACGTGATTTTCAGTTATTCACCTATTTGTCGCGCATATACATAACGCAAATTTAAGACTTATGTCGTTTTCACATGGATACCATCATCGGAAAAAAAAATAAAAAAAATGGGACCCCACGGGAAGCACTACCTTTCAAACAAAAAAAAAAATATCAAAATCGGTCCACCCAGTGAAAAGTTATGAGGTAACAAACATAAAAAAAAAAAAAAAAAAAATACAGACGAATTGATAACCTCCTCCTTTTGGAAGTCGGTTGAGAATGTTCAGGACTTTTAGTTCAGTTTAGCAAAACATAAATTTATATTTTAAAAATCGTATATTAGCCGTTTGCGACATGTAATTTGATTTTAAGTCATTACAAACGTTACAAAATTAGAATAATGCGTAATGTAATATGCGGGTTATTCTAGCTCCGTTAGTTTTCAAAATTCAGTGTCTAATACCACTATGACAAATGACGCGACCGTGGGTCTACTGTCTCCTAATACAGTCGCTTTCAAACTCCCCAGTTGTGTTGAATATTACAAGACCGTATATAACATTATATTTTACCTTGCCTCATTGAAGTAGCATAAGTGTAGCATAGGCATAAGTATTTTGGTATGATCGAATATTTTAATTCGAAACATGTTACAAAATTTAAAACATATACATACATAGAATTCCTAATTGCAATCACTGTTTCAAAAACAGAGTATATCAATCACTATTTTAATTTCATTCGCACTGATCCGATTACTTGCAAATCAATCGCAGACTGAACACGTCACTAACTGGCGCGGAAAAAAACTCTGCCATTTAGATTGATGGACATTTTCTATCGGAATATATGGATTTATACTGACCGACAATAGAACGGAGTTGTACGGTAATATATTTATCAGGATAAATTTTTATTCACCTCAAATTTATTCCGGGACATAAATGTCACCTTATACGTCACTCCTTTATCAATATTGACAATACTGTACCGGAAAGTAGCGTAGAGTTGTTCTGAATAATAGTGTTAACTTTTTGCAAAAGTAAATAATCTATACTTATAATAAATCTGTAGGGAAGACAATTCTGTACATGAAATATTTTTACAAAATAACTATCAGAGGTTGGAAAGGGGTCGATACTGATGGCAAAAATGCAATCAGTAAAATTTTTGTCTGTCTGTCTGTCTGTCTGTATAACCGTTATAGAAACAAAAACTACTCGACGGATTTTAACGAAACGTACATTTATTTTTCATACTCCTGAGCTGGTTATAGTATACTTTTCATCACGCTACAGTCAATAGGAGCAGAGCAGTGAAGGGAAATGTCGGGAAAACGGGAGAAGTTACTCCATATTTTAAGCTTCCGTCGCGTGTACAACGTTAATGGTTAAAGCTACATAGAAATAGTGTATTACGGAAACGTTCTCCTTAAAATTATATAAAAAATATCCCATGACAGCCTTTGTCTATCTTTTATGGTAGACTCACAATAAACATATAGATAAACTCAGAAACTATTTGATCGATCATTAAGATTAAATGAATAAAGAAATTATGCTTTCCCCATTGATGTAACTCGCCACCAGGTAGCGCTGCGATATAAATATATCTACACCGTTCAACCGATTGTTATGAAAATGAGTACGTACAACGATTTTTCACGGAGATTGTGGACAAGTGATTATTTCATCCGTATCATTAAAAATAACCAACAGATGGCCCTTACGACTATCACGATGCATTTCTATGTCGATCAACAGATAAGTATAAAATATGAAATAAGAAATGCAAATCATTGATCATCATTGAATAAAATAATTTATAAAAATAGAAACTACCATGACATTGAAGAAACAAAAGATCCGAACAACAACAATATATGCGCAGCGTCATCCAAAACAGCTACGGAAACAACACACCAACAAGAAATACGTTCAGAAACAAATAGAATCCGTATTTCTACTTTGAGAGTTGCCAAAACAGTTAGTCAACGTAATGATCAAGTTCCCGATCTTCGAACAAGCATCTTCAGCAAGAGATACTGAAAAACCTGACGAGCGAGCCCAACGATTGAATGATCAACGATTAAAATAGACTTAGTCAAGAACTAGAACCTTTACTTGGTGGTAGGGCTTTGTGCAAGCCCGTCTGGGTAGGTACCACCCACTCATCAGTTATTCTACCGCCAAACAACAGTACTCAGTATTGTTGTGTTCCGGTCTGAAGGGTGAGTGAGCCAGTGTAACTACAGGCACAAGGGACATAACATCTTAGTTCCCAAGGTTGGTGGCACATTGACGATGTAAGGAATAGTTAATAATTCTTACAGCGTTAATGTCTATGGGCGATGGTGACCACTTACCATCAGGTGGCCCATATGCTCGTCCGCCAACCTATACCATAAAAAAAAAAAAAAAAAAAACTAGAACCAATCTCAATAAATCCCGATGTGATCATTGGTTCAATGAATATAGTATGCCCATATTGTCAGCCTATGATGTTTAAAATAAACTGCTGATATAGTGCTACTCAACTGGCAAAATGTATTTACCACAACTGGTTGAACCAACAGAACCTCTTCTTATCTACGTTACGGGAACTACTGAGGAGTCTGAATATTTCCTTCAGCATATTAGAAATTACAATTCCTGCTTTGAAATGACATCATTTGGAGCAACAAATTTTGTACAATACAATAATTTCGCGTCTACGTTTAAAGTGTATCATGTGATTGGTTTACTTCTTCCAGTATCTTAATAAAATCCAGTTTCTGGACATCCATGGACAACGTATAAAAGGTTGATCTTCGATGCATGTTCAGTACCACAACTAATCGAAAAATCATCGCTAAATTTAGGATTATGCTTTATGAAAATAAATGTTTAGTTAAAGATTTTAAAACTGCTCTAGAAGGTGAAACAACAAATGATTCAAAGTCATTATCAGTGCAGATAGTACGCCATTTAATGCAGAGCATGAAAGGCGTTTTAATGCTGCCGTAGCTCTTGAAGTCACAGCTATAGTTGTCGGTACAGAAATTATTAAACGAGGTGTTGTTATCATTAGGCGACACAAAAACATTCAAGGTGTCGCTGAAACAAATCAATCGTATGACAATTATTACGCTTATCCAATTATGTTTAAGCGAGCAGAAGATGGATATCATCTCGGACTGTAATCAAATTATTCTCACGACAGGATCTATAACATCGAAGAGTTGGTAGTATGGTTTTTTTTGCGTATCGTACAATGATTAGAGATAATCAATCTAACCATATTCTGTAGTGTCGTCAACTGTTTTAACGATTAAACTACATTCGATACAACTAATCAAAACTCTGAGCCAAAGAGTACATTTATTTACGAGATACAATATCGAATGATAAAGTAGCTGCTGATATTGGACAAAGATCTACGTACAGTGGAAGTCCAAGACATAAGCACGAATATGCTCAGGATGCTTTGACATACGTTCGAAAGTATTGACAAGATTGTAAATGTAATAACATCGATATTCGATAGAACCGGATAAAAGAGGACGTGTTGTCTTGATGCAAACTTTTACAAACTAAAGAAATTTAATTAAAAATTTGATCGTACCTATATGTAAGCAAGAATTGTATCATCGTATCAGTTTATGGGTGTTATGACCAATCTGCAGCCTATCGAGAACATCATTGAAGAAGATGAGAAAGATGACGAATATTAATTTTTTTTTGTTAAGAATTTAAATAGATCTCACATGTTTTTTTCTCTTTTTTTGTTTCTTTATTATTTGTACATTGTTGATGATCAGTAATTAATTACAAAATTTTTTTTTTTTTTTCTGCAACTAATGCCCTGCGAAGCGGGTGGGTGGGTATAGCTAGTAAAAAATAAGAATATTCTTAGTGATTTGTTAAAAAAATATTTCCTTACTAACAACATTACATGTCTACTACTGTAAAAAAAATCCCAACTGCAGAACAAAGTCACACAAAAATACCTCATAACCCAGAATGTTATTACTATAGGACATTATACTGCAGAAATAATTGAAATGCACTTCGCGAGAATATGTTCTACCTCAGTGAACAGTCTTATTATACCACGAAGACTACAGAGCTGATTCTACGCGCCAATCTAGTTATATATATGAGAGGCTTGTTTGAGCGTCGAATCTATGATTTAATATTATTTGGTTCGAGTAATTTCAGTTTGTAGTAATTGGCATAATAATCTGATGAGTTGGCAATACGACATAATCGAATCGAGTTTAGGACCAACGGCTTAACATACTGACTACTGAACTTCACAGAAAAACATGAGGGAATGAGAATGAGGCAAGATGGCTCAGTGGTTAAAAGGCGTGCAGATGCACGAATGACTACGGGTTCAAACCCAGGCGCTTGCCTTGCCACTGCATATTCATGTGCTTAACTTGTGTCTATAATTCATCTCGTTCTCGTTGGTGTAGATAAACGTCGTGACGAAAACTAGGAACAGCATGGTGGATTATGTTCCAAACCTTCTCCTCAAAGAAAGATGAAGCCTTAGCCCAACATTGGGAAATTTACATGCTTTTGTTGTTGTTGTCACAGAAAACCCATTTTTTTTATATAGACCCAATCAAGATTTGTACCCGAGACCTAGTATTCGGCACTCATAGTATAAGCCAACCAATAGAGGAACGAGGCAGATATATTATATTAAACCATTTTTAGTTAAATTAATTCTATATTTAATTGAAATGGATCACCTCACGTTCAAGTAATTGGAATATTGTTCAGTACAAAGCGTATGTTCTTATCAACAACAAGCCGTTCATAAACTGTAATCGATTCTTTTGTAGACAGCAATTCTATTGAGATAAAAACTCTATCAGTGTCTTGAACAGAGCACTTTTTAATTAACAATGAAATATTTGAACTACGATAATACGAAAGAATAAAATTATTCAGTAAAGAAATAATATTATGATTGTGAACGTTTATCATCCATTATGTTTTAAATTATTTGAATTTGATTTGAAAATTGAACTTAATATATTAATAAAACATTTCGAAAATTTGCTTCTAAAGTAAGTCAATAGCTTTATAGAAAGGATTATATTTGAAAGGTATGACATTAAACAAGCGTATGGATGTTTTTAAATGGGGAAATTCCTTGAAATGTCTTCCTAATTATATTAATACTATAAAGGGATTAAATTGATCTCAATGAAGAAAAGTTACATCACCTTTTAAAGCTATGAAAACAATCCTACTTTTTAACTTCTACCACTAGACTTTTATCTTTAGTTACAATTTTTGAAGACAAAGGTATTTTTTTTAAGTTGAGCTTAAGTCTTGAAATCCCTATGATCAGAACTCGTCGATATTTATTGTATAATTTGTTTTAAATACTTAAATTACTGAATAAGTTTCTTAATGAAATAAAATCTAATGAATATGTACTAAACTCAAACTCAAACTCAAATAACTTTATTCAATATAGAAGCATTACACTTTCTTATTGATGGTCAATTGAAACACTACCACCGGTTCGGAAAAGAAAATACCCTGACCTGAGAAGAACCGGCGAAAGAAACTCAGCAGGTTTTTTTTTTTTTTTTTAGTTGTCTCATATATTATTTAAACAATTTAATATGAGATGAAATAGCCAGGGGGCGATCGTTTCATTCCCAAGGTGTGCTATCGATCATAAACTCATTAATTGTATAGTAACCTTTTGCACACAAGCGTTCCTTAATAATTTTCTTAAATTTGGCAACAGAGGCATTTTGAACGCTTTCTGGGATCCTGTTGTAAAACCGTATACATTGCCCCACAAAGGAGTTACTGACTCTATGTAGTCGAGTAACAGGAGTAACAAGTTTGTGTTTGTTCCTTGTACCAATGCTATGAGTATCACATTTTCTCATGAAATCATTAATATTTTTTCGTACATACATAACATTGCAGAATATATATTGAGAAGCAACAGTCAATATCTTGATTTCTCTAAATTTATTCTTTAACGATTCTTTAGCTCCTAGGTTATAGATTGCGCGAATAGCCCTCTTCTGTAGCACAAATATAGTATGGATAGCGGCTGCGTTTCCCCACAGCATAATACCGTATGACGTTATACTGTGAAAGTAACTGAAATATACTAAGCGAGCCGTATCAACATCGGTACATAATCTAATCTTTTTGACCGCGAATGCCGCAGAACTCAGTCTACTCGCCAATCCGTTACTAATAAAAATAGACTCGCCAATCCGTTAATAATAAAAATAGCCGTTCCACAAGGTATCATTTTAGGTCCTCATATACTATGCACTCAACCGTTAATACTTTTCAATATTTATATTAAAATAGAAGCACTAACATACTCCACACAATAAAATTCAATGAAATTTATTTGGTCTCTTAAAAACCAAGTTTCCGATTCAGCAAATCCAATAGAATCTTCCATCATGTAGTATTATGATAGAGTGCTTTTATGCTATTAATAATTTGGTGCAGGTCAACAATAGACTCGATAGAAACCTATCTTTAATTATTGATCGTTTAAAAATAATGATTTCTTTGTCGACAACTTATATCCGCAAAATTCGTGTAATCGAGACATCACATCACGTGTATAATATCGAAATATTAAATCCATATAATTCAATGACATGACAGTTCAACGGGTGGCCATATTTGACGTTTACGAATGCTTTCAGAGTGTTCCAAATGATGTTTTTGTGCAAGGATACGGTATTTAGTATATTTATTTTTAGTTAGTACTAATTAGTAGTATCATTGTAGATGAGTTTCATTTGTTTTAACAGAGAGAAGTCGTATTTTTAAATCTAGTAAAGAATAGTTTGACTTTAATTATAATAATTATTACTTGTTTATTATTTTTTATACTAAGTGATGAAAAACTCATTCAACAGGTTCACACGAAAAAATCATATGTTCAATAAGAAAGCGCGGTAATGTTATTTGTTGATACGGGACATGAAGATTTAACAGTAGGTTTATCATAATTAAAATCATTTAATTAAGTAAAAAAGAGAAAACCCTCTGTAACACGTACATTCCGAACTGATGATAGTATTATTTAATTCTTTAAAACGGCAATTCAAAATTTGCTTGCAATATCTTTCTTGAATAAAGTATAATTTATGAATATACTATGAATGAAGTGTATAATTTAAGAACTAGATACTTGTCGCCCGTGGCGTCGGTTCATCAGGTTTAATCATCAAATTTATCATAATGCAATAGTTACGCAACAGACATACAGACATGCATTAATTAAGCATTTACAAAATAAGTGTAGACAATATCTACCGTCGTATTATTATATTTTTGAGTTGCTCATATCGATATATCAAGTAGTTACTATATCAATATTAAAAAATATTTTTCAATATTTTCTAATTTAAAATTTCATATCCACTTCATAACTTAAAATAATACTATATTTATGTTTATTTTAGGTTCAAACCTTAACAGGGTTTATTTAGGAAATTGTACAAAATTGTTGTCATAATCAAATCTAAATAAATGTCCTTAGCATTGCTTTGGCTAAGTCCTTCACAAATAAATATTCTACGACAAATTTTCAGGTAATCTTAAAGATTCGTTGGAGAACCAACCGAGTTTAACTTTTAAATTGGACTATGGCAATGCAAAAGTACAAGTTTTTAGTTAACTCTTGACGTTTATTGAATGTTAAAGGAAGTTCAGCATAGCTTGTTACTTTTACAAACAATAATTAGGTATTCTTAGATAAATATACGACATATTAAAGAAAGTATCGAATTGGTTCATGAGTTATAAATTATTTAAGAAATTGCGTGTATTGGAAAGAGCCACGATAGTATTGAAAATATCTCAGGCTGCTAGAGATCCCGAGATCCCCGGGGTTTAATCCCCGAATTGGACCAATAATGTCATTAAGTATCTAGGCTATCGTATTTATTTTAAAAATGTATATCCCTTAACCCTCGACCGGGATTGACAAGGGCCTTTTGAAAGAATATTTGTGATAAATCTGAAAAGTAATTTTATTTACACCCACATCCACAAAATTCGATAACAAATATTTAGTATCATTAGTAGTGTTGATCCAAGAGACTAAAATACGTCAATTAATTAAATAATAAAGTAACTGTGCCCGCGAATAAAGTACTTGTACGGGTTTGAATTTAACAAAAGAGAAATATTATTGTAGCCTAAGTTACTTCCTATTATATCAGTTATCTGCCAGTGAAAGTCCCGTTAAAATCGGTCCAGCCGTTCCAGAGATTAGCCGAACAAACAGACAGACAGACCGACGAAAATTGTAAAAAATGTTATTTTGGTATATTTACCGCTTATAAATACGTAGGCATTGAGTAAAAAGGGTTTTTTAATATTACAAACATACACTCCAATTTTATTATATGTATAGAAGATACATATGTGACTTAGAGGTTGTGTTTTACCGGAACCGTTTGCATGCAACGCTGCATGTCAACAATTCAACAGTATATTTACTTGACACTTAGACAATTTCAACAATCAACTCATAAGTTACTTCAATCTGCATTTTCTGTGTTTCAATTTCAATTCAACCCAAGATTCATTGGATTTTTCTGTCAAAAAAAAAAAACTCTAAATTAAAGCCCGGAACTTGGAAGGCTACAGTTAAACAGTTACTCACGTGCCTCGTGAGCCAAGTAAGCACGGTCGTATTGTATTACCGCTCCGACATACTATAAGAATGAAGGCACTTGGAGTTCACCTATGTTTGCGCAAACACGTATTTGGATAGAGTTTCGAATTTATTTGCTGTGACCAAAGTGTAGTCAGAGAGACTTTTAAATGTTTTCATTTACAATAGTGTCTAAGATGTAATGTATGATGTATTTAAAATTAAATAGACATGACTCGGAACAATAAATACAGTTTTGTTATGATACATTCCTATTCTCACAAAACAAATAATAATAAAACTACCAAGAATCATATGAAATGCATTTTCTTAACATTCCAGGAACGTAAGTATTTTCTTATCGCATTTTTAGTAATGAAGAACTTTTCATAAAAACATATTAATTTTCATGACTTACTGTGAAAACTTCCATAAGATTTATTTATATTTAGGTGTAGCTGACGTTTCTCAGTAACTATTAAATTGCAGCGTGCATTCTCTCGATTCTTGGTATATTTTTATTCATTCGTATGCTGTATCTTTATGGTGATCTAGATAAGTGGGTATTTAACAATTAATTTTATGTTGGCCAGTATCTCTTTCCAATAGTTTGCAAGAAGATTAAAGTTGTGCAAGGTAATAAGCACAAACAACAACATTCACAAATACTCAACCATATATACACAAATAATCATCATATGCTAATCTTGTAAATGTGAATGTAACTCCTTTTGTATGTCTGTCTATCGCTCTTTTACTACATTTAAACGAATTTGATGAAATTCAGTATGTAGCAAACTTGAAATCCTCGAAAGGACATAAACTACTTTTTTATAAGCGAAAACCGATTACTACCGATTTATACAACCAATAAAAATAGCTCCCTATCGCGCCATTTCACGCTATTCATCGGTATAGATTCTCGCGTCAGTTTAACCTCAGAAAGCAAGTGCATGTAAATCGACGGGTCAAATTGACGAATATATTAGGTCATGTGATATTAGAAATTATTACGTTTGTTTAAAGATCATATTCGCATACTTAACTGGGATGTGATTGGTTTTACGAACTTTGCTGATGCTACATCTAAGTTGCGTCGTACTATACAAATTTGCTAAAAATTACAAGAACGTACAAAAAGGCAGGGAGGGAGGTTACGTTCTAAACATATAAGTTAATAAAAAGAAATGAAAAAAATTTCACCATTATAAATAGCTTATTCAAAAATCTATTATATATTTTTAATAATTATGTTTCATTGTTCTAAGCATTTTATTTTTCATTTACACGAAACCTACAAAGATCATAATAGAGGCATAATTATGTCTTCTTTGGAAAGTCATACACAATTGACGAAATCAAAATTATTTCACAATGAAAGTTTCATAACGAGAAGTCTTTCAGACGACCTTTGAAATTTCACACATTTTTATATAGATTTAAATTTCAGCGACTGGTTAACTAAGTTGAACAAAATGTTGAATTATGATAATGTCCTCATGACCGATTTATGTCACGGCCTCCATCTGAAACTGACCAATAGCGTAGGACATATTCTTGTATTAAAATATTTGTGTTGCCCACTCCCTTACCTTCATCAGATAGGTCAGCAATCCACCTTAACTCAAGAGAGTTTAAAAGTCAAATTCCATCCGCTGAGGTTAGGTATACCTTTAAGAAACTATTGACAGAAACACCGCTATCTCTGAAAAAAAACACGATAACTTATTTTCTACTATGTTAACCGATCCACAGCTTGATGGTTGGACCTTAGGGTCTACAGCCTTATAAGAAAAACTATCACCGAGATGGGAATTGGAGTTAGGGTATATTGAATATTTTTGTAACGGTGTACTTAATTGAAAGTATATTAAGTATTCTTTAGATAAACTTTGTAGACATCTATTAAAACAGAACATAAAAAAAATGTTTTCAAATAGTGTGCAATATAATCACTTGCCATATTTTTCAAACTTCTACAGAAATCAATTAATATTAATTTCTATAAAAGTTTAAAAAGACGACTTCTGAGAAGTCTTGAAAGTTTTTCTAGTTCAGAAATTTCTAAGTATAACCTCTAAATCATTTATATATACGTACAAAGACAAAAACTTGAACTCGATAACGCTAAAATCAATCACCGGAAGGATGAAAGGGGGAAAGCGGTGGCGTTAATATTTAAAACGCTTCGGTCTGTAGCAAAAATGTGACGTAGAAAGAATAAATGCGTTTAATAATTACAACTTCTTATAGAAAAGGGGACCCCACATTAAAAGTGCGTCGCAAAAAAAAACAAATTATAGAGATGTCTGTAATATATTTTTTATATCATTGGTAGGAAATGAGCCACCTGATAGGCAATTATCACCATAGCTTGACATTGCAATAAATACTAACCATTTTCTCCTCGTTCAACCTTCAGACACGACAATACTGAGCGTTGCTTTTTGTGGCGCATTTCATACGGAATCAGTTTCTAAGGGGATTCGAAATCACTTACCATGAGCTGGCCCTTATTCTCAGCCTACCAAAGCCATAAAAAAGTGTTCGTTAATATTATTAAAAAAAACGCAGAACCGTCAAATACAATTTCACTGACAAAATGACGTTTGATCTTACTTACTATCTACAATTAATCTACCAATCAGTAACACTTTATATTGCTGTGCTGCTGTTAAAAAAGTAAGTGAGCCAATCACAAATAAGTACATTAATAATTGCACCAATGTGACATTTCATTAGCATTCGGATTGACACTGTATTGCTAAAGTCGATAGAGTATATCGATACGAAGTGCAACTCTTTATAACACGTGTGTGTATAAACAAGTATTAAAGTAACATATAAATAAGAATTCGCTTTAAGAAAGTATTTTCGTTTACTTCGTTTTCTCGGCCTCGAGGCTTAACGCCGGATAAAATGAGCTAATACTTCACGACAAACTACGATTTCTTTGTTATAAAATAAGCTTGAAGATATTTCATTCCAACCATATAATGGTTTAGCTTCAGTTTTATTAGTTTTTCATTACGATTCCGCTTGTAATTATGTTTCTTAATTCATGAAATTCACTAATTATTTCCTTCTTTAAAATTCTCACAACTTTAAAAATTATTCTAAAAAACCAAATTAGTAAATATAAGGGATTCGTATGGAACTCATACTATCACGATAGAAAATAATACCCAAATTATTATTATAGAGAATAGTTATATAACGACAAGAATATCTATAACAATGCTCACACGAATTTGCATTATGTTCACTAGAGAGACCAAACCTTAATTTTTGTTGAGCTCAAAGTAAATACTAAAATTGACTGATCGTAAAACTGTCTGAAAATAAAAATATGCTGACTTATTTCTTATGAACTGCCGAGGCAAAGACTGAACAAAAAAGAATTAAATCATGTTGTCCTAAATTTTCGCGATTATACACATTTAAATAAAACTAGTTATACCGGATTTGATTCGGGTAGACTATCTACCCGTGACCACGAACGCTGTAAAGTGCTCGAAACGTCGGGATGCCAAAAATAATTAATATACGCGATTCAAATCCGGTATAACTAGTTTTATTTAAAAGAATTAAATCTTAATCTTATGCTTGGTGCAAATTAATAAAATATATAAGTTCTCATTGTCCATACATGTATTATAAAAACATATTGTTTTTAGTAACAAAAGGACTAGAACTGGTTTAACAATATTCGATCCACATATATGAAGCAAGAAAGCAAACCTGAAACATGGCAAAGGAAAAAACGGTTGAGGATGTTTCCTAGTATTAGTATCCAAAGATGACTTACAAAATAGAGAGAAAAAAATTTAGTTGAATTGAAGTTATCATTTTAACTAAAACAAATTTGTAAGTTACAATATTAAATAATAAAATAGATAAAATAATATAAGGAACTATTCCAAGGAGCGAAAAAAATTCATGATAGTTTTGGTTTGGCGCTGTTCTACAATTTTATTTTAAATTGAGTATATTTACGATTCTCGGCGCTTTAGTAAAATGTCTGCGGGTCGGGCGTAGCCGAGAATTTTATTGCCACTTGTTATATTTTCTATCTCTTTCTTAACTCCTTTTAAATATTTTATTCTGTAAGGAATCTTTTACGTATTTTCAATTTCATATTTGCTTTTTACGTCGAATTTATTCACAAACCTACGCAATTTTTTCGTAAGTGAGCTGCTTGATTTAAAATTATTATAGAATACGTTTCACAGAAATTATAAGCACAAAGGAAAGAAATTCCCAACCCCTGAGGATATATGTATATACATGTATATTGTGCGCACATAAATTCTGAACATATTAAACCTGAACAAGTCAATAATTGAAAAACCTAAAAACAATAAAAGTCTATTAACACATTGGATAGCTTGGAACCTCGGCAATAAAAAGCCTAGTAGACGTTATATACATATATAGTAACTTATATTAATAGTATTATTACAAATATGTTAGAAAGAGAAGGCACGTTCTATAATTATTACTTAAAATAACTTTTGAGGCTATGTTTTGATTAGCATATGACATCCTAACGATTATTATTGACAATTGACTTTATAAATTTTGAGAACAGTTTCGACCAGTTAAATTAAGTGATTTTTATTTAAGTCATTAATTTGCTTTGTGTAATGTATGATGATGAATGGTTGGTACCCAACACAGGTACCAACCATAGATCATATATTATACCGCCAAAGAGCAATGCTTAATATTATTGCGTTCCGGTTTGAAGCGTGACTTCAGGCACAAGGGATATAATACGTTAGCTATTAAGTTTCGTGGTACTGTGGCTATATAAATAATAGTTACACATATAGGTATTATATAGAACCAATAGCCCAATTAACCATCAGATAATCTATTCTTCTAAACCTTTACTATAAAAAAGTACATATTATTTTGTAAAATATTTATTTCAAATAATACCTACACACATTATATATTAAAACTGTTTAATTTCTGTCTGTATATTAAGGTTGAATCACTATCATAGTTCTAATACTTGCAATTTTATATACAAACATAATGTACACAAGAATATTGATTATTTTGCTAGAAGGGGAGAAAAACTTGTGCATCAAGTTTCCGTCTTTGCTAAGTCGACTCAATTTCTTTTTACAAGGTTTACTTCTGTAATAAAATTAATTGTATAATCTCCTGTTGAAAAACATTAATAAATAAGCTTAATAAATACAAACATGTCATAGAAAATATAATTAATTATTTATCTTATTACTACTTTAATATATAAACAACAAATACTGAGATCCTTGTCAATTCTTAACGGTAGTTTCTGCTCGTGAGCCTAGTTGAATGGAGTATATTATTTAATTTGATTATAAATAAATTTGAATTGTTTACCATTTTAATACCTGGTTGTTATGTCCTTTAATCTATTTTTTAATTTTCCTCATATATTCCTGAGCATTTATTTTTATTCAAACAAAATCGAGCGTCGATATACATGTACTTACACACAGAGTTATTTGTATTTCAGTTTATATGTTTGAACGAATATGAAAATTAAACTACTGTAACTTTCTCGCATAACATCTGGAACTTCTGGTTTGAACGTGAACAAATCCACATTGCTTGTTTGTTACAGAGTGTTTGCATTAGTCAACCAGTATAGAGAATACTTAAACAAGTAATTTATTTATTACTTGTGATATGTTACGTGGAATTGTACTCTTTTACAATACTCTACAATGGAATTCATATAAATAACAATACAGATCTTTAAATTTGGATATTTTTTTAAAATATTGGTACTACTATTGTTATATTGGCGCCGAATTATCGCCACTGCGCCAACATACTAGGAAACTAAGACGTTATGTCTCTTATAACTGTAGTTACAATATATCACCCAACCTTCAAACTGGAACTCAACAATACTAATTAATGCTGTTTGGCGGTAATTATAATGTATAATCGGTTGTTCCTACATAGACGGACTTGCACAAAGCCCCACCAGCAAGTACGATTCATATTGTGTTCTTTAGATATCTTCGTGTTTCAAATATAACTGACCTATTTTAGCGTTAGTACCGTAATTCTTAACCACTAAAACTCCTGTGCTGGCAGACATCGAGGTCTTGGGATCTTTTAGTCCAATCGCATTCGTTTGTGAGTCGACGAAACCTCATAAGGAACTAAAAGAAGCAACTGCTTAACTAGCTTGATAATTGTATATGTTTTATATTATACTCGAAATAA
Organism: Vanessa cardui; assembly: GCF_905220365.1. NCBI lineage: Eukaryota > Metazoa > Arthropoda > Insecta > Lepidoptera > Nymphalidae > Vanessa > Vanessa cardui. The sequence continues at coordinate 8,068,569 of NC_061135.1, forward strand.
CAATGAATACTATTCAAGAAAGTCTATTTTACTTATTAATTATAAAAAATAACTGCTGGGTCTAATTATATGTAAGTTATAAGTATTACATTTGTGTACGTCCTAGTTGCAAATGTTTGGGCAATAATAAATGAGATCAAAACAATTTAATTTGGAACATGTATTTTTCTTTAAAAGTCAACTTTACTTTTAGCGAGAAATCGAAAAAGGTTGACGATCCAGTCCTAATTAATATGTGTGTTCTATTTTTATTCAATTGGTTATATCACGAGAGTTTTCCCGTTTTAATTAAACTCCTAAGTGTGGAATGAGGGTAGGAAACAGTGGAAATGACTAGGAAATTATCCCTTGACATAAGATTCTCCTTTTGTTAAAAGACTTTAATAATTTAATTTGTTAGACATTATATGTAGATTAACAGCTGAGTTTTGTACTTACCACATTACAATATACATTTTAAAATTGGTTGAAGTAAGTGAGATAAAAGATATCGGACATCAATTTTTATTTGAATGTAAAAAATTGCAAACTATTTTACATAGTAATAATCATTATATCTTATTTTATTATTATCTGAAGGGGTTCGAATACAAATTTAATTGAAAAGGAAAGAAGCTTTGTTAAGATAATTTCAACAAAGGAGGGCACGTAAGAAGTCAATTCGCCTCCTACTTCGTATGTGTAGTAGTTATTTGAGAGAAAGTATGAACTTTCCACAATATTATTATCAAATAAAATTGAGATATTTCAAAGAAATCTTTGATCACTGGCATGCGTTAAGCCGTCAAGCATAAATAACGTCACATAGGACTCAAGCCCTGACCAATCCAAGTACTTTGAAACAGAATATCAGGTTAACAATGTGAAATACAGGAACATCGTTATTTCTGGACTTGCATTGAATTGTATCTGAAAAATCTATCAAACGTATGCAATAGGTACTTAGCTTTTTCAAGTACGTTTACTTTGATATCGAAGTAAAGAATTCGTAACAATAACAAAATGTATCTCCGATGATTTTATATAACAAATATCTGAGTTAATTTGATATTTTAAAAAAACTTTTAAAATTTCATACAAAAAACTTCGAAAATAAATTTGTATTATTTGACGTCCATACACATATTATATTAGAACCGTTAAGGAGAACATATTTTTCCAATGTTAAACGGATTTTACGTAACGTCAAATTAATGTTCTAGACTGTAATTATACAGTCAGACATCGTATTACCGATTGTCATTTTGTAAATATTATACATACATACATCTCCAAAAAGATATTATTACATTTTCCAACCCTCGGGAACTTCTAGTCAAAATTAATTTTAATTTGGTTTCTACAACTAACAAATAACGCAAATTAAAAAACAAACATTTAGTATTCGTTTCGATAATTGAAATCTGTAAAATGACGATTCAAAAAATTCTGTACTGAAATACACGAGGAGGTCTTAGCCCTCTTTTTCGATATTTCAAAGGCATTTGACCTGGTTGAGCTAACCTTCCTAATAGCCTTCGTTGCAGTCAGGCTTTGTGACTGAATGTAGGATTTTCCGATTTGATCCGAGCCGTCAATACCCTTGTTCTCTCATCTTCTTTCTTTTTAATGAATATAAGATAACCAGTACACATGTATATGCTGATAATAATGTTGTGATGAGATACACGGTTTACTGGCTACTGGCTTGCTGAGCCTTTACTTTCAATTAAATAACGAACTGACGTAGTGTCTGTTTGTTAGAGTTTAATTTTACTAAAACGTAAGCGCGTACATTCTCGCTGAAATTAAGACATTTTACCCTGACTCTTAATTTTGGACGTCTTCTTGTGATTTTCACCAATCACGTGCGCGTGCCAGTCAGACTGCTTCAGGATATTCTTCAGAAGTTATATGACTCAATACCGCCTTTACAGAAAGTTAAAGTAATAAATAACATCGTGTTGAAATATATATTTTTCCTTTTTTCTATTCTAAGAAACTAAATTAACGCCTTCATATTATAAATATAATATGATAATATAAGCCACTACATGGATTTTGAAACGAGTTTCACTCATATAATAAACTAAAAATATATTAAACTAAAATTTTAATAGTATTATATAATTTGAATTTATGCTTTTGAAAACATCACTGATTCTAAATTACGTACAAACAAAAATAATTGTTTTCTGGGAAACGCAAAATCGGATTATACATTGCTGTAACAATAAAATTAACCTTGTCAAAAACAGTATCCAAATATATATTTTTTCATTTATGACATAATAAAAAAATAAAGTTATAAAACTATACCTAATGGTTTATTCCTAAGCGCATTATCACTTATTATAAATTACAAGAGCGAGAAGCCACAGCGGATCCCTACTAAAAATATAAGAAATATTCCAACCAATCTGTGGCTACCAATAAACTTATTAAGATTTAAAAGAGGAAAACATTTTATAGTGACGGTAAGTAGTTACTTAATATAAGAAGATGAAAATATTTAATATCGTAACATTGTAGTCACCAGATGTGGCTTCACCCGCCTTTGGAGGGAGGAGATTGTAAAATACTCGATTTTCTGTAATTGTTATAATCATCGCTTGTGTTCTGATTTCAAACTTAATATAGAATGTTAAAAAAATAAAACAAATTAGTTTCGCGAAACGAACGCTTTAATAGAATATTCATATTACTTTTATAGCGTTATAAAATATTATGAGGAACTTTTTATGGGACACATAAAAGTATAAACCGATGTCCACTGTACGAATTCGTTTTATGTTCCAACTTTAATACTACAAATTGATGTACCTATTTGACTTTTCTTTTTTATTGATTCTACAAAACGTATACAACAATAATCTATTATTTTCATGATTCTCCCTCAAAGTATAAGATAAAATACGATACTTTTAATAGCCTTTTTAGTCCAGCAAATCAATTGTCCGTTTTTATTCTTAAGTCTTTTTTATACAGAAATCAACAAGTAATGACTAAGACGAAATAGGCTTTCAAACAAAAAGGTTTAAATTAAATAAAGATTTTCCTCCTACCATGGATTTCCGTAATGCCTCATCGTGTTTAAAGTCAGTTGTGTACGTCATTCTTCTAGCGATTATATCTAATTTAACGAAATGGAAAATTTAACGAAAATGAATCCAATGACTGAAGTACAAGGTTCAATTTTGAATGCGTTTATGAAACCTCAAGAAGGAAGCTCTGATCAATTTATAAAATAGCTCGACGTGTAAGTTATGTACTAATTTTTTTTTATGTTGATTGACAGAAAGCTTTACGAGAACATCTATCATCTATATAACTTGTTTTGAAAAAACACTACAATATTGTTACATTTTACATAATCTTAAATACGTTTTTTATACCTATTCGTCTCTCTTAAAACGCGCGTTTTAGTGGAATGCTTTAAAATACATTGTATCATGAAACTCACTGAATAGGAAGCTGCCATCGCTTCAGTAGGTCGTGAAACAAAATCTTCCTATTTTCCTTTCCTTAGGTGTGAAGATAATTGTTTTATTAGAGGTTTAATATTTTTTTTATTTTTTAATATCTAACAACACGATAAACCGTAGTTTATGGACTGCATGGCATTATTTTATCAAATGTTTTCTTCACCCAAAGAAAAAATGTCCTTTAAAGATTTTTCAGCTTCTTTTTATGAACCGTAGAAAAAAACATCGAATACTTGACGCTTTTTTATAAAAACATTTTTTATTTATCTTGAAAGTAAAAAATATCATAACACGTTGCATTCATTTGTTTCAAGCCGACGTAGAACGGCGGGAATTCTTCTTTTTAATAACTTCGATACACTTTATAGATTTAGTAAACAATTATAGGTACATATGAAAGTAACTTTACACTACGAAGATATATGTATGAAAACTTGCTGTTTGTAAGTACAATAAAAGGGAACTTGTATTTAATAATTATAATTATTTGTATATTATCATTAGTTTTTATGTTTTCTTGGTTGTTTGTGGTACCGTCGTTACTTCTGATATTCCATAACACAAGTGCTTTAGCTACTTACATTGGTATCAGAGTAATGTATGTGAATTTTTTTTTCGTATTTATTTATTATTATTTATTTATTATCGAAGAAAGGATTCAAAGTTGCCTAGTCATAAAAATAAATATATATTATTACATTGTGTTTATCTCATCAGAACTCTCATCTCGTTGTTAATATTACTTACTTTTATCATTGGCATGTGTATATGACAGACGTAAGAGTAATTGCTTTAATTATTTTTTTCTGACTTCTGCGTGCCGTTATGAAAATCGATTCGAATTGCGAATAAAAGTTTGAACATTTCTGTAAATCGATTTGATCGAATCACTTCCTACTTACTTACTAGATGATATCCTGGATTATGAAAAATGCAGTTATTATCATTATTAATTTGATGAAAGCATTTTAAAATGGCTCCTTTCATTATGGCAGGCTGTGATGAATATTTATGCTTTTCATTTTAGTCCCTTTAATGTAATGAATTGAAGTGTATTTTTTATTTTGCAAATATATTTAATTCGTAAATTTTGTAAATTTTTTCATAAAATAAATGAGTAGTAGTAGTTTTCTGTTGTCCTTGAATCTAAAGTCATTAAATTACGGCATTACCAATTAATTAGACATAAACAAGATTATTATATGAATACTTTTTTAATAATATTATAAAATACGTTTAAAAATATAATCAATTAATTTCCACCCTTCGCTCGCTTGTGAGGTGAGATGAATGACATGAAAAAATACTGGCCAAAAATTGGGTACTAGTAAAGTATAGTACGACACAACTTAGATGTAGCATCGGAAATACAATGAAACCGATTACTGCCGATTTATACAACCAGTAGAAACAGCTCACTATCGCGCCATTCGATGCTATTCGTCGCTATAGATTCTCGCGTCAGTTCAACCATATCGACGTGTCAAATTGACGAATATATTTGTTCATATGATATTACAAGTTATTGCGTATGTGTAAAGATCATATTCGCATAAGAAATAAATATTGATAATTTGGGATAGCTTAATTAATTCGGATTTGATCGGTTTTACGAATATTGCCGATGCTACACCTAAGTTGTGTCGTACTATAGTATGGTGTTTGACCAGTATCTACCGTAGCTAGTTTACGTCACGCTCACCTATGTAAAAAAGTTGGACGGTTGGTTTGAGTTATTTTAGTGCGACATTCTATCTAGATATGTAAAAATGATCTTAAGTATTTAGTATGTGCATTTCTGAACTGATATTGACATATATACTGATAGTATTTAAAACATCAAGCTTGAAATTCGTTTAATTTTAAACATGAATGATAATAATAATTTACTGGATTCGAATTCAATTTTCATTTCTACTCGAAGTTTAAAATCCAATAAAGTAGATTTAACTATGAATTTTGTAAAGCAAGCACCTGGCTGTTTCGCTGGCGTGGATGAATGCGTGAACGTCGTTGGTCGTTATTCGTTCCGGCATGTTTGCATTTGTCAGCGAAATATGCGCAAATAAACCTATCATTTGTTACGTTCAATATGTTTCGCTTACTGGTATTATTTATTAGACATATTATAACTGACAAACTGATTTGTCTGCGCGTTTTTTTGGGTTTTACGTTTTATATTAATTTATTGTCTTTATTGCAATCAAAGACAATACCATCACAGCACAGTATACAAAACGTTTAAATCTTTACCGGTATTATTCTTCAATACAGTGTTATAATAATCTGTTGCTTGATTGTTCTTGGTGGTAGGGCTTTGTGCAAGCTCGTCTGGGTAGGTACCACCCACTCACCAGTTATTCTACCGCCAAATAACAGTACTCAGTATTGTTGAGTTCCGGTTTGAAGGGTGAGTGAGCCAGTGTAACTACAGGCACAAGGGATATAACATCTTAGTTGCCAAGGCTGGTGGCATTGACAATGTAAGGAATAGTTAATATTTCTTACAGCGTCATTGTCTATGGGTGATGGTGACCACTTACCATCAGGTGGCCTATATGCTCGTCCGCCAACCTATACTATAAAAGAAAAAAAAAAGAAAAAGAAAGAGATTAAATGTTAGATGTTAATATGTACATTAAAAAATAGAAGCAAGTGAGTTTCCATGCTACATCGCGGTTCTATGATGTTGAATAGTATGAACTTTAATTATTTTTTTTAATTATCTTTCCCGTTTTCTGTATTGATTGTGTCATTTCCTTGGTAACTCAAATTCTAAATGTCTAGTAAAATTTAACAGATGTATACTCACGTTTCTTATACCGTATGCTATATTGCTATCTCTTTCAGATTTGTGTTTTTATAAATTTAAGTATTGGTTTTAAATGTATTTAAATTTATTTATTCGTCTGGAGGAAACCAAAGTATAATCACAACATGCTTAATAAAAATAGTTTATCATCGGAAGTAAACCAACAAAGGAAAATTTCAACTCCGTAGGGTGAGGCGAAGTGGTCTAATTCAGTTTGCAAGATTTAACCTAAACTAACAAACATCGCAAGCCAAACAAAAGCTTGTAAAAATAGAACAAAACAAATGAAGACAACAAAAAAAATAATAAGGTAACACAACATACAGTGGGTGAATATTTAACTTCATAATTATAACATAAAATAAAGAAATAATAAAATGAATAAAAGTTTTAGCATTTAGGTATTTTTTAAACTAAACAATTTCAATGATCTTATTAAACCGGAACATTTTTCTCGTCATTGAGGGGCCCATGTAAAGCCAATGAGAGAATTAATATAGGCTGAAAATTATGATATATTTTTTAATGCCATTGCATAACAATGCCTTGTGATTGTAAACCTATTGATGTTCTTTGTTGGTATCGCATAATAAAGCATTCTATAACTTGACACTCGGTTCTTTTCGGAACAAAATATCATCGTAAACATCTTCAGATCATTACATTATATACATTAAGAGGCAGAAGGGATTCAGTAGAATTGACGCAGGGGAGCTTGGCACCGAAATAAGTAATTAACAATGTTATATATAAGGCCGAAATAACGTATTAAATACCTCATGTTATTGCTTCGACCCATTTTTTGCTATACATACAACCTTAACCAATTGTTTACGCTCAACACACTGGCGAACCTAAAAATATTTTATTTATATACATACCTACCTAATTCAAATCACCTGAACTTAACATGATGGTAGGACCTTAAGCAAAACATACTGGATGGGTACCACTTCCTCATCATACACTACCGCCGAGTTCTGATTTGAACTGTGAGTTTGCCAGTCGAACTACAGAAATAAAGGAGAAAACATCTCAATTCACGAGGTTTTCGATGATCGTATATTGGGCGGTGACCACTTACCACCAAGTGACTTTTATGCTCGTATGCCTCACTACGTCATAAGAAAATAATTCGGAATATGAATGAAATATTCAGTTTCGATTTTCGAATCGTAAAAAAGGCTGTTATATTCAGTCATCTGTTACTCCATCCTAAAACCATTGAGCTCAGATATATAGATTTACAAATCCGGAAATACACACCTGTATGGCTTCAAAAAATATTCGCTAAAATCAGTTTCCGTCCTAAACATAGAAACTTTTTTATTGTACTTTAAATATATATTTATATTATAAATGTCAAAGTAACTCTGTCGGTCATTCTTTCACGACCAAACCGATGAAGCGGACTAGATGAAATTTGGAATATGAATTAAACTTGATCTCCAAGAAAGGAAATTGGCTACTTTCCTAACACGTGACAACTAACCTAAAACGAGCGCAGCCGTGGGCGACAACTAGTTTATAATAAATCAGTTCGTAAAACTTATTATCAGAACAGAAATCTGTGTTTGAAAAGAAGCGACACGACAATTACTTTATTGATCTTTTAAAATTTAACCTAAATATTTATTTTCCATAAAAAGTTAACTTTAAAGCGTGAAAAAATTGCTTCAATAAAAAGAAGAGTTCAGATTTTCACGACAATGGTAGACCGAATGTGTAACGTTCAGTCATTGAGGTTATTTTTATTTTTAATAGATTAAAATATACACGTAGAAATGGCATGTGAGGTATTTTTAACTATTATCTTGTTCTAATGCCTCTTCTATTTCACTTTTCGTTCTAAGGTTTCCGGCAAATAAAATCCGATTAACTATGAGTTTTCAACTGAAAACACCTGGTTGTATAACTGGTGTGGACGTAAGCGTGAACATCGGTGCTCGTTATTCGTTCTACGTGTTAGGATTTGTCGTTAAAAATAACCTGCTATTTGTTATTTTAATATGCTGATATACTTGATATATATTTATTAGGTTTGGTTTTAAAAAGCGAATTTATGGTATAGATGGCAAACGAACAGGAGGCTTGATGGAAAATGACTATCGCCACTCGTGTGTCGACTCTTGAGAATTGTGTCTTTTCTTGAAAGTTTCCAAGTTATACCGCTTTAGAAAATGCTGGAGAAACCTAATTATTCAGTGTTTGCCTTATTAATCGCGCTGTAGTTATTTTTCAAACGTGTGGGTGAAAGTTTGATTCTGATGTCCGAAGGTGAAACACAGTAGCAATATCCCATTTATTAAATTTCATTACTTCGATTACCAAACAATTCTTCGGAAAAAAGGAATATTCAGACAGTTGTCGGCGATCAACATAAAACATCAATTTTCAATCAAGCTTTTATTTAAATGCACTAAAAAGAAAAAAACAAACTCATACACTATACTTTTACAGTTAACTTATAATGTCGTTTCACATTTGACACATCTGACATAATTCATATAATACAAAAGCTCGTCGCGTATGTATACCTCATATCGAAGAAGCCATCGCCCAACACCCAAAAGTATTACTGGACACATAAAAAACATGCGTCGTAAAGAACCTAACTATCGTAATAAAATATATCTGAATGAGTGCGAGGCTATTATAGGCAAAAAATATTATCTAATTGCTATTCAATTTCCCTCTGTATTTAATTAAACCAATACTAATAATATTTTTATCTTCAATCAGTATACGAACCCAGAAATTATTTTGGTACCATATTCTTACCCAAAAAGGGCATCATGAAAAGGCTCAAAAATACTTGAAGTATCTAAAAGAGGTACTATTCCACAACTTCTTTCTTCACTCTAGTATGTTTTTAGAATTATAGGAAGAAACACGATTTGTATAAAGTAAAAAGTAAAGTAACAGCCTGTAAATTTCCCATTGCTGGGCAAAGGCCTCCTCTCACATTAAGGAGAGGGTTTGGAACATATTCCACCACGCTGTTCCAATGCGGGTTGGTGGAATGCACATGTGGCAGAATTTCGATGAAATTAGACACATGCAGGTTTCCTCACGAGGTTTTCCTTCACCACCGAGCACGAGATGAATTATATTATATTATACATATTAAGCAAATATATATAGTGGTGCTTGCCTGGGTTAGAACCCGAAATCATCGGTTAAGATGGACGCGTTCTAACCACTGGGCCATCTCGGCTCTTCGATTTACATGTATAATTTTATAAGGATGAAAGTCCTTTGAGTATTTGTCTACTATATCAAAGGTCTTCGATTACTTACTTGAAGGTATACCTGCAAATGACCTCAAAATATCTAAAACCATTAGGAGTACTATCCAACAAACTAAAAAAATCTACCTAACTAGATTAACTAGAAAACAGAATTACTTGTTAAATCAAAGTTGAGGTAACATTAAAGTGGAGGTGACACGTTAGTTTATAAAGTTAGTCGCACATTGGCGATTTTGGGATGGTTAAAATGCTTTTCAGTGCAAATGATACTCTTTACGTACGTGGTACGAGTTAATAAAACTTCATACCTTCAAACAAATTTCAAACATGAAAACAACAATGTAAAATGGCTCAAGAAAATTTGCCAGAAAATAAGAATAAGCTCAGTAAGATAAACATTCATTACAATATTTTGGTGAGAGCGAAATGTTCTTATAAATTAAATTGTTTTGATATAATTCATAGTCGAGGTGGCCCAGTAGTTAGAACGCGTGCATCTTAACCGATGATTGCGGGTTCAAACCCAGGCAAGCACCGCTGATACATGTGCTTAAATTGTCTTTATAATTCATCTCGGGCCCAGCGGAGAAGGAAAACATCGTGAGGAAACCTGCATGTGACAGAATTTCTATGAAATTCTGTCACATGTGTATTCCACCAACCCGGATTGGAACAGCGTGGTGGAATATGTTCCATACCTTATCCTCAAAGGGAGAGGAGGCCATTAGCCCAGCAGTGGGAATTTACAGGCTGTTGTTGTTGTTGTTGATATAATTCACATCCTTGACAGTGAAGGACTCGTCCAATAAATATTTTCCTAGTTCCTTATTATCAGTTTTGTACTTAAATTGAAAGGAACACTAGGTTCGTTTTCTATTCCCGGAACAAAGGATCTTCATTCCATGGAATAATACAAATATAATGCCGAGTCTCTATTTTCATCAAGAGGTCTGTACGAATTGATTAAAATATTTTGATAAGCGCGAAACGTTCTTATTTATAAAATTATTCTTATAAAAAGACTGTATTAAGTTTTGATAGGTTTTAATAAGATATTCAATTTCATATCCATCCAAGAAAAAAGGTTGCTTGAGGCTTTTCATCAAAGATATTTGAATAATATTTTTATAACATAAGGTACACTATTAATGAAACATTTATTTTCAGTATAAAAAAACAATCTTTCAAAATTGATTACATTATACAATTTATAAGAGTACAGCATATTGTTGTTAAGATATAAAGTTATCTGGAAACTTAATTGACTATTTTTTGCAGATTATGTAGATTAGGTTCGAAATCGGGCTAGTCTAATAAAATGTTATTAGAATATTCTGTCCTTTTTTTATTTTTTTATTGGTAGAGGTTGGCGGACGAGCATATGGGCCACCTAATGGTAAGTGGTCATCATCACCCATAGACAATGACGCTGTAAGAAATATTAACTATTCCTTACATCGTCAATGCGCCACCAACCTTGGGAACTAAGATATTATGTCCCTAGTGCCTGTAGTTACACTGGCTCACTCACCCTTCAAACCGGAACGACACTACTAACTACTACTCAACGATACTAAGTACTGTTATTTGGCGGTAGAATAACTGATGAGCTGGTGGTACCTACCCAGACGGGATTGCACGAAGCCCTACCACCTAGAAATAAAAAGCCGAGATGGCCTAGTGGTTAGAACAAGTGTGATGTTATATGTTCCAAATCTTCTCCTCAAAGGGAAAAATACAACAGTTCGGAATTACCGAGTTTGTAGTTCGCACCCGGACTCTGAAAAGCTACTAAATGTGTCGGTCTGCGTTTGATCTTGATTGTGTCGGAATGGAGTCTCATCGTGTTATCAGTTAGGGTTCAGAGAAAGCGCTTGCGTGTATGCACACTGTTGTTAACTCTAATAAATCTTGTATAGATTGTTTGAGATCGGTGTTGGCCAATATTCGGTTAAGACAATATTATTGTATGGTAGTCTACTCCACCAGTATTTGCTATATTTTTACTAGCGACCCGCCTCAACTTCGCACGGGTGCAAAACTGATACTAAATAAGCTCCAGAATTTGTTTATTTGCGACATCACATTACAAACTATTACAAACAGTATTTCTTTACTATATTGTTCATGTATTATAAACAGAAACCTTCCTCTCGAATCAATCTAACTATTAAAAAAAACCGCATCAAAATCCATTGCGTAGTTTCAAATATTCAAGCATACGTAGGATTATAGGTACAGAGAAAGTAACTTTGTTTTATATTATGTATATATAGGAAGTATATCAATTGTGCGTCAATTAGATATTATTAAATAAGCTATAATTATAAAATCTCTTATTAATATTTATTGGCCAAATTATTATTTTCGTAATAAGGAAAACAATAAATCTAATCGACGTTCAGGAGCGACAAAGACAGATAATTGAATAAACGAAGGGCCTTTCATTATGTAAACCCTTTTCAAGGGTTGATTTTAGGACATAGAAATCGAATTTTAATTTGTATCGACCAATTTTGTAAATCAAAGAGATCTTGATTGATTCTTATTAACTTATTTATTTACACAATCATAAATTGACTAATAAAAAGAGACAACGTTTATTTATTTAATAAAATTTTAAAATACGAAAGGATTTAGAAGAAATTGAAAATCTAATTTATATCATAACTACAACACAAAGATATTGCTTTTGTCTTACGGCTGTTGTTCCTTTAATTTTACTTCAAGATCACCAACTATGATAGAAATAAAAAGAGTGACGAAATAAAAAATATTTAATGGACAGCCATAATCAGGAGCCACACAAAATTTAAGGATCGTATGTTTATCAATCCTCTTTTAATTTCTTAGCAGCCGCAGTACTTAAATAATATGGCCGAGCAATCAGATTGTCCAAATGTAAATTCTAAAACCGTTACACAACTTCGTATTTAAAGATCCGATACTGTCAACCAAACCTGAGCAGTAACAGCAAAACATTGAGCAGACTCTGTTTACAGCGAATATTGTAAAAAGAACCTCAAGACTTTGTGAAATTGAGAAAACACGACAAAAAAGTCTGTTTAAAATATTGAATGTAACAAGAAATGTTTTAAAGTTAATAAATTAAAATATTCAATTTCGATATTATTGCGAACTAAAGCCTCCCCTTGTGTATAACCGAGCGTCTCCGTGTCGCGGCGGCAAGCGCATCGTTACATAAAGGAGCAAACTGACGTGGCCTATTTTATTAAGCAGCAACCACATTACCTTAATGCATTTAAATTTTATTAAAATAGAATATAAATATTTAACAAAATAGTTCTTTATTTAAATGAAATGGAACAACTACCATACATACCGTATAACGTAACGTTTTATCTTGAAATGTTGTTTGAACTACATCACTATTCCGCGATAAGACCTTATTTTTGGCAGTCAGACATTCCATGTATGAGCAAGTGTAGCATATACTGCATCAACATAAACGCGGTTGTTTGTAATTATTTGGGACCAGTACTCAGCTACACTGAACTAAACACTTTTTTATTCCTTTTTGATACTTTTACTTTATACCTCATGGTAAATGGTCACAATCGTCCACAGACATTGAAGCTGGAAGAAATAATAACCATTCCGTTAAAACATCAATGTGCCACCATCCTTGAAAAAAAAAGGTTTCCTTTGTATCTGTGAGTACATATGCTCACTTCAAACTGGAACTCTGATATATGAATAGTATCTACAGTGATGGACAGTAAAATTCCAAAACCAGACCACCAAGTAACAACTATAATTTCCTGACAATATAAGAACGTTTGTATAAAATGTTAATAATGTCTTAGCACGGATGGACATTAGTTTTTTTATATATATGTCGGAGACGGTCATAAATTCCTTAGCGTAACGAAGCGCGGCACGAATCCCGCGGAATCCGGCGGCAGCACTATCGTGACGTCACGACGCGACTAACTTCGTGCTACGACGGAGCCTATCCGGTGGAGGCGCTCAGAGACGACTCACTTACGATTCCGCTCTCGTGAAGATCAGTACCTCCATCCTAGGAACTGTCATTCGCTTCGTTGCCAAGTGTGATACAATGTGATACTGAATTCCTACTAAGTGTATTAAGTACTTTAAACGTAGACTAAACGTGTTCCTGTATTCGCGGTTTCCTCTTTGCTCGATCACCCTAGTAATACGCCCCTATGATGTCTGACGATCGTACTGATGTCGCTGTCGATCCGATATATATATAACTCTTTGGCGGCTATTATTATTTCCTCCGATACGTCAACAATTGTCGTTCTATTACACAAAAACATTAATAAACTATGTACCTAAACCTTCCTCATTAATCCCTCTCTCTGTTAGTGAAAACCGCATGAAAATCCGTTCAGTAGTTTTGGAGTCTATCGCAAACATACACACAGATAGACGAGGTCAAGGGATTTTTATAATATTTAGTAATAAATTTATACGACAAATATGGAATTAAAATCACTTCGCTTAAAAATCAACGTTAATAAAAAGTTATAAATCGCGTAGAGTTGTACAAGAGTTCCCTTTGCATGAGCACTCGCTACTATACAGTGTAACCGTCAAAGGCATTGTTTGTCCGTTGTAACACACCAATAGCCCTTTAATTACCGAAGCGATCACGTGACAAAGCCACAAACCACTTAATGAAACGATTAAAATTAACAACTTGCTTTATGTCCAATCTCTATGGCCTAGACAATGGAGGTTTGTATCTTACTCGAGTATTTACCTGATTGAATGTCATACCATTGAATGTAGATAAGTGATTACACAATGCACCTGCTCATAAAGCTAATATCCTATCTCGGATTCAGTGTTGATTTGAAATGTATCTTTGTTAATACTTGCTGTAGTTTATTATGATTAATTCAAAGCCTTAGAAGTACTAACTTAGGGCACTTTCATTGGGTATAAAGTTAATAATAGTAATTCTTGGGGGTTGATTGTTAGGCATAAAAAGTATAGTTTAAGTAAATTGCTCTAGTTATCCTGCCTTGAAGTTCAAATTTGCTTCACACGAACTTTCATCAAATTCGGTTTATAGGTTTGGTTGCAAAAGAGCGTCAAACAGGGACATTTTCACATTAATAATCTTAAATTATATATATACGTTTTATATTATGAATCCCAAAGAATCAATATAAAGACCAATCGCCTGTCACAGAGTCTTGATTTTACTTTTTCGCGCGATTTTTGGGATCCTTGGACAACGGAATTCCGAGTCATAGAATATTTATCCTTTTAGTCAGTTTTTGTTTTAACTATTAATCATAAAAATAATTAATTTAATTGTTGACTATTTTTATAAAATCATTTGATCAGATGATCATGAATCAGTTGATGATCTTTTCTTCGATAATATCATTTTAACTACTGGTCGGTAAGATTACAATATTACAATTATTAATAAACAAAGAATAAATATGTAAACACAAATTATAATGAATAAGTTTCTAGTTTCATTTTTATTAGCACTGATTGAAGGTTGAATTTTACTTACCTGGCAACCACTAGTTCTCGTTACCTAACGAAATCAAAAACTGTTCTAAAAATCTGCCTTTAGAAAATTGCCAATTCTTTTCGGAAGTATTTAAATAGAGCAAAGCGAAATGAACACAAGAGCTTCGTAACTTTACTTCATCTGTTTGATAATTCAGAAGTGTTAGTTTAATTCGAACTCGCTGCTAGTAAAATCTAGGCATACTCTTGTTTTAAGTATCACTTAAGACACGATTAAGTATTCTACCGTCATGCAAAATTGCTTTGTTTGTTTGTTTGTTTGAGTTGTTGGTAAGTCTATTGAAACAATATCACGATATACATAAAAGTTTAAAAGTATAGCTAATGCAACAGTATAATATGTAGGTACATAGTTATTAATGCAGTTATATCGTATGCAAATCGATTTGTTTATGATTAAATATAGGTACATTTTGAGAGATCTTGCTATTCTTCATATATTTTATACTCAATAGATGTTTTTAAAGACAAAAACTTAAAAACGGAAGCCTGAAATTTGTCGAATTTTTCATGAACATAATGGCAAAAGCAATAAAGAAAAATGAATCTAAGTAAGCACAAAGACGACGAGGCACACCGCCCCACGGCGGCGTTGCCGTTTCGTGCACTAGCACGATGCGGCAACGTTACCGGATAGTTACACGGCGGCATGATGTGGAGATGTGGACCGGACCACCACACAGAAAACTTAAAATTAAATTACCTAAAAACCAACGAAAAGGGCAAAAAGGATGTTTACGGACGTGTTAATATTTAAAGCACTCGTATCTTTTACACCTTATCAGCGAGGCTTCAAAGGCCGGTACATATCGTTTACTACGTAGACAGCTACTAAAATATTATTTATAAAAAGCTTCTTCGATTTTTTACAAATGAGAAATAAATACATATTCAACGTAAGAATACTTTTCTTATAAAATAAACATGTATGTAGATGGGTTTTGAAAATATACAAATATTGAATGTCGAAAGTGTGAAAGCTTTAAATTTATAAATTTACTTCAAGACTCTACAAATAATAGTTAGAAAAGAAGAGACTTTTTCTCTTTGAGACCTAAGAGTTCTGAGAAAACGTAGAGTAAATAATTATTAAGTTAAGTAAGTCAATAATTATAAAGTTTTATTTTATGCTCAGTGAAGCGGATGGGTAAGCTATTTTATTATAAGCACTTGATTCTTTAAACTTTCAAGTCGATCCTTATTTTTATTTTAAATCTAATGAAGGCACGCTTCATAACGAGAGACATTTTTTTTGACGCTGCAAGTAATAAAAAGGTCCTATCACAACTAAATTTACAGAGGATAATACACATTTATAATATTATGAAGATAACGATCGATCGAAATACAAGAACACCAATTCTAACGATGTATATTAAGTGTTATACCAACTGGTACTTCAATTAACTACGCAGCAATTCGATGCACATATACTGTATATTTCATTCAATCGAACAATACAATCAGTTGGGCGAGTAACTACTGAAGTTACGGGCTTAGAATGACGGAATGAATGAACATATGAATCGGCCAGCCATTGAATTGTTTCCGTTCACAATTTATGACTTAAATTGAATTTTATAGCGTAAACGTATGTGTAAAATTGGTATTTTATATTGTTAAAACTTACTTAATAACATTTGAACAATGAAATTTGAAATATTAATAATGTTCATAGGAATAACGATGAAATTCATTCAATATTGGTCCATAACTCTTAAGCATTATTCGCGTATGCAGATTTGGTTGTTTTGTTAAGCATAGGTTTTAAATTGAAATATATTATTTTTATTCCAATAACAATATTTTATTATTATAAAGAAAATCATTCATTGATATTATATTAAAGTAACTTAAGGGATTAGGTGCTATTGTTAAGTAATAGAATTTTAGCCTAAAATATTGACAATGCTAGAAGTATAAACCCCTATTATCGCCGACATTTCGCCAAGCATTGGATCTGTGAAGTTATATCCCTTGTGCCTTTACCCTATCTGTTACCTACTCATTCAATCTTCAAACCAGAACACAGCCATAAAGTTTTGATAGAATAATTGATGAGACCCTAAATTAATACAGTTTTCCGATATACATAGACACTACCAGAAATCATAGTAACTTATCTTAGTAGAAACTCCATCCAGTCCATCCTAAGCCTTATTGACAGAAAATATATTTAACATCATAGACGAAATTCATTGGAAAAAAAACAGGACTAAAATATTGTGCATATTATTTTCAAATACGAACTACATACATACTATACAAATGTCACTGCACCCTTCGACAGGTTGTCAATTGTTAGCAGCAAGTACATTTTTTTATTTCTTCGTTTAATTAAAACTTTTATGTTTAAAACTATTTTCAACTTGTTTATTATATTTAAAACTGTTATTGTTGTACTAGTTTGTTTTGCTCGCTATGTTGAATTTGATCGTCCAGTTTTAGGTATAAATGTCTCTCGTACGTATTCCGGAATTCATTTAAAATTTGGTTCAACAGCTTGGCTA
The DNA here is from genome assembly GCF_905220365.1 of Vanessa cardui. Lineage (NCBI taxonomy): Eukaryota > Metazoa > Arthropoda > Insecta > Lepidoptera > Nymphalidae > Vanessa > Vanessa cardui. Next base: position 8,086,150 of record NC_061135.1, read on the forward strand.
TAAAAAATAACAGGCAGGTAGACAGACTGACAGAGTTTTTTGAGAGAAATGACTACTTGGAATACGACATTTCATTGTTCAAGCATAGTTTGCGCGCCTCGAACCGGAAGTTAAGTGGTATCCTATTATGCATTCAAAATTAAATTAAGCTTGTAATCTCAACCGCACCAATCAATCTACATCGTGTCTCCTCCATCGCACGTGACATCGGGAAAACAAACATCCCGGCACAAATTAAACCTTCATTGTAGGTTTTAAAAAAAGAAAATTATAATCAATATCTGCGGCACAAATTAAATTATTCATATGTTTAAGCGTATTTTTCATTTCATACCAATCTTATAATGCACTAGCTGAACTTCTGTATAACCTCATCAAAAAGTCTTCAGGGCTCCACCTATCTCCATATCAAATGTCATCTAAATCAATCCAGCGGTTTAAGTGTGAAAAGGTAACAGCAGAGTTGCTTTCGAGTTTATAACATTAGTATAAATTAGCAATAGAAATCAATTTTCATTCAAGTTAAACAAATTCCGCCCGTAAGCTGTGTTTATTATATCCTGGAGTAAAGTAGATTTATCGGTAAACGTTGTGGTTTAAGACATGGCTGAAAATAAAAAGAGTATGTGTGACACACATACTTTTTTTAACCAAACAAGAAAAAGTTTTTACTTGTACTTTTTATTACAATTTCATTAATATATGTTAAAATGAAACATTTATTTTAATAAACTCTATATATTTTTGCAATTAGACCACTGATTTATCAAAGTAACATAATGTTAATACTTTACGTGCCTAAATGACTCATCTGAAAGAAGCATAAAAATATATCCGTGTTTCTAACAAAAAAAAATGATATAAGTGGTGAATTGTAAATAAAAATATACATCAATTCTTATATTTTAATTATGGAAAAAAACAAACAAACTTCATTGCAAATTCATCCCCTAAGACGATGATAATCTTCAAATATAAAATATTTTAATCACAAAAAGAAGAATAAAAACCGATTAATGCTATTTAACCAAAATAAATGCCAAATTCCTTAAGAGATAAATTTTCAAAAATGCTTTTACATCTTTTTATACATAAATACATATATGCCTAAACCTGATTTATATAATTCTAGATTTCATCCAATATCTCACTCTCACAAATTTCAAAAAAGCTATTTAACATAGGCTGACTTACTTTTTGAAATAAGTTACAAGCTATTTTATTTACTCTACCCGCCATCTGTTGACAAACATTTTAACAAATGTAAGTATTTCTCCTGTCTAAATCCGTTGAGAAGTTTCCTAGTTATGTACTAATGCAGCTTCCATTAACGCTCACTTACTTACGCCACTTATGCCCGCTCACTTACTTTACTCCCACTTCTCAATGGCTTCGGTTAAAATTTTACACACAGTGTTAACCCAGATTAAAATGATAATTAATTTTCGCACTTTCTAATTTAGACTATTAACTTTGTAAATACTAAACGATGCTCCAAAAACATTTGTAAGAGAAGCAGTTCGTCGTTAAGAAGTAAACTTACTTTTGACTTTTGATTTCAAAAAAGCACAAGTGAAACTTATTCGATGTCAAAATGTATCTTAAGATACGCAGCATGGTTCTGTTCGTGAATTTCAATTGAATAAAGTTTCAACAGCAATTAATGTTATTTATACGGACTACTCGAAAGCATTTGACAAACTTTCCCACTCTTTGTTAATTAAGAAACTCACTGATGCTGAAATATATGAAGTTCTACTTCCATGGATCCAATTTAAATTGAGATTTTTTTTTCCTAGATTTACTTTTGTTTTAAGAATAATAGTCTATCTCCTATATACCTCATTTAGTAGTTATAACACTATGCTACTTCAATGCGAAATGATGGAAGATTTTCATCCAAAACATGCATGCATTCATGTGTGGTCATCTCGGAAAATTTTATAATTTATGTATTGTATATTTTGTATATTGTTTATGTATGTTATCAGATAAGTTTTAATTGGCTTAAGTATTGAACTAATTGATATTTTAGACAGATAGCTTTAACTTTAGGCCTTAGAGCTTCAATTTTTCTATTCCACATGAATGAAGCTCTTAAAAGTCGGATTACCACCAAACCACCAAATTGTTTGGAAGATTTACGTTACAACAATTTGTAACTGCTCAGACTGTCAATATTAATTGCTCAATATTATTACGTTTAGTGGCGAAAACTTTGCTTAATAACAAACTTTTGTCACAAACTCCTGTTTACAACACTAACCGAATCAAAAGTATCCAATTTTCCGCTTTTGGAGATTCGGCTTAAAATAACATGAAAATGCGGCACTGACAGGAAGTATTACTGATATTTAATATTTACGTCAGGTTGTACTGCGTTATTTGCATGTTAAACACATAAAAACTGTAAATTCATTTTGCTTCGACATAATATACCGATGCTATAATAAAGACTTTATCCATGCATAATAAATGATTTAACAGAAGTGAGAGAATACAACTTTATGATTTTGTATTTCAGTGGCAATGTTTTCTTTTAATTAAAATTGTTAAATGTCATTACTTATTCAATAAGTTGTTTTATTTTTTTATTTAAAAATAACAGAGTCATAATTTGTCCTTGAGAATTAAATATATTTACTATTTACTATTTATTCGAACTATTACTGTTTCAACAATAACCGATTAAACTATTTCACCGTTTGCTGTTGTAGTTTATTTTTTAAAAGTTTCGAACTCGCCGTCGTACTTGCAAACTAATCTCGTAATACCTCGAACAATCCACGGTAGAATCCGTTTCAATTCCCGTGAACGACCTCTCAGCCGCACGTACCACTGCTGGCAACACTTCTAACAACGAAAAGCTATTTTGCTTACGAATTGCATGAATGTTTGTAGTTCTGAATTTGAAATTTTATGGCGACATTTTTAAAACGATACAGCTGGCACGTTTGTTTGTGTTTGAACAGATTACCGTAAATTGTGTTGCCATTTAAAATACATTCAATAAAACATTTATAGATGTACATATAAATATATTTATAAACAAAATTCGTCAAAACAGTCTTTCAGTTTGCTCATCCATGGTATAATTAGTATAGTAATAAATATACATTTAGTTTGAAGTTACATTTATTTTTCAACTACATATATTAAAAGTCAATACAATTAAAATAAAAATAAATGTATTTCAGGTACATATTTATTAATCATTACCATTTGTATGATAATTTAAGATCTAATTTATTATATTTGTATTAAATTTGTGGACATAAATAAAGTAACTATTATATTCCTATGATATAATTCCGCTTGGTGTATCATATCGTTCTATATGAATCGAGAAAAGGCCAAATATATTAAATTCGCATTGTCGAATTTAATAAAAGTGACATGGCTACTTTTCATCCCAAAAATAATTAAGGTTCTACGCATAATAAAACTGGAACTGTTAAATTAATTTTCCGTAATTGTTTTTACATGTATTTATTCATTTTATAAAAGCAAAATGAAGCTTAATTAAATTCGACATTGATGTAGCCTGGGACCAGAGAAAGGACGAAAACGGACGAAAACATGGGGCCTGTTCCCCATAGTAGAATTAAATAAGATTTTTACCCAAACAATAATGAGGTATAAAAAAAATTATTTATATGAATATTTTATTTCAAGTTACAAATAAATTATACGACGGACTATTCAAATAAAAGAGTACATCGCCGTATTTCCAGTCACACGAGGATTATACTAATATTTAATGGGCAGGCATCTGGTGACGGGGAGGTCCGTAGCTACTAAGTGAGCCGGTGAAGCCAGGGAGCCGGTCTACTTCCCCGCCATCAAATATGTTCCAGATATGATAAAGCGTAACAGGTACCTCACAGTAGCAACATCAAGAATCTGGACACACTCAATCAGGAAACTGCAGCTATCCACACTTAACATTTAATTTATTGTCCTCGCTATACGTAGAACTTTTGTTCTTTCTGCAGTTTTAAAGTCCTGCTTACTTAAAATGATAATTTAAACTCCGGAAATTCATTCCAATGGATCAGAAATCAGTATAAATCGCAAAATTATATGTAATAAAAATATTAATTTTAGAATTGGGAACTAATATTTTTATATCAAATTTGGAACAATTAATAACATAAAAACCAATAAATAAGGCAAAAGAAATCCGTTACAATAAATCGTCCGACCATCTTCACACAAATACTAACCATTTTAGCGGATAACAGGTCATAAATTGATCTGAAACGATGCAAAATGATATCCTATTATGAAAGCTAATAATTATAGCCAATATAGTCAACTAATTACATACTAAAATCGAATTCTTGTAACAATTACAGCGACACGTTAAAATAAATGTAATTTATTTTATTATTTAATTTATAAGAAAATATCAAAAATGAAGAATTGGGTTAGCAGTACAAATAAATGGGAAATTAGTTACATCACGGATTCCAATAAATTGACCCAGTGATAAGAGCGCGTACATCTTAAACGATAACTGTGGGTTCAAAACCAGGCAAGCACCATAATTCATATCGTACTCGGCAGTGAACGAAACATCGTGAGAAAACCTGCATGTGTCAAATTTCGACGAAATTCTGCCACATATGGATCCACCAACCGCCTTGGAGCAAGCGTGGTTGAATATAATCCTAACCTTCTCCTCAAAGGGAGAGGAGGCCTACTGCATAGCCCAGCAAAGAGAAATTTACAGTCTATTACTATTTTGTATTTTTACCGTAGTAGTAGTAGCAGCAGTAGTTTAAAAAAAATTACGAGTAACAAAGGAATGAAATTTAGATTGTGGCAGATTGGAACGGATAATGAACGATTTATTTATTAAAGTTATTAATTGCGGGATATTTACTTTTATTCGGTGGAGCTCGATATTTCGACATTAACTACGAATGTCTTGTTCACGGGTCTCGTGGACAAAACATGGTAAATATCCCGCAATTAGTAACTTAATAAAAAAAATAACTATGTTAATTTAAAATCTTATAAAGATTTATTAATTTTTACAATTTAATCGTTTAAATTTTTTTAAACGATCGTTAATAACAATGCAATAAATATTGTAAATTTATGGAGAATATTTGATCTCTAAAAGCACCTAAGTGGTTGTCGTAAAGTTTTGACATAATTTGAATCTTCGCTCGAAGTCCGCTGTACTTAATTTCCTAGTCATCTTTGAAACATCTCTCTACAAACAAGGTTTTGTTAACTTTTGAGAAATTTAATTTACTAAAGTATTTATTGTTAGGACATCATTGATAGAGAATAGACGGCTAACGTTGTTACTGCCTTTAATGTAATGGGCATCTACCTCTTAAGCATTTGTAATAAAAAACTGACGTTATTTTTGCTTTGCCTTTGGAGATATTAATTTAAATAAATGTATTAACTGTAGTAAGTACTGAGTTTCTGGCCGGTTCTTCTCAGTAGAATCTACTTTTCGAACCAGCGGTAGCTTTCACTTAATTGTAAATTGACGATTCAAAAGTGCTTGATAAAGCCTACTTGAATAAAGTTTATTTTGATTTTTGATTTTTTAATTTGATTTAGATATATTTACTTTCAAACTGAATAAAACTCTGATGCCAGTATACTCAATAAAAAGCGAATCATTAAAATTAATCAACTTTTTTAAAAAACAGTAACCAATTTTATTGTGAAAAGATCAATTATGAACATTTTATATAATATAGCCTTCGTCATACATCGTCTAAATAAATTTAATGTTTGCATGTATGTAAATCAAATTTCATTTCACTGGAATATTTGTATCATATATGTCATTACATAGAATCATTGCATATTATGCTTCTCTGTGTCCGATAAAGTCTTCCACTTTCATAGGAAGTAATATTTCTATTTTTTATTTATAATTTGTTGCACATAATTCTTCTGAAAAGCTATAAAAATAACAGAAAAAATATGTATTCTCTCTTCTATAATACTGTGATGTTAATATCCAAAGTGATTAAAGTTATGATTCAACAGTTTTACAATTACCGATCAAATGGGATCGTTCATTGTATCCTCTGTATCAATATCGTCTGATTTATCACAGGCATCAAGAGATCGCGTCTAATTACAGCAAACATTTGTCGCTAATGGATGATTCAGTAATTCCTCAGTCCGCATTGCAATCGATGTGACATTATTGCGTCTATTGATGGCCTCGATGAGAGGATCACAAGCCTTATGAACAAACATTTGAGTTACTGTTTTCGTATCGTATCTAATAAAGAATGAAGATTCATTTATGTAACAATTAACGTACAATTAAAGTATGTTTAATTAATTTTAACCGTCGTCGTCTAATTTAAAAAAAAAAAAAAACAATCATCTTAACCAACGATTAAGGTTTCATATTCAGACATGAACCACTGAATTTCTTGATGAGCAACCTGAAGCGAACCTGAGTGCTAAAGCCACTTAGGGTGTATCATTAACTATCTCTTTTTATAAACATACATTAACTGTATTTTTTTATGATTCTAGTAGTTTTTTTTTCTTTATTTATGTATGTCGGCGCGGAGCCACGAATTTAAGAAAAACACGTGTCCAGAAATGATTATTTTAATAATTTAAAACTGTTTCATTGTTAAATGAATAATTTTAGTGAATTTTTAAATGTTAAATTACTCTGAAATATTTTAATGTTTGTAAACAACTGTTATCTTGAGTGAATAAGTCTACCCACCTATTTTTGTTATATAAGATTAAGCACCCGCCGGTATTGACAGACTTGGTCGAGCCGTCGGAGCGATCGGACCGTCTCATATTGGAATAAATCAGAGAGGATTAATTCCTGAGTTTTATTTCATACCACCGAAGATGGTTAAAAATGGAAACTCTGACACTCGTGACGTCAGCTATGCTGACGTCATGTTTTTTAAAAACGCGCTCGGACATGCTGCTCCGTTATGTAGATACAAAGTATTGCTCAAAATTAATTATTATTTTAAGATTGTTTTAAGTTGGCGAGTCCTTCCAGTAGTAAAAAACTAAAAGAGAAAATTTAAATTTTCACGTGAATATCAAATTAATTGATCCTTAAAATGTGGAACGATCACAAAGTTTTTAGAATTTTTATATTTTAAAAAGATAAATAATTACTTACGTTATAAAATTTGAAGCAAAAAAATTATTTATTTTTTTTATTTAAAATTCTTTATTGACCAACAACATAAGTTGTGACAAAAGGCGGACTTAATGCCTGAAGGCATTCTCTACCAGTCAACCTTTAGGCCAAACAGAAAGTCATGAAGGCGGTAACAATAAATTTTATAATAAATACGATAGTAATAATAATAAAACAAGAACATAGAGGTAATATTGTATATATGCATAAGAATACACATTTATAACTATATATACATACATGATATAAAATAACAGAGTTGTAATAGAAATTATAAAAACACAGCGTAGTGAGAAAAAAAAAGAGAAAATTAAGAGAGGTTTTTAATAAGATGATCCTGTAAACGACGCTTGAAGAATGTCTTAGTAGGAGCCTTTCTAATTTCTACCGGAAGTTTATTCCATAATCTGACAGCTTGGACAGAGAAAGCGTTAGTTACGAAACCAGAGAAGTGACAGGGAAAAGAGAGAATGAGAGAATCAATAGAGCGTAGCTGTCGATCGTGATTGTCAGAGAGAAATTTGAATTTATCTTTTAAGTAATCAGGGGAAAGAGGGTCAAAAAGAATAGAAAAAAGAGTACACAGTAGCCGTAAATCCCTGCGTTGGCGGATAGGGAGCCATTTGAGTTCGGCTCGACAATGGGAAATGTGGTCGAATTTTCGAAGGCAGAAGATGAAACGCAGGGAATTATTTATGAGGCGATCGAGTTTATTTAAAAAAATTTCGTTGAGATCGACATAACACACATCAGCGTAATCGATGATCGGATATATAAGGGCTTGCACTAGCAAAACTTTGGTTTTAATAGGGAGAAAATTTCTAAATCTATTGAGACACCTTAAGGTAGCGGTGACAGAGCGACTAACTTCATTAATGTGCACCTTCCAGCTCAAAGTTGAATCAATGTGCAGTCCGAGATCTTTAACATTTTGAGAGTAAGGTATGATATTGTTATTAAACACGATATTTGGCAAAGAAGAACACTTGGAAATGATACGCGAACTACCAACAATGATCGCCTGACACTTAGCTGGATTTACCATGATACCATATTTATTAGACCAGTCATATATATAAGTAAGGTTTCGATTAATTTTATTTACAGCTGAATCGATATCCTCCAACTTAGTATGAATATAGAGTTGCAGATCATCGGCGTAGAAATGGTAAGAACAGTCGATGTTATAAGTAAGAAAATTTATAAAAATAGAAAAAATAATAGGAGAAAGGATGCCACCTTGCGGCACACCAGCAGATAGATCAAGCCACCCGGAAAGAGATTGATCCAGCCTGACCGCTTGCTGGCGGCCGCGAAGATATGAGGAGAACCAGTCCAGAGCTGATGAAGAAAAGTTTAAATACTTAAAAATGGCAAGAACAATATCATGATCAACCAAGTTAAACGCGTTAGAAAAATCAATGAGGACCAGTATGGTGATCAATCTATTCTCCATACCAATCCGAATATCCTCAGTTACTTTGAGAAGAGCAGTACCTGTACTATGGCCTGGTCGAAAACCTGACTGATATGAGCTGAGAATATTATTGTTATAAACAAAGGAAGAAACTTGTTGGTAAATACTTAATTCTAAGACTTTTGACAGGAAAGGAAGAATGGAAATGGGTCTGTAGTGATTTAACTGGGAGGGGTTGGAAACTTTAGGAAGAGGAATAACATAAGCTCTACGCCATAGTACAGGGAACTCTCCTGATGAAATAGAAAAATTTACAATGTGAGTTATAGCTGGCAGTATATAGTCTAGAATAGATGTTATCATGTATCGATTAATGCCATCAACACCAGTAGCATTAGAAGAGATTGACAGTATAATTTTACGAATTTCTTCATCAGACACTGGAGAAAGGACGAAGTCGTTAAAAGAAGGAGAGGCCATGGATTCAATTTCTGAAATAGTACGTAATTTAATATTAGGACATAATAGAGTACAAGAAGAAAAATGTGAGTTTAAACTATCAGGAGACAATGAAGGCAAAGAAAAATTATTGTTACGCTTATTTATGCCTAATGTTTGTAGAAATTTCCATATTGAGGCCGGAGACGAGTTACTTACGTTAATATGACAATAGTGGCGTTTGGCTGTTCTTACCATTAAGTTACACCGGTTGCGTGCAGCCTTATATAACTCCCAATTTTCTTTGCACCTGTCATGTTTATATTTGCGGAAAGCACGATCACGACGAGACATAGCCATACGCACCCCTTTGGTAATCCAAGGAGCGGGCGGTCTTCTTATCTTGACAGGACTCATTGGTGCATGTTTATCAAAAAGTGATGAAATGGATGTATTGAAGTGAGAAACTTTATCATTAATTGTTGATGAATTATACACCAAAGACATGTCAAGCGATACTGCATCATTTTTTAGGTTTTCTAAGTTAATTTTAGCAAGATTGCGCATCCACACTGTAGAAGGTTTAATTTTAGGAGGCTTAAGCTTGTAGGACACATATAAAAGATCGTGACGAGAGAATCCGGGAGCTGATAATTGACCATATTTAATGACATCATTTGTTGAGGAGACTATAATAACATCCAACCAAGTATCAGGCGAGTCAAAGTTATGATGTGTAGCTCCAGAAGGGAGAATGTTGAAATTAATAGAATTTAAGAGACTAGAAAGTTTTAAAGAACGTGGTGTCATTTTTAACATATCTGTATTCAGATCACCCATGATTACATGATGTGTGTAATCCGATGAAAGGGACTCAAGGACAGATTCAAGTGAAGAGAAATAGTCAACAGCAGGAGGACAATAAATAACTCCAAGAACCACTTTCACACCCCTGAGACGGATTTCAATGAATAAAAATTCAGCAGAGAACGAAGAAGAAGAAGGAGATGAAAAAAGAATATTATAGGGAATCTCAGAGCGTAGGTAAATAGCCACACCTCCGCCACCTTTGCCTATACGGTCGTTCCGAATTAGCACAAATCCAGGAAGACTGTATAAGCAGGAACTAAGAGAAGGTTTTAACCAACTTTCGGATATTAAAATGGCGTCTACAGGGGCATTGGAAAAGGCTTCAAGAAAATCAGAAAAATGAGAAGGTAAGCTTTGAGCGTTAATATGACATACGTTAAAAAGGTGAGGAGAATTGAGAAAAGAACTACTAAGCAAGGACCCTAGCGTTTCAGGAACATGGAAAGAATCATCGTCTACGTCAGAGGAACAACTACTACTACATGCTGATAAAAATATATCATCATCTGTAGTGGACATAATTTTACAATTTTAATTGTAAGTTTCGAAAAATTGAATACAATATATAAAATATATATTAATATTATGAATAAGATATGCTGAATGATTTTATAAAAATAAGATAAATAATATGTATATACTCTTTCAATAAATATTAATACTATATCTACTAATCATTATTTCTGCACGTCCCGCCGGTTGACGGTTACATTAATACAATAACAAAATAATAAACACTGAATAAAAACAGGAAAAACACAAACAATGTGGAAAAGAAAATACAAAAATTTAAATGGCCAAGGCAATAGGAACAAAGACAAACATAGTAAACATTAATTAATAACAGCAAGTACAAGGGTATTCTTATTTTGTTATCAAAAATATCGTGTGTTCTAAAATTAATAATTGAAATTAATACATGTTACATATAGACGGTAAAATACAGACGTTACATTTATAATCCATATTATTAGACATTGATTTCGACTTATATTCAAGGAACACCTTAACACAATAATAATTATAATGTTGATAAACGAAAGACATGAAATTTAAAAGTATATAGATATTTCAAATAAAATTAAAAAAGCAAAAATATCTATTGCTTATGCTGCTAGGCTGTACAGTATAATACCTTTGCTTTTCCGACATGATCAAAGTCAACAAGTAGTTGTGTCAAATGTCAACGTCAACTTAATTATTGAAATACCGGGTTACCGGGAGTTCTTATTTGTAAACAAAAACAACACATTGAAAAATGAAAATTAGTCACCACGTGAAATTAGAATTGAATTCAATCACAACATATTATCACGGAAAGCAACAAAAGTACAAAGAAATAACGTGATACGCTTAAAAATGACAAAAGAATACCCTTATTTATAAGATATGCAATGGCTCGAGAATTTTATAACAAGAAGACAAACATATGATACTATAAGTATAAGAAGGCAATAACATTGAGGTTAATAATTATAAAAAAAAAAAGATAATAATAATAAAATAATGAACACTATTTCTTAGCTCTCACTGCACGTTTGGGCTTGGAACTGAGACCGGTTGATGAGTTATCCTGGGTACCTGATGAAGATGCCTCACCAGCAACGTCGATTTTTCCAGTCAGCTTAGAGAGACTTTCTTCTGAGTCAATACGATGTCTGGAACCATCAGGCATCTTGACAAATATATTGCCATCTAAACTCCAACAATTCCTCATACCCAGTTTATTACGAGCAACTAGAAATAGAGACTGGCGTTGGTGAGTTAAGAACTCTGATAGCACAAAAGAGGAGCCCTTAAGATTTGCCTTTTTCTTCCAGATGGCACTTTTTAAATTAAGGTCAACAAACCTTACAAGCACGGGACGATGCTTACCCTCAGAGTGTTTGCCGAGGCGATGACAGGCAATAATTTTATCCTTAGTTGCATCAGGAACATCAAGCTTGTTTGTACAGATCCCAGAAATAGTGTTTGTGAGATCCTCATTTGCCTCTTCAGGCACACCATTAAAAAGCAAATATTTCCTGCGATGTCTCATCTCCACATTATCAACAGCTCGGCTGATTTCCATTATTTGCTGTCTGAGAAGGCTTAGAATTGACCAGACGTGATCTTTAAAGCAATTAAATTCATCAGCCAGAGCTGCGAGATTGATGTTACTCCCTGGGGTACTAGCCTTCAGCTGCTTCTCAAATTCCGACATCTTCTCCAGCAAGGAAGCTTCTAATGCCTTTTGTGTTTCCATTACAGTGTAATAGTTTGCCATGTTTGATGTAAATTGTACAAACTCAGTGTTTATAATGATGAAGTTTGTTGTGCCGGCAGGACAGTGCAGGTGATATGTTTAAATAAGCACTATATGCATATATTAAGCTGAGATAACACTTGTAAGTATATAATAGAACTTAAACTTTAATAAACTGATGAATATTGTTGACTTCGATTAAAAATAGATAATAAAATCGAAACTTATAATCCCAGAACAATGTTATAGTTTTCTTTGCCTACCGCCAAAAAAAAAAAAAAAAAAGAAAAAAAAAGAAAAATTAAATAAATAGATAATAATTAGATATAATATATGCTATATTTTTTATAATAAGTATCTCGTTATTTCTGACACTCTGATATTTAGGAGTTTGTCATAATTCTCATAACCACAAACTTTGTTGTACGTGCTCTATGTAATATATTTGTTTAATACAAGACAGGCAAAAGTATATGACGTCACATCTCATGACGTCACACCTTATTATTTTAGAAATAAATTGATACAAAATTCGCCAGCGCCTTCGGCTCATTTTCTTTTGGAAAGCATGTGATATTCTTTATATATACCTACCTGATAGTTATACCTGTCTGACGGAAATTCTTTTTTAAAATGATTTTCACTACTATACGAGATGTTCTAGCTTCTGGTAAAACCGTTTACCACACAAATAGCCCTTTTTCCGGCATACATTATTGGAGACGCCGCCTATATTATACTGTCGGAAATCACACGTTATAATTTATCTCTAATAAAGACTAGAGTTGAACTTTTGTCTATGACACAAATACAATAAGAAACAACTCGTATAAAATAAGTATATTCAGAAAACCTTTCAAAGAGTGAACCTGAAGGACTTTGTTCGTGTGGACAAATCAAACAAAACTAAAAGGCCGGTAACAAAGTTGATAGACAGCCTTAGTCAGATAGCAACTTAATGTGTAAGTAGGTACTTTGCTAATGAACTCACTGAACACTTAATCGTTTATCACACTGACAGTGAACAAAAATAAAGAATTTATTGCCTAGAAAAAAGAATCAGAACACTTAACCGAAAGGTTTTGTATTGTAATCTATGGTACTTATACCAATGAGGTTTTATACGTTTTCTTTTTATAATTCGTTTGCTACTGAAAAAAAATATTTCGAGAAATTAATTTACCCTAAGACAATTTGACACACATACATGACTTCATAATAATTGTTTATATCTTCAGCACTCGTGCAGCGAGTACATAGCAGTTTCAAATTCTTCTCCCGAATAGAAACATACTTAAAAAAACATTAGACGAACGAAAACAGCAGAACTAAAATGAGTCCATAATACTATGAGTTCAACCCTAACTCAAAACTATTTATTTCCGTGCCTATTTTATTAACTAAAAAAATAATACACTTAAAAATATCTCCTAACTACGGTTGCTAAGTAAAATTGACTAACGCATTAACTTCCGGTGTAGCTTCTAATAAATCCTCATTACAGGAAGATTAACATATGACCTCTATGATGGCGATATACAATAACATATGCAATATTCAATTTCAAACTTGCGTTACGGTCATTAACCTTACTCAGATTATTATAGATATAGATCTCACCCAAGAAACCCAAATACGATTGAGTTTAAGCCTTTTAGTGGAGTACAACATACGTGCGTTATTACAGAAATGGATAAGAGTAGCTATTATGTGAAGAGAAGTCAAAAATGTTTATACTGTAATAATGGACTCTTACAAATACGGGGTAAACTACTGCACTGGTAAGTGAATGTAAAGAGTAAACTAATATAAAAAGGAATATTGTGTAGCTATGATGGATGTTGTCCTAATCAAAAATATAGTTAATTAATTTTATTTAAGACGTCGTTTTTCGATTTTGTGTGGTTAGTAATAATATGATATTTATTTAGTACTATGTCATTATAACCTTTAATTTTCGGTTTCATTTTCTAGAAATTTCATGCAATACGAGCATTTCTGTCACAATATTATGACAGATAAAACCACTATATACTATACACGTTATACTTTTGATAAAGAGTTGTTTCACGATTACCATAAGATCCATATAATTCAAAAATTGTCAACATTTATACCTTTTTCACGAAGATAACTTCAGCCAGCCATATTTATTTGGTTCGTATTAAATCAGAATCCAGTAAACAAGACTAATGCTTGTTATGAACAGGATACACGAGACAGTTAATACAGTCAGCGTCGTATGAATCAAAGTACGACGCTCTAGTTTACAGAATAAAGGTAATTCTAAAATTTATTTGGTAGTAGAGCAATATGCCCCACTAGGTAGGACTTTGTCCAAGTTTGTCTGAGTGGGTACTCTCATCATATATTCTTACGCAAAAACACCAATACTTAGTATGTATGGGTTGTAACATATTAGTACGCAAAATTATTGGCGTATTGCTAATACTAAGAATAATTAATATTTTGTAAAGCACCAATATCTAAGCAAGGTTGACCATTTATAATCAGATCGCCCGCCAAAATAAATGAAATAAATGACGACCTCTGGTTATCATAAGTACTTTACTTATTTTTTTGTTTATGATTCACTGCTGCACTTGCTCAGTATTGTCGGTACACTGGGGACACATATACCTACGTAAACACACAATTCCATTCTGCCTCGTGTGTATCTTCAAAGCCACGAGAAACTTTGTGGTGATAAGATCCAAGCCTCTCAACGAGGAGAGAAAGCCTTTGCCCAATACTGTTACATTAATGGTATTACTGAACCCTGACCAAACTACGTTGTGCCAAAATTTAAAGCAAAAATTATTTCTTGGAACATAAACGCTGCAGACTATAAGCATTATTGACAGGATACTGTTACACATACAGACATTATATCAAAACCTTGTGAAAGCAATGTACGTCAGAAGTAAATTGATGATCTTAGGATACGAAAGCGATGTTTCGGAAATTATATTTCCCGAGCGAAATCGCTCTCAGCGCAGTACATTTTGCGATCAAAGAGAACAGATTTGAAAAGCCTATAAATATTTAATAACAGAAGTAATAGCTTCGTTGCCAGGGCATGACTTATTATTCTTATTTCATTTAGCAAAAATCTGCTCGTCAATATCTTTTTAATTTGAATATCTTAACCTATCTTATAATACATATCTTTGACTTTATATTATTACGCAACAAAATTGTAACACTTCTCTGAAATTCTCATAATTTAAGAGAAAAATATTAATAAAAGCCGTAATAGCTGGCTTCCAACATGGTACCCCGGTCTATCAACCGATGTATTTTGACTATTTCAAACAAATGCGTAACTTTTGATTTAAAAATGTAAAGATTACATTTTATATTTAAAAATCTGCCATTAAATTTATATTTCTATATTAATATTAAAAATGTGAAAGAAGCTCTGTCCATCAATATGTCTGTCGCTCTTTCACGGTCAAACCGCTGAACCTAATTTGATGAAATTTGGTATGAAACATACGTGAACTACAAGAAAGGCCAAAGGTTACTTTTTTTACCTGACACATGACAACTAACACCCTAAAACCTGACGTTTTTTTCCTAGTATTTAATAAATAAATACAGCCTACAAATATCAAATTGAACTAACAGGTAATATCTTTCAGAATTTAAAATACTGATGCCACGGATTTATTGTATTATTATCAATTATTAAATTTTATTAAAGAAAAATAATCATCATAATTGTTAAAAATTGATAATAAGTAACAATTTATAATAATAGCGTATTTATGTAATAATTATAAACATTTGTTACCATAATGGTAATTAAAGAATCTGAGTAGTTAAGTAATATTTTGAACTTATTTAATATTATGATAATAATTTGGTTTTTTGTCTTTTATTTAGTTGGTACAGTAATATCACGAACTGTTTGTCGTCAAAAGTCAAATAGATCAGACTTTCTTGAGAGTTTAGTGTAGGCGATGTTACTCTTCCATGCCTAAGAAAACACGTAATACCGATCGTCCTGAGCTTTATCTCCGGCCCTGTCGGCTTACTGTCGGTCTATAAAAGTGAAAGAATAGAGAATGCACTATGTTTGCACACACACTTGTGCACTTCGACGTCGGAGCAGTAATTGCTAGTCTTCATTTAAAATGGCCGCTGCGGCAGAAATTCGGTCACGAGAGCATTAGTGTCATTATATCATAATATACTTGTATCAAGTTATTTTCTTAATTACAAAATTTCAATAATAAAGCGGAAACGGTTTTATAGAAAACTATTATTTTTGCTTACATTTCGTTTGACTAACATCTCTTAATCATAATGAATCAATCATCGGTTAGGATGCACGCGTTCTAACCACTGGGCCATCTCAGCTCAATAATACTATGTTACCGTAAAATTATAAGAATAAAACGTAATAAACTAAGGTAGTAAATAATGCAGCCAATACGTAAACTTAAAAAATATAAAAGCAATTCTTTATTTGACGTCTTAAAACCTATTTCTGCTCAAGTAACTTGTTAACAATAGAAAAACAAGGGTAAAGAGATTTAATAAATGTTATACAATAAAAGGGCAAGATTACAAAATCAAAAAAAATATATATTGAATTCCTAAACAATGGTAATATTATAAATAAAAGTTTTACTGTGTTTTTTCTAATGTTACATATATTAGAAAAATTTAGCAATGAAATACATTTGGTACATTTTTTAATAACATACCAGTTTTTAATGGTCTTGTTGTTGAATAACTAAAGTACTAAACTAAGAACATACGACTCTACATAGAAAAAAAAAAGTTGCTTTCGTAGTCTGTGCGCTTTAATCTTTTACTATACAACGGATTTTAATACGTTATTAATTGTTTTATTTATTCATGAACAAACATAAAATATGAATATCTTAGAAAAGAAAAGCCAAGAATTTCAACTACACTACCAGAAAAGAATCAAGATTTTTTTTCTTATAGTTTTTAATTAATTTTGAAGATTTATATAAAACCCTTATCCATGTGAAGCTTGGACGGTTGGCTAGTTAATATAAACAAATGACGTAATGTCCAGCTTGAGGTTAATGACGTTCACTGCGGCACTATGTACGCTGAATTTACGTAATTAAATTCCTTTCAATTCTTGTCCTAAGGTATCAAAATGTAAGTTTAATTAGTTTCATTTCATGAGTCCCTAGACTCATGCCTAAACTATTAGTTCGCATAAAATCAATATAGCATTTAGTTAAAGGATATTTTATGAGAATGTAACATAATACAAAAGTAAATACGTATATTCCCACTGATAGAAGTGTTTGAGCACATTGTTCACCCTTCAATATTGGTTGAACGATACGGCAGAAATTTCAGAGAATAAACTTATAATATTTAAAAAATAAATAATTTAAAAATGATGTACCATCGTACCGATACATATATCGGTTAGTAAGTAGTAGTAAAACGTAGAAATACTCACCGTTGCGTCAATATATATATTATAAAAATATTATGAATATTCACAGTAATATTGATAACTTTGACAGAATCTGTGCTTGCTATGAAAGATTTTTACACTCTAATTAAAGTAATTTGGTGGTATATTCATTAATCCCACACCAACAAATTCGAGATTAATAACTTGTATCTAATATTTAAAAAGCTATAATATGACTGAATATACTTTGGCAAATAATGATGCACGATTGCATCAGAAGCAACTTTCAACGAACAATTTATTTACCGAATAACTACACAAAGGGGCGTCGTTAATGGTTGGTAGAATTTACATAAAACATTTGCTGAATCACTCAAAACTCCAAGTACGACCTGAACAAGAACATTATAAAAACTACTTGGAACTACAACACAAGTTTTGTATATTTTAGAGAAGTAACACTTGCTGCTAGGCTAAGGCCTCCTCTCTCTTCAGGGAGAAGGAGCGTAACCCACTTTGCTCCAAAGCGGGTTGGTGGATTCACATGTTGCAGAATTTCGTTCTTTCATTCGACAAATGCAGATTTCCTCCTTCTCATGCTTGCCTAGCCTGAATGCTTCTTTATATATACATACCTGCCTGTCTAGAAAGTTTATATTTGGATACTAACTTTATTTAATAACGACGACGAGCATCAAAAATAGGATTTTTCAAAATTTAAATTGAAATGAAAAATAGGAGAATAAATTTATACTTCATTAAAAATATATTTTTGAATCGGAATTGTTCGGGTCAGTAAATCTATAATGTCAAACAATCCAAATGCATAATAATATTTCTCAAATTTATTATTTATCTATTCACCCATGAACGCGTTCCCCTGCGTTAAGTTAATTCATTTTTACTTCACTTAATATATATAATCTAATTTGTATTATTTTGCTGCCTTCCTCTGAGTCGTCTCACGTACACTAAGATATAAACTTGATTATTACTAACTCAAAATAATGCTCGACGATAATGTAATACAGTATAGATAATATAGAAGATCTATATGTTAATAAATCAAGCTAAATAACTCTTCAAATGATCTTCAGCATCTACAAGGGTTACAAAATTACCGACAAAAGCGACAATTAAATAATTCCAATAATATATTCGATGGCATTTCTAATATCTGACATTCTAAGCATAAAGTAGCTTTGCGGTAAAATAAACTAGGCAAGTTGAAACGGAGGAAGCAATTTTTCTAGTAAAATACTATTATTCTTAGCACGTCTGGTACGCAATTAGCTTGAGCGTGGTTCGTAGTTGCCACAATGGCCGCGGTTTGCTTGAAGCCTTAATGCAGAAGGCGTGTCTAATTCCACGTCAAGTGTTTTCTTAAAAGCCCAATCATTTAAAAAAAAAAAAAAACTTAGTTCTCTTTGCATTTATGTAATTATTCGTTTCATATTATTGGAATATCATAATGGTTTTTAAATATGAAAATGCGTTACTTTTTTATAAGTTATTCTGGTCTTCTTAAAATTATACTTACTAATAACGACTCTTTTCTAATCTAATCGTTACGTGATAATCTGTAAAATCTTAAGACTTAAATACATTTTTCAAATGTTCTAGTTGTATGCAAATTGCAGATTTACATAAATGATAAGGTATTCCAAAATTATTCGTTTGTGTGAGTATGTGTATATTACACAATTTATCCATTTACTTTTAATAACGCTCCACCATTCTATAACTTAACTAAATCTTTACCAAAACTGTAATAACCGTTGACTAACTACATTGTAGCTACAATATTGTGCTTTCATTGTCAACACAAATTTTACCCTCTTTGTGTTTATATGCAATTATATGCAATTGTGAGATATACAAGTCCATTAAATTACTTTAATAAAACAAAATCACACATAGATGTACATAATATAAATAAAATTCTGGTTAAAATTTAAACGACGATAAGATCATAATTTTATTTTATAATGTGATCAAATGAAATTCAAACGTAATTGCAATTATTCCATTATAGAGTTTAAAATACGAGCGAGCTTTGTTCTATTATACTGTAGAAATACATTTTCTTGATTAAGGTTAAACGTGCTTGGCATACATACATATGTATTCTCAAATGTCGTAAAAGAGGACTCAGAAATCTTCCGAAATACCATCTCCAACCGTGTAAGCGATTATTATTTTATGCTTCTTGTATCCTATTGATCATAATGTTACAAGAATATTACCTACGCATCATATAGAATGTAATAAATAAACCAAAATATTCGATTTTCTCGTATTTTGATTAAAAATTTGTCTCGGAACATTTATAGTATTTTTTTTCTGTTCGAGGGTCTACACGTATCGAATTCGACGGAAAAGGCAATAGTTTGCTTTGAAAGGAATGTCTGCAGCCGGTCGTAGAAGTCGTATTGCTTCTTCGATTTACAATTCTTTGTAGAATTTCTTCTACAATGGGGTGTTTTATTTGAACCTCAAACGCATTTTAGTAAAACGGATTCCTTTTATAAAATACAGATGCTTAGTTAAACAGCAGTCGATATTACCTATATAGTTTGAAATCAGAATGTATTGAGTGTATTCGTATGTTGCAAATTGGAAAAACCGTCACGTAAAATTTTCAACACAAACAATCTAGTTTCTATTTTTATACACAAAATTATTATTGGAAGCGAAATATTACAAACCAAAAGCATATAATAACAAAAAGTGACACGAATGACAATGATAAAAAAAAACATATCAACGTTGAAAAATACATTTCAATCTGATATACTCATACTCATACTCCGAACAATTCCACATTATAAGAAATAATGTGACGATTATTCAATTTCTTTTTAATTAAGAAATATCTTTCATCATCTACGATTTCGGTGATATTCAATATAAAATTTATTTTTAAAATAATCCCAAAAATTTTATTGGTTTACATGTCGTTTTACGTGATTGATTTACAAAAGTATAATTTCTTGTAAGCAATTCCAGTCATGTGACCAATATGTTAATTTTTATTCGATATCTCTTTGATTCGTTATTACGTGCGTATATCTGGAAAATATCATTTTTATATTACGTCACAATCTGTAGTTAAAGGCATATAAAACATTCTCTGTGTGTAAAAAAATAACGTGGAAAAATGGAAAAATGATTGTGTCAAACAAAAATAAAATATAATAATTTTATTTACAAACCTTGAATGCTCTTTCATTCAACATGTTTTTGTTAATGTTTATTTACTTTTATTTCACAGCGTAGTTTCATATATTGTTGATATATTTTAGTATTATATTATGTTTAACTTAACATTATTTTCTATAGCGTAACCTTCTTGAAAAGTAATATTTCATATACAAACATTACACTTACATAATGATTGTCAAATTAAGGGTGGTACCCTTTCGGAAAAGAAAATACCCTGACCTGAGGACAAACGGGAAAGAAACTTAGCGGGTATTTTTTGTCAATAACATTATTTACAAATTATAGATATGAATAGGAAAAAGGGACCACCCACTTAACGGTATTATTATTCACAAAAGAACTCTAAGGCAGAAAAAAAACCGAAGATGTTGCACTCTGAGATATACAAAATTAATTAAAATCAGTAGGACTAGTGGAATACCATAACAAGTGATGAAATAAGATAGTAAAATATGAATAAAGAAACCCAATCAAACATTCTTTATCATGAGTAAGAATGCTAATCTTACTCCCTCACTCGTTCAGTATTAGTATTCTTCTTAAAAACGGAACAATTACTTAGCTATCCATCGCAATATTTAGTTCTACTAAAAATTCCCGTCTTAGTGATTATTTCAAATAAATGACTTACATTTGGTTTAATTATAGTTGCACTAGTCTCAATACAAACATGACATTTGAATCTAGATTGGTTCAATTAAGTGAATAGTTTTTCGAACGATTTAAAAGATAACGTTTGTGATATTTAAACATTTTTCAGAGTGAATCCTATTAAATATACAAAAATATCATATTATAGATATAATTTTTACTATGGTTATATTTACAGATATAAAATTATAGATAAAGTGAATTTAAAAAACTGCTGCTACTACGGAATACAGACAGAAGAAAAACTTGCACTTTACTTTTTTTTTATTAAAAGTAAATTTATTCTCAATGATCATAAAATAAAAACTACGTAAATTATTTTCTGAATCTCAATGTTTTGTTTTAAAAATATATCCCGTCGAAATTTATCTTTGCGAATTTCCTTTAATCTTTAATGCATGGCAACAATGATAAATGTCACTAGAACAAGAAACAGTCTCAAAATTGTAACAATCATAATTACTTAACTATGAGATGGCACATTTCACGAACTAATCTAAAACTTACTTCCAACTCAGCTTGACCTAATTGCAGTAACAAAAATCCAGATATTATTTCTGGTTCTATTTTTGTGAACTTTTAGTCACAATTAATAAAATTTTACTTTTGTTGTTCATTTTCCTTCGCTCGTAAAATCTAAACGAGACCGTTTATACAAGATTTTAGCAAACTCAGGAACGAGCTTGTGTAGATAGACAAGTGTGACATAAAACCCAAGCATCCAGGCATGAAATTAAACAGCTTGCACTAAGTTGTTAATCGTCTGGACTCCTGCCAGGTTCCAATTTGAAGGAATTGCTGACAATCCGACAAAATTCGGGTATTTCACACTAATTTAAAGAATGGTCGATAGAAAAATACATTCCGGGGAAATCGGTGTAGCCAAAAATAGGTCAAATAGAAGATGTCATTTAACAGCTATCTGTAAAAAAGATCACAGTTTGGAAATTTAATTTACTTTACATTTGCTTTTGTTAATTTGTACATACACACTAATGTCATGTCATGTCAATATATCAATCAGCGTAAATCGGGCAAATATTTGAGATAAAATAATTTACAGGCATTATATTATATTTATTAAATAAATACACAAAATTATGGAGAGTAGAAAAATGTATGTAGGTACATAGGGTATCTTTTTAACTGAACAAAACTTATTTTTACGAAAAAAAGTTGACGAAAAACAAAGTAAAATACTATCGTTATTTCAATACAAATATAAACTTTATGTCACCTGATCTTATCTCAATATTCTAGCAGTCTCATCCTTTTAAGGTTTAAACTAGAATTACGCAAAACCACAAGCTCGACCATAATTTAAGCAGACTCTTATATATAATTAATGTAGAAGATTTACTTTACCTAGTTATCAAGTATTCAAAATACATACTATAATTAAAGCTAATAGCGCCATTACGTAATAATTTATATTCTAACCACTACAAGACCAGTCTAAGTGATATCAACCCACATTCCTTAGTCAGTTTTGTTTTAGATCCAATAAAGTCGAACTTAAATTTCATTAAAACAACTTATTACCTTCTAAAATTGACTCATTGCTATAAAAATGACATTTTATTTTACTGACTGGGCTCTAAAATCTTACAAAATCACAGTATTCTAAATAATTGTGTCATTTAAACAGGCTTTTCACAAAGTATCTGTACTAAGCTCTTTCAATTTGTACTTTACAAATGAACTTCACGAAAAAACTAGTCAAAAACATTGAAATTCAATTAGCAAGTTCAGACTTCAGATTCAATCACTGGCTGAGTAGGAAAGTCAATAGAAATGCTGACCAGTGTGAAGGCTTTTAACAATGGCCCAAGAGTAACTAGACTACTGTTCGAAAAAGTATAAAAGAAAAAGATTTTTAATTTGTTCAATCGATTAACGATTTTTTCGCTACACAATATAACTATTACTGTCGTATTTTCTAAACGTGTCAGTAGTTTTTTGAAATAATGATTTATACTCCAATTGCTCCCATGACATCTTATTAGTGTTAATTACATGTCCTGTCGATTTCGTATCTGCATAGTACATTTTTTTCGGATTTTAACAGTGATCATTAGTTTTCAATGATTGTTCATCAACGGTAAATATTGATAGTATTATAATAATAAAAACATACTGTTTACGTGGCGGTGTTCTGTTGCGCATGGAAGTCTAACTAGCTAAGGAAGCTAGTGATCAATTACCTACTTAGTGTTGCTGTATACCAGTTTGCAAAGTATAGCAGTATCAAGCGCAGTGGACTTAACTTCTTAGTTCCTATAGTTAGTGCGTATTGATGAATAGTTTGTATTTCTTTCAATGCATGATTATCGCCGTTGCCATTACTGGGTATTGATGTCAATTTACTATTATGTAACTGACTTTAAAGTGTAAGTTTTTTCTTTAAGCTTCGGCAAATATTTATATCAGATAGGTTCAAACTCTCATTAAAATCTCTAAGGTAATACGCGTTTCGTTTTACTTGCACCACGGTCGTAATTCACTAGAAATTGCCCCCTCCAACTGTGTATGACTGGCTGTACAAATACATGCGAGGTCAATCTGAAATCACAAACGTACGGTTCAATGGAGTTAATTACCCTATAAAGGTACACTTTGCATTGGATAAGTTTTCAAAAGAAGTTATAGCCAGATGTGTTTAAAATTCGGTAATAGCGATACATAAATAAATCAAATTTACCGGCTACGTTTAATTATTTTCATTGATCAAATATTTTTATTCAATTCTTAATTACTATAGTATAACAACTTTTTAGATAGAATATGATGACGGTTCTATGAAAAGTGTTTTGTTATTTCCACCGCACCGCCACCGATTACCGCACCTGTGGTAGCTGATGGCCAGTTTGGTTAAGAATAAATCGGAACGTCAAAGTTAATTATTAGAGGATTAGTATGTCTGTTGATAACAGTCAGTGGGAGTTGTTAAACTTTGTTGCGGTAAAGACTGTTAAAATAATAAGTCTTTATAACTGCCAACAACAAACCATTATGAGTTTTGGTGAAGGCTATCCTGCGCACATATCAGAAGCGGATATAATTGACTGCTACATGAAGTGAAAAAATTTGGATATAAATGACTGTGAAGTAATAGAAGTAATTGTTCAACAAAAACGTCTAAGACCTTAGCTTACTCGTGGTTCTGGTATACGATAAAAAGTCGAGCAAGTGAATGTCTTGCTAAGATTAACTTCAATGTAATTAATGAATTTCCGGTATTGAAGAGACCGCTGAATCTGCTCTACGATAATGGAATCTCATCAAACGAATAACTAAATCTACAATGTCTGAAGCAATCATGACTAGTTTCGTTACACCAGCATCAGGAGGACAAATTAATACGTCGTAACTTATATGGACAAACTGTCACGAGACCGGGACGTTGCTGAAAGATGTAAAGGATTTAATTTTAACTGATCTTCATACCATATTAACCGTGTAACTCGAAAATTGTTTTCTTTTCCTGACTGCGAAATAATATTCATAAAGTATATTTACATATTTCGGGATCCTCTCAACTGGGCTTGGCTTGTATCGTGATCTGGTCAAAGAGATCAGTATCGTCAAGTACCTGCAATCCCAGGCTGGTTGAAAAATAAACTCGTCCTTTTGAGTCTGATATTGTGTGGTTTGTCGAATAGTTAGTGTTTGGTTTTTATCCATGTGTAGGGTTGGTCAAGGTGGCACACACATTACGGCCTATATTTTAAGGTGCCTGAAGAAAGATATTCGATCCATGAGTAGAGATACTAGAAAAATTTCATGCATTCAAATATTTTATCTTATTTAAGATTACAGTGTACTTTGTCGTATTTTGAAATCATATTCGTCAAGGTAGACGGGTGAAAGTTCATATGGTTAAAATTGTTGGTTCTTGATAAATCGAAAACTTCGATGACGGTTGATCGTCAAGCCGACCGTCATGCATCTATGAAAAGAGTATCTTGTTACTGACATTTAAGCGGAGCATCGTTACTATTGCAACGAGCCGGTCATTTTGATTAAGAAGAAAATCACCAGCGCGCCATGTCACCAGCGATTCGCTTTCAAATATTCGTGATTCGTGAGCAAAGTTTTTATATACAATCCATGCAAAGTCAATAAATCCATCTTGGGGCAAGGTATCCGTTTCTATATTAAAATTCCGCAGACATTTTTAACTTTGCCGTTTAGTAAATTCAAATCGATTGTAAAAAATACATTGTTAGAAAAAGCATATTATTCGATACAAAATTTTATAGATGATAAAAAAGCGTGGAGTTAATTTTGACTTACCTTTTGACTTCCAAGCAGGATACATTAATTTAAATAATTGTATTTAATTAACATGACTTTGTATTTTTTAAATGTTAAAAAAGAGTAACTACTGAGTTTTTTGCCGGTTCTTCTCGGTAGAATCTACTTTCCGAACCGGTGGTAGCTTCACTTAATTGTAAAATGACAAAAGTGCTTATAAAAGCCTACTTGAATAAAGTTTATTTTGATTTTGACAATTTAGACATACTCTACTAAATTTAGTAACAGCATGGCATCCGTGCGTAGCCGGGTCAGGTTGCTAATATAACATAAAAAACTGTAATGCTTTCAGAGTAGAAAATCTTGATATATATTTTTATTACGGCGATTTTATAAAATATTGTTGAAGTGAATCGGGGTGAAGTGAGGTGAGGCGAAAAGAGAGAAGGGAAAAAGAGGAGAAGAGAAGAGCGGAGACAGTTGTTGATGGTTTTCAAAATATATTCGATTTTCAATCTTGTTAGCGGTGACAGGTGACAATTGTAAAATAAATTTTTATAAATAAAAAAAAACCGCCTTCAAAAATGAACTAAAAAGAAAAAAAATAATCAGTTACATCCATATCCAATTTACGATTTTTTAATCACCTCTCAAAGTCGGTGCCTACATTGCTAATATAGGTACATAGTACATAATACATACATACAATAAATAAAATTTTAACAAAAAGAAAAACCGACTTCAAACAAAACACTATTTTAAAACAAATGAATATGCACGAAAAAGTAATAAAAATAATTGCGTATTCAACATATTTTTTAGAGTCTTCCTAAGTTAAATGAAATGAAAAATATTAGACTACTTAAAAGTCGATTAACGATTATATCATGTAGTTATAGTCATTGGTATATTTGGAGCCGGTGTCAGCCACGGTGCCCTTGCCCCAACAATCAAAAGAAAGAAGCGATACGAGCCCCTTGATTGATCCAGTATATTATTGTGTAAAAGGTAATTTGTAAAAAACATATTTGTCAAAGTATTCTCGTATTGTTTTTTGATAGATATACTGTAGGGTTTTATTGGCTGACACCGACTCCAAATATAACAATAATTATAACTACATGATATAATCGTTAATCGACTTTTAAGTAGTCTAATATTTTTCATTTCATTTAACTTAGGAAGACTCTAAAAAATATGTTGAATACGCAATTATTTTTATTACTTTTTCGTGCATATTCATTTGTTTTAAAATAGTGTTTTGTTTGAAGTCGGTTTTTCTTTTTGTTAAAATTTTATTTATTTTTTGATTTTAAGTGAAGCTGATGTTGACTAACTAATTTTTTTTAATATGGATAGATTAAGCGTTCCGTTTATATGAGTCAGAAACTACTTCGAGGACAATTCAAAGGAAACTTGCGAATAAAGCAAAAATAGACTTTCGAAAATGCGGATTTAATACGTCACGCGGCGTAAACTACAAGGATCCCTCGAAAGAGCTGTAATCGAACTCAGCAAAAAAACTTTGAAAAAGACCAACTATATTTCGTACATCATATGACATCACATCACATACACAAAATTTGATTAGATAGTAAGAAATTCTGCCCCATATCGCACCCTAACTGCGAGCCGTATAGGAGTTCCATCACTACATAGTATAAAACAAAGTCGCTTTCTCTGTCCCTATATCTTTAAATCTACGCAACGGATTTTGATGCGGGTTTTTTTAAAAGATAGTGTGATTCAAGGGGAAGGTTTGTGTATATAATACATGAACAATATAGTAAAGAAACACTGATAATTTTAGAAGTTTGCGATGTGATGTCGTATATAAACAAATTCTGTAGTATATTTAGTATCAGTATTGCACCCGTGCGAAGCCGGGGTGGGTAGCTAGTTGATTATAATATTCGACTATGATAATTACATAAACATAACCACATTACGGAAGGTGACTCAAATATCCAAATAACCTATAAATAAAAGATTCTACCGAGTATCGCTAACGTGCTCCTCAGAATTGTTCCGTTCCCTTCCGTTCCGTTACTTTGTCATGGATCCTGTGCTCAGAACCTTACCAAACTTTCACCAAATTACCCTTGTAGTATATATTTTATAATAAAAAAAGAATTATCAAAATTGGTTAACGTGATTTTCAGTTATTCACCTATTTGTCGCGCATATACATAATGCAAATTTAAGACTTATGTCGTTTTCACATGGATACCATCATCGGAAAAAAAAATAAAAAAAATGGGACCCCACGGGAAGCACTACCTTTCAAACAAAAAAAAAATTATCAAAATCGGTCCACCCAGTGAAAAGTTATGAGGTAACAAACATAAAAAAAAAAAAAAAAAAAAAAAATACAGACGAATTGATAACCTCCTCCTTTTGGAAGTCGGTTGAAAACTAAATCTTTTTTTTGTTGTATAGATTACACCATTAGACAAACCTTACTATCGATACAAATTAAATGATTTCAATATAGGAATTTATTAACTTTGTTGGCACCGAATTCAAAAGGTGATTAAAAAATCGTAAATTGGATATGGATGTAACTGATTATTTTTTTCTTTTTAGTTCATTTTTGAAGGCGGTTTTTTTTTTATTTATAAAAATTTATTTACTGCTTTTCAGTGTTGTTTTGTTATTTATAATTACAATTGGTAGTGTTTGTCATTCACTTTATTATACTCAGTACACTTCGGCTTTCGACTCTAAACATAACTCAACGCCGTTGCAATACGATGTGGACTGCAACTCAAATTAAGCGTTACCTAAATTACAATAGCCTAATGTTAACTGTTCATCGCCAATTAGACAATACCATTTTTCCCAATGCAATGCCGTTAATCATTGAGGAGTTCTCCTGGTACTCCACCATCAGCTAGACTTCATCATAGGCATGTTTACTAACATCAATTGCTTGACGACTATCTTAAAGAAATAGAACTAAACCCGTAAAATAGTTACTTACTAATAGGTTCTGATTACCAGTTGTGGGCTTCATCATCAGTTCCACTTCATCAAATGTCACTTTTCGTGAGCATATGACCAAGGCACTTTGAATAAAACCGAAATCACTATAGGTGTGCCTATAAAATTTGAGGAGTTCCCTCGATTTCTCCAGGATCTCATCATCAGATCCTGATTTCCTGACAAGGGAACCACCTGTAAAACATGCCCTTTCAAACAAAAAAAGAATTGTCAAAATCGGCCCAGCCATCTTCGAGTAATTCGGTAACATACATAAAAAAAAAAAAAAAAAAGGCCCCGACGAATTGAGAACCTCCTCCTTTTTTTGAAGTCGGTTAATAAATATAAGTGAAATAAAATAATTGACCAATCAGGTTGCTTTTATTATAACTTTCAGTATTTTACATTTTTATATGACGTCAACATCAAAACTAAATATACACTTTTTTAGTTTTTAATTAAAATAGGACAGGCATGAAACATGTTAATTGATCGGTAGTGTATTTTTTTGTATGTACTTTTATTAGACAAAAAAATTATGGAGACCGAAATGGGAATTTCCTGCTTTTTTAGTAAGCTAAAAAGGGAATAAATTTCGCAACATACAATCCGGATAAATAATAAATATGGCCATCGTATTTCTTTAAAAGAAAGTTTCAACCCCGCTCAGGGTTGGATCTGTTTGAAACTCGATTACAGGGGACTATCAAAGCGGACGAGATCGGGTACCAGTCTTAATTAATTGCGAGACATGAGAGACGGTGAAAATTTACTCATTTATAACAGTTTGTGAGGTGATCACAGTTTTGTATACAATATATTGCTTTACAAAGGCGCGCCACTCTACCTTAAATTATTATCAGCATCCATTATATTGTAGTATATATTATAATATAGTGTGAGAGTTCTTGTGCTTACAAGATTATCCAGGATAATCATTTAACGTATAGGGGCTCTTTGTGAGTATATGATACATGTTTTGTATAGTAAAAATGACTCCATACTTAATTTTGATACAGTTTTAATATCATATATTTGCTATATAACAAAATTAATAAAATTTATGGACCGTAGTAACGGAACCAGAATCCCACGAATAAGCTGACATACCAAACTCATGGAAGCTTCCCAGGCGACCCTGCTGTTTTAATTTCTAATTATATTAATTGTAACATTATTTTAATTACTCTTTATTTCATTTCACTTCGAGTCAGCACTCGTTAGTTATAAGAATAATTATTCTTATAAAATAATATAAATAAGTAATTGATAATTATTCGTTTTTATTTTCGACCTCTTGGTCGCTGTAAACGTAATTTTCTTCAAAATAAAGGTACTACATCAAGAAGAAATAATTCATAAAAATCAATTTGCAGAATGACTCACAAAGAAGCAGCAGATTTTAAAATTAGCAAGTATACGACATAGGTTACTGAACAAATCATAAAAAAAAATCAGTTCACAATCGTCGAAACTATCGAGAAACATTTACAAAAATAAACAAAGTAGAATTGATAATCTTCTTTTTGAAATTCGCTATGAATTTCCATTCCTAACTACTTACACATTGGACAGAATTGAAACTTCGCATAGATGTTCTTTATACTGCAAAAGACAATAGCTTAAAATAGGATTTCCGAATATCTATCACAGACAGGATGAAAGGGGGGAAGGCATGGAGGTGTTAAAATTCAAAACGCTCTCGTATTTTTCTACGTATCGTACATTTGAAATTTGACAGATATATTCTGTATTCTGTTTTATGCATTTTTTCCAGACGCTACTTTAAAAAATCAATTTCTAATAAGGTTTGCGAGAACGATAAATTGTAAGTGTAGTTTTTCACTAATTTTATAAAATATTTAAAATGTTGTGATGATATTAATTTATTTATTGAGTAAACATACATCCACTGTGAATATGTTTTAAATATGCATAACATCGATAGAAAAAATAAAATTGCAGGAGTGCTAAAGCTTTCAGCTACATATTATGGTTTAATATAAATAAAATTCAAGAGCATCTATTAAAATTTAATTGCTTTAACACAATACTTTTATTCGAATATGGAATTTAATTACAAAACTATTAGAATTTTACTAAATATTCCTTTTAGCGGGATTAACAGTAGCTATATGGTACTTACTGACGGAGAATGCATTTTCTCTATTTCTTGTAAGTAGCAATCAAAGAATTGAGACAACATCTCACACATGTTTGTATTTGATTACGCTTTATAGATTACAAAAATCGTAATAAGGATTTCACGTTTTCAATGAGGATTTCATCAGATTTTTAATCTATAAAGGTACTCTACTGACATTATGTGTCACCGTAAGACATAATGTTCAAAGACAAAGCTTAGGTTGGCGAAGCGAAATAGTTACAATTTGTTAGAGAATAAAACCTACAATTTAACAGATAGCATCATCAACAACAAACAACAGCTTTTGTGAATCTTGAATTGCTACGAGCACTGCTTACGACTCAGCTTTATAGAATTTCTTAGAACCGCAATCTCTTTGTTGAGGCCTCAATTTCTTTTACTTTTTTTAGAGATTTCTGTTTATTTAGACAAAGTAGTGATATCGTAATCTTAATTTACACGACTATGGTTTTATGGAAAATAAGTGTATATTGTACTCGTTTGTCTTTTTATTATATTACTAGCTGTGCCCGCTACCTTGTACGCATTTGAATAGAACAAAAAAAAAACATTATTTTAGCCTCCCTTTAAGTTCCCTTTATATCAGTTATCTGCCAGTGAAAGTCCCGTCATAATCAGTCCAGCCGTTCCAGAGATTAGCCGAAACAAACAAACAGACCGACAGACAGACAATTGTACAAAAAGGTTATTTTGGTACACGTACCGTGTATAAATACATATGCATTAAGTAAAAAAGGGCTATTTTAATATTACAAACGGGCACTCTAATTTTATTATATGTATTGAGTATAGATGCACAGAACCTAAGCCTATTTAATAATAAAAATTAGAAGATTAATAATTTAAAACTATAATAGCTTGTTGTAATTGCAGCTTACATATAACATTTTTGTTTTATTCGGGGCACCCGAACTTTGAGCTAAAACGGAAACCCGAGCCTCTGTGACAGGCGATACAAACTCTTTTTTTTAATGCATTACAAACGCTACAACGTTGATTGATGCACTATGTGGTGAGACGCCCGCGTCTGATAAAGTTGAATTGGGGAAAAAGAGAAATATTACGACGAAATGTACAGCGAATGAAATGATTTCGACCTCCATCACGGATCTTACTAGATTACTTGCTTGCACCTCTAGTTAGGTACAACGCATTCATCGTATATTATAGAACTATGTAACAATATGTAGCCCTTCAGACAGAAGGTTTTAAGATCGATCAACATTTTTTAATAACAAGAACATAACATGAATAACCCCTAACATTACTAATAAATTAGATATATGAACAGAACTAGAGAGCTTACTAATTGGAGAGCTAACGAGCACTAGAAAACACACGGGCTATTCCACTTCTGATCTTACAGGCCAGGAGATAAAATCTTCAATAAGAATACACAAATACCTGATATAATAAAAAAGTAATAAATTCAACCGTTTCAAAACAAACTAAAACGACAAATAGATTATAACCTTCGTCTTCCTCGCGCCAAAATAATTATAAAGTCAATATCAATAATCAAAAACAGGCGATCGCACACTCTTTTTAATATATTACCTTACAAGGTATTGATTGCATTCAAATCTTAAAAGGATACATAAAAATAAACCAATGCCTTTTAGCTCATTAAGTCTTAATTATCTCAAACATTTGTAAGGAAAGGTTTTTGATTTTCATCGATTTATTTCCATTAAAACCATCTACTATGATATTATTAAGGTCTCTCTCATATATTTTAAAGATATTGGTTCTTCGTGGAAAGAATTATATTCTGATTTGTATAGTATCCTGAGGTCAATAATGAAAGGAACGAATAGTGAAGAAAGATAAGGCAATAACTTACAACTTACTCGCCATGATTTGCCATGTCCGGATATTGAGTTTAAAGACATAAATGTTCAATTACAACTTGCATCCAAGACGCTTCTAAGTTCTACAAAAGCGTTTTGTCTCTTGGGCATTACCAAAGAAATTGAGATCTAGATTTTCACAACCTCCATTACAAAGATTGTTTACTCAGTGTAGATTAAAAAAAAGTATGTTTTTTTAAGTTAATTTAAATGATAATTAAATTGTTCCCGAAAAAAAAAAAAACAAAAAGAGAACTATTTATTTTTGTAGCCTTTAGCCTTAAGATAGTGACATATACATACATGGATGGAAAAATAAATACATTTTATTAAATATCCAATTAAGTTAATAGAGTTTCGAAATACCATTAATTACCAAAGCTGAGCTGAGATGGCCCAGCTGTTAGAACATCTGCATCTTAACCGACGATTGTGAGTTCAAACCCAGGCAAGCACCACTATATATACATATATATGTGCTTAATTTGTGTTTATAATTCATCTCGTGCTCGGCAGTAAGGAAAACATCGTGAAGAATCCTGCATGTGTCTAATTTCATCGAAATTCTGTCATATGTGCATTCCACCAACCCGCATTGGAACAGCGTGGTGGAATATGTTCCAAACCCTCTCCTGAATGGAAGAGGAGGCCTTATCTCAGCAGTGGAAAATGTACAAGCTATCACTTTACTTTTTACTTGACTTTATTTATTTCATTTTAAACTCACTTATACGATGTTCTACACTATAAATAAAATTATAAAATTAATATAGAATAAAAGTTAAAATATAAATAATTATGAATAATATGGAAAATTTGATTTACCGTCGACAAAATTTAATCGACCATCGATTATGCAAGAGCTCTCACAATTTGTACCTTAATTATATTCGCAAGTTTGATCCCACTTTGTCCGACGTGATGAATTATTGACAGGAGAAGCACAATGGGCAGACAGCCGGTAAGCCGCAATGCGGGTGGATTTGTAAACCCACAAAATAAAAGCTTTATTCATGCATGAAGTTGTAAATATATTGAAACATGACACCTTTTTAATGGAGTCTTGCATCTTTTAATATTTAAATTTTATACAGTTTATTTATTTCTTAAGAATGTAAAATGTTTACGTAAAATTCGGTTTTAAAGATTTTTTATTCTAGATAGAGCAAAAATGCATAAATAACTACATATTTACAATTTTAGCACTGGATAATTATTGTTTAAATATCAATAATCATTTTCAGATAATTTCGTATAAATTAATTATTCCATTTTAAAAAAGTATACATTCTATATGATTAAAATTATATTTTAAAATGTAAATGTAATAACAAAACCAATATTTATTTTATTGGTGAAATATACAACTTGTAATTTAATTTCACATTTTAAGATCACAGTAATGTATAGTTATGGTAATACAATTAAAAAATATATTATAATTCACATTATTATTTGGTCCTAGGAAACTTACTATTAAATATTTTTAAAAGCACTCCAAGCAAACTTACAACATTATTTATTTATATTTATTTTAAAGATACTTTAAGAAAACTGTATTGTTTGAATTTAATTTTAAGTTAACATCATAATATTTATCGCATTACATCATTAAACTAAGTATTTAGCTAATATAACTATTTCTAAACGGAAACAGTAAAGTCCACAAGACACTGTCATTTTGACGCTGTCAAAATGCCAACGATGTCAATATTTTCCAATTTCACTCACGTTGTGCAACTTGTTCTTGTTATTTTCTCACTACATGAGACATATTTTTTCTTCTAAATCGTATTAGTAAACTCACCTTGTGCTAAATAAAGTTTTAAATCCCAGGATCTATAAAAAAAATCAACAATGAGGCTAGTAGATTCAACGAAAATCTTAGAACTTCAAAACAGACCTACAAAAATTCGAAATATTTGTATTGTAGCCCACGTGGATCATGGAAAAACAACTTTGGCAGATTCTTTGATATCCAGCAATGGTATTATATCACAGAGAATGTCTGGAAAATTGCGTTATATGGATAGTAGGCCTGATGAGCAAGAGAGAGGTATAACGATGAAAAGTAGCAGTATTGCTCTGTACCATGCTCTGGATAAAGAAGAGTATCTTGTAAACCTCATAGATTCGCCTGGACATATTGACTTTTCAAGTGAAGTATCTACTGCGGTGAGGTTGTGTGATGGCGCTATTGTTGTTGTAAGTAGAAAGTGTATTCAAACATGTTTTTTCAAACAACCGCAACCTATTCGATATTATATGTTGAAAGACTTAAAATACCGGAGAATAATTATACTTAATTGCCTAAAAATTTCATAAATTACTTAAAGAACTTTACTGTAAAAATAAAAAGTGTATTATTGCATAATGTTTTTGTTATCATGTATTCACTACAATTAAAACTTTTCTATCTCCAGGTGGATGTTGTCGAAGGTGTTTGTCCTCAAACAAGACTTGCATTGAAACAGGCTTACTCCGAAAGTATTCAAGCTGTATTGGTTTTGAATAAGATCGATCGTCTGATAGTTGAAATGAAGATGAGTGCTCTGGATGCATATGTTCATATCACACAAGTATTGGAACAAGTTAATGCAGTTATGGGAGAATTATTTGCTTCTGAAGTATTAGAGAATGAGGAAACCTTAATTGACAAACAAGTATGTAAACAGTTTATCTATTTTTCATGACTCATGAAGCAAACCATAAGAGACTACTCAACAAGTTAAATATTTAATTTGCCTTATTTCTGGATCTAATTTAATCATTATACTCATGTTCCTTCTCAGAATAAAGGTAGCTTGTATGCTTACTTTGCAAAAATTAATTGAATATATTAGAAATGTAAAAAAAAGAATTTCTTTTTCTAATAATTGTAAACATGTTTTTAATTGCAAACACAGTAAAATATAAATAAACTGTTGGTTGCCGTCAAATAAAATATAAGATATAAAATGAAATAATTAAATCATGAAATACTTGAATAGTAATTATACTAGTTTTGTTCTTAACTTATTAGAATATTTTATTTTTATATGCAATGTATAAAAATAAAAAGTGCATTATAATGTTGTATGGGGTCACTTGTTGTACCTCTTTCTTGTCTCTATTTTATGTATAATATAAAATTTATAAACATACAATTAAGAATATACATATTCTAGCCGAATAAAAAGATGTTTAAATTAACTTTGAATAACTATTTGTTTAAATTTTTATTTAAAAATAGTCCCTTTAGGTAAATGTTGTTCCAAGATCTTAATATACAGTTATTTTCAACCTTAGCAGACGAAAAAGTCAGTTCCAAAGGAAGACAATAATTTTTATGATTGGACATCAGCACTTGAAGACGCCGATGACTCAAACTTATATTTTTCACCAGAACAAGGAAATGTAGTATTTGCTAGTGCTATTGATGGTTGGGGTTTCACTATACACAACTTTGCTAAACTTTTTTCAGATAAACTTGGTATGTTTATCAAATTATTAATTTGAAATTTGTTCATATTTCTGATATTTTTTATATTATTTACCTGATTAATTATGTTTGTTGCCAGGTGTAAAAGAAGAATTACTACGAAAGGTTCTCTGGGGTGACTTTTTTTTAAATTCAAAAACGAAACGTTTCATGAAAGGTGCTCAAGAAAAAGCCAAAAAGCCACTCTTCGTTCAAGTTATTTTTGATAATTTATGGAATATATATGAAACAATAGTACTTAGGAATGACAAAGAAAAGGTTCCAGTTATTTGTGAAAAACTTGGTATAAAACTTACGACCCGTGATTTAAGACACACTGACAGCCGAATTCAATTACAGTCGCTGATGACTCAGTGGCTTCCGCTGTCGAATACGGTGTTAGACATGGTTTGCACAAAGCTACCTTCACCGAAAGAAATTTTACCAGAAAAAGTTGAAAAACTCATGTGCTCTCGTATACGAGACATTGACACTTATCCTGAAGAAACACAAAAACTTAAACATGACTTTTTAGACTGTGATAGCAGTAATGATAGAACTGTGATTATTTTTGTATCTAAGATGTTTAGTGTTGATAAAAGTATACTGCCCGAAAACAAACCCAAAGCATTAACAGCAGAGGAAATGGCGCTGAGAAGAGAAAGAGCGAGACAGATGCGAGTTGAAATGAAACAGAATAATGTTAATGCGGAACCAATTCCTATATCGAAAGATAATGAATTGAGTCAGAATGAAACTGAGAAGTGCACTGAAGATGAAAAAGAAAAGGAAGATGAAAATCAAACTGCATTTATAGCTTTTGCTAGAATATTTAGTGGTAAAGTTAAGAAAGGTGACAAATTATATGTATTAGGTCCAAAACATGATCCCTCCCAGGTACTTATTAAAAAAGACATCCAAATAGATCCTAATAAGAAACTGAAAGACTTGCAAAGTGATGAACACATCACGTGTACAGAGTAAGTTTTGCTTTTTTTATTATATAAGTAAGGATTTTTATTCACCTGTAAAAAAAAAATAAAAATCATTGGGTGGAACTTAGTAATAACACTATCGCCCCTGTGGGCGATAGTGTTTACAAAGTCTATACAATGGCTTTGTTAAATTTAAATGTTAAGCACCCTGTACCTTTAATGACTTGAGCTCTTTTAATGACCTTGGGAACTAAGATGTTGTGTCCTTTATGCCTGTAGTAACACTGGCTCTCTCACCCTTCAAACCGGAACACAACATTACTGAATACTGTTATTTGGCGGTAGAATAACTGATGAGTGAATGGTACCTACTCAGACGGGCTTGCACAAAGCCCTACCACCAAGAAAACTGGAATAACAATACTGGGCAGTAGAATTAATGATGTGTGGTACCCACCCAGATGGAAATGCACAAAGCTCCTTTAATATAGTCCACTTAAATATAATTAAGGTTTTAATATTACCTATCAATTTATATCACCTTTTTTACAGGATTAAATCTCTATATATTTTGATGGGAAGAGAATTAGAAGATATCGATGAAGCTGTAGCTGGTAACATTATAGGTAAGTAATGATTACACAATGTTCGAAATTTAAATTACGATAGCGAATATTTATCTATATTAATAATGTTTTTGATTTTTAGGTATAGGTGGTTTACAGGATCATATCCTCAAAACTGCAACATTAAGTAGTACTCTAGCATGTCCAGCGTTCAGTGAGATACAATACGCAGCTGTACCTATACTAAGAGTAGCTATAGAACCTTCATATCCGTCACAACTATCTCAACTAGTGAAAGGTAAAATTTTTAATTACATTGATCAGTTCATAATATTAAATATTTTCTAAATTGCTGTTGTGCCAAATAATTTAGGTTATTATATATATGATATCTTGAGTTTGAAAGATACAAATCGTATCTATATATACCTTAATAATAAAAAAAGGTTTTGCATGTTTGATGACTAACTTATAAAATCGATCGGAAGGTTTGGATTCAAACCCTAGGATAAGAAATAAAAAGTGATTGAAAAGACTCTTAGTTACAGTTTAATAGTGGGAAATGTGTGTTTCGCTGTATTGAATGTAAATTATCAGAGTCCTCTTGTGTGTGTACCTGTAACACTATAAGGTATCCTGTGCTGTTAACTAATTCACTTCAATAATTACTGCTTAAGTCAAAATCAGTCATTAGAATTAATGGGGGTCGTCCTTAAATACCATTCACTCTTGCTTAGATATTTTATAATATGTCCATGTCTATTGCAGGTTTAAGGCTACTCAACCAATCAGATTCCTGCGTACAAGTTCTATTGCAAGAAACAGGTGAACATGTTTTAGTTACAGCCGGCGAAGTACATTTACAGAGATGTCTTGAAGATCTCAAGTAAGTTTTAGACATAAGTGTTGATACAAATGCATCATCGCAATTATTTTAGACGACCTCCATGGTCGAGTGGTGGGTACACCGGTTTTCATGGGTACGCCACTCTGAGGTCCCGGGTTCGATTCCCCGCCGAGTCGATGTAGATTACCATTAGTTTTCTATGTTGTCTTGGGTCTGGGTGTTTGTGGTACCGTCGTTACTTCTAATTTCCACATTTAAAAACACAAGTGCTTCAGCTACTTACATTGGGATCAGAGTAATGTATGTGATGTTGTCTCACATTTATTATTTATTATTATTAACTCAATCATTATTTATTTTAGGAATCTTTATGCCAAAATTCCAATAACAGTATCAGAACCGATAGTACCGTTTAGAGAAACAATTGTAGAACCACCTAAAATAGATATGGCCAATGAGGAAATTGACTCACAGAATATTGACAAAGGCAATACAGAGCAAGATACTCTGATAACTATAAGCACTATCAATAAACAAAGCACGATCAAAATTCGTGCTAAACCTTTACCAAACGAAATTACGTCATTGTTAGATAGATCGTCTGATTTATTAAAAGCAATATCACAACACATAAAAACGTTACAAGGAGTATCGAAAAATGACAAACTTGAAAGTAAATTCGATGAATTGCATATAAATGGTAAACATCAACTGTCTGACAGAATGTTGAAACTGATAGAGGCATTTAAGAGTGAATTACAAGCCATATGTTCCAAATTGGGTCCGGAATGGAAAGACATTGCCAATCAAATATGGTCTGTAGGGCCTAGAAATTGTGGTCCAAATTTGCTTTTAAATCAGACGCCAGATTATAAAACTAAATTTCTACATCATGAGAAAGAATTAAAAGAGGATCCTAGATTTGAGTACGAAAGTAGTTTTGTGAATGGTTTTCAATTGGCTTCATTGGCTGGTCCGTTGTGTGATGAACCGATGATGGGTGTGGCTTTTTGTGTTGAGGAATGGACTATGGATAAAGTAGACGAAGATATTTCCTATACATATGGACCATTATCAGGTAATTATACAGAAGTTACTATACTTATTTTTCTTCTTACAAATGACATATTTCATCGATCTAGTGGGTTGGGTAGTCCTAGGCTCAAATCCCAGGTCGCGTCGATGAATAGTTATTGAAAATTCTCAGTAAAATCCCGGAGTCTCGAAAATGCAAGTTTATACAATCCTGTCCCTCGAAAAATACGTAAAAGCATATTTGTATACTTGTGCACTATAATATTCCTCGCGTAATTTGTTAGTTATACAGTTTAAACACATCCCAATGTAAAATTTATAATGTATATTATATATTATCAAAGTAATTAAGATCGAAATAACAAAAAAAAGTACGAACTTCATAATATTCGTTGAACTTAATAATATATGTCAGATGCTTCTCAGAGAAATATATTTACCATCGTTACATTATCCAATTGACAATAGTAAACGATTCCTAAATCTAGGTTAGTATTAATTTCGTCTATTATTAATACATATATTTTTTTTGTTGAGGTCAAATAATGTCAGCGGTGAAAGAAGGTTGTAAGAGAGCATTCCAAGTTCAACCTCAAAGACTCATGGCGGCTATGTATTCTTGCGACATTGTTGTGGATCAGAAAGTATTAGGTAAGTTAAATTCTGCTAATATATTTTGCTTAGAGAGTTTACGTATGTTCTTCGTGAGAGGGCTCTATGCAAGCCAAGCTGGGTAAGTAGCACTGACTCATTAAATGACCTACTGCTAAACAGTCGTATTTGTCGATAGCCAATAGCGCCTTGATTTAAGGACCGCTAAGCATTGAAATATTCGCAGGATCAATCCTGACTCCTTAGTCTATTGTCAGGAGTGTGGACACACTCCTTACACAAGATGTATTCGTAATTAGTGAAGTAAATAGGAATATTAGTAATTCGTTATAATGGACCAGTGTAACTATTATTTGATATTTCTAATTAAAAATATGTATACTTCAATCAAACAAACACTTTTAATCGACATTTACACAATGTGTAACATTTTATTCAATGTTTTCCGTCTTAAAGGATGGTTAATATTTCTTAAAATCTCAATGTTATTGGGCTGCGGTGAACACTAACCATCAACAAGGCGGCCCTGAAAAAACTAGAAAAAATATCGAATAAAATTAAATAAAAATGTATTCTTTCCTAGTAGGATAAAGAAGTATGTAATTGATGTATGAAAAAAAGAAGCGGCATTATAAAATGATTTGTTCATGTTTTAAGATTTCATTTGAGTTTGGATAATACATTGAACTTGATATTAAAAAAAACAATAGATCTCTTGGATCTTAATCCAAGATAGTTGGCATAAATCGGAGAAAGTAGCAATTACATTTCATTAATTTGTCTTTATAATTACTCAGCGCGGTAAATGAAAATACCGTAACAAACGTGTTGTAGAAAATTGAAGAGGTCTCAGATGTGTGAAGTTTAAATATAAAAATGTTTGATTTATAAATAACAATACAGTGAAATATTTTCAATCAATTTTATTTTTTGTAATTACAAATATTGTAATTAACACTACTATTTACAAAGCGATTTGTCTAAGTTATATGGTTTTTGATATAAATAATGTATCAACTAAAACTTATGTAGCTATAAATGCATCAAAATACACAAAAACACTGAGCTCGTATCACATTATTTCGTGTACTTAAAAAAATATATGAAAAAACCGAATCATAGAATTTTATCGCCATATTACGCGATTTGTAATGTTTTGTCCATTCTAATTCCATTCTTATATCTATGGCCTTGCCTTCTGGCAAATAATAATAACTTAATCGTAATCTATAATACTATGGATTATTAGAACCTATGTAATATAATGTAGTACTGGAAAAGGTACAAAATGTTATTAATGTCTATTAAATGCATATCGAGTATTCAGCAGCTGATTATTTTTCATACGAAGTAATTTAAATAAATCAGACTTAATCACATAACTGGTATAAGAAAGCTAAAAGCGTTTTCGAAATTAAATGTATCGTTTAAAGTCTTCGTTGAATTCAACGACGCGGTAATAGTACGGCCGTCTTGAAACCAACCTACTTTTCCGTAACAATACGATTAATTTCTTCTTAATTGATCCAATGTAATGCTCGCGCCAATTCTTTTACTTTATACCATGGGAACGGGGGGTATTCTGATGTCATTCGCCTCACGCGCGAGGCTCTAGACCTCCTATTGTAGTAGTTTGAGTCCATGTAGCTATGTGTCGGGTATCGATTGTAGACGGGCTTATCGACGTATGAGTGAGGTTGAGAATAGTCTACTTTGTACGTGCTTGTGGTGCTCTGGACGCCGGATGTGTATCTATTCGAATTAAAACCTGAAAAATAATTTAAAAACTTTAATATTCATATAGATTGCGTTAGCAAATTCCCATAAATCTTAAATACGTTTCGAAATAAAATAAAGCAACATTAATAGCGTTCTATAAGTTGGCTTAAGGTTCAACACAAGACACTTATAATAAATCAATATTTACTTTATATGCGCTAATACCCGTATAAATCAGCGCTAGATAATTCATATTCCGCAATATATTAATGCAGGCGATATGGGCGTTTCTAAAGAGAAGATAGCAAAGTGACTCACCGGTGTGATAAGAAGTTGTCTGGCGGACGCACATCATGCCGTAAACTCTGATTCCTGGTACAGACGCATACGTCGGCTGGTCGTGAGACATCGGCCCTTCTATGTGATAAAACAATCTTTTAAACTTACAAGCATCAACAGATAAATTCCATCGTATATCCATCAAGATACAAAAGATAAATGTGAACAAAAGCTGTACATATTTGGAAATATTTTAACGCAAAATATGCGTTATTTCTTTGCGGCATGTATACTTTTATTTAATGTATACATTTAATATTATTTTCACTATTAAATGTCTTATGGAAAGCAGACAACACAAAGGACCACCCATGATTACCTTTTAACATAACTCGTAGATTTATTATATTGAAAATTAACTGTCTCGATTACACAATATAGTTATGTAATATAACTTACCAAGTATATGGGTTTCGGGACATCGGCAAATGACCAAATAGTGTGACTTGCCAGTCCGGATGTTTTGGAGTGCTAAAAGTGACCAGTCTCTCGGAGCGCGGCATTCTCTCATCTCTGACACAGCTTCACAAGTCTTTACCAATGTGACTGCTTTTTTTGCGTACTGGAACATAAAACGGATTATATAACACTTATTTGAATAACAAAATGAACCATGAAAAAATATAACACAAACAAAGTAGTCTTGCTTATTAAGAGTAATGAATAATTTATACAAAGTAACCGTTAGTGTCTCAATAAAGATCTTAGCCGTTAACCTACAATATTACTCCTTTTAAGTCAATGAATGTTACGCCGTTAACTTTAATGTCCTGCGGTATCTCACCTTCTTTTTGGAATCTGTAGTGAGTCGCGTGGTATGCAGGTCGTCTGCGTTCAAACTCGCTGAGCACGGGTCCCTGTACCTGGCGGGGCAAGCGCAAAGTGGCTGGGTGTAATTCAAACGCACGTAAACTGCGTTGCACACCTGAAAATCGAATAAAACTGATTATTAATTTAACAAATAAAAAATGACATATCGTAACGTCTTTCATAAATAATTTTGTTCCAGTATTGATTTTATAAAAAAATGCAGTTTTTGAATTTCGAACAAATCATAATTTAAAATTTTGATTGTCTTTTAGGTATTACCTCTAAATATTTTTCGGTTTCCAAAAAAAAAATATCAATGTTCATTAAACAAATAAAAAGAAAATCGTTTCATAGACCGGAGAAAATTAACATGTCTTCGCCTATTCATGTATAGATTGACCGATTATGTTAATTGTTTCTGTATCAAATTAAATAGTTTGTAAAAACTTTCACGGATATGTTAGCGAAAACAGAACTGAAATAATAAATATTCTGTGGTCATAATAAAGGCTAGAACGTCGGTACACAGAAAATGTAACAAAGCCTAATACAGTCAACCTATAAGGGCATTGCAAATATTTACTTCTATTCAAATGCAATTTGCTTTGAATAATAAATGCTATTACTTGACATACA
The DNA here is from genome assembly GCF_905220365.1 of Vanessa cardui. Taxonomy (NCBI): domain Eukaryota; kingdom Metazoa; phylum Arthropoda; class Insecta; order Lepidoptera; family Nymphalidae; genus Vanessa; species Vanessa cardui. Next base: position 8,129,798 of record NC_061135.1, read on the forward strand.
ATGGAGAAATTTCATTACCTGTTGAATAGCGCATTCCGGTAGTAAATAGATGTGTTGATTGTGAGGGTAGTAGTGATACTTTGTCGGCTTCGCTAGCACCGAAGTAGAGCCCGCCGGCAAAGGAACCGTCTGAAACAGTAACATATTATATTATGATTAATGTATTTCGCAAATTAACGTCTAAGAAATGGAGCTACTACGTTTGTCGGCGTTATATCTGTTCTTGTAAAAACGTATGGATTCCTCAGAAGAACTAATTCATGCTACGTCATTAATTATAAGTAAGTACAATGATGAGAAACGGCGTGAAGATGTCGTCGTACAGAATTGATATTATCTTTGTTAAAAGTTCAAGCCGTGTCTTACATACACAATAGCGAACGCCCGAGGTATATTCACGTGAATAATATGATGAATCAAAATCAAAATATACTTTATTCAAGATGTTTTTACAAGCACCTTTGAATTGTCATTTTAGACATTTGTATAAAATGTTACATTGTATCACCTATTCGAAATGTATATTCTAACGAGAATATTCGACAAGAAACTCAGTATTTACTCCTTTCCAACATTTGAAATACTAAGATAGGTTACTTAAATTTATGTCACATAGCCTGCCTTATAATTAACAATCACTATTCTAAAGTTAAATGCAAATACAAGTTCAGCTAATTCTGTTTCAACTGATTTACTTTACGAATATAAAGTTGCTTATTTGTACACATGATTAGCTTTTTTATCACACCAATGGCGTGTTAATACCACTATATGTTACGTAAGTAATCACTTTCCCACACAAACAATTATCTCTTATTATTTTATAAATAAGAAATGTGTGGTTCTCATATTTACGCGTAGACGATTCGAACACGCGTTCCGGTAACCGTTATGTTTGAAAATTATATCTTTGTAGTACTCTAACAATTACTGCGCTCACCTGCTGCGCGATTTTATTCGATAAGTATCGATCTCAAACAATATAAATATTGCTCTGTTGATCCGTAAATTGACATCAGATAGCTTACAATGTACTTCATTGTTACGTCGCTATTGAATAGCAATACGTGAATATTATATTGTAATGTTACGAATACTTTTTGTCATTAATTTTGTTTTTTTTTTATCATACAAGCGGTACCTCACGGTTTGGTCAGTTAGCTTTAGTATTTGATCATATTTTTTTTATCTTATAGATTGGCGGACGAGCATATGAGCCACCTAATGGTAAGTGGTCACCATCACCCATAGACAATGACGCTGTAAGAAATATTAACTATTCCTTACATCGTCGATGTGCCACCAACCTTGGGAACTAAGATGTTATGTCCCTTGTGCCTGTAGTTACACTGGCTCTCTCACCCTTCAAACCGTAACACGAACAATACTGAGTACTGTTATTAGGCGGTAGTATAGCTGATGAGTGGGTGGTCCCTCCCCAGACGGGCTTGCACAAAGCCCTACCACCAAGATAATCATAATTATTCATAGTTTTCAGATTAGATTTCGTCCGAGGTCATTACTTCGTCCTTTTCTACCTTGTAATTATTTAAAATAAACGTTCTTATAATTTTTATTATAATCCAGTTGTGTCCCGTGGTTTCACCCGCGTTGTACATCTTCATATGTATGATAACCATATAGCCATATGCAAGTGTATCTCATGAACTATATGCCGGTATAGTTTCCAAGATTGGTTAAGGTTTATGGTTATTGCTCCGCTCCTAAGAGTCATAGCGGGACGTTATATACCTTATGTTACCATCCATAATAAACGGGCTATCTAACGCAAAAATATGTTACAAGCCGGAATTTAGTTCCTGAAAAGACAAGCGCATTCGACAACGTTAACATTTTAACTTTCTTTCACGTTCGTTTGTTTCGATTAAAGTTCAAGAAGCGCTTTCCCATGAGCACAAGTGTCAACGGGGTCTTAAATTAGAGAGTGTGAATATTGATTATTCAGGATTTCGAACTATTATTCTTAACTTCTTTTTATCACCAACAATTGTATATAATGAATATTCAATACATGCCTTATATTTACTTAAAACTACAATATTTTTTGATATAAATATTTAAAAAGCTATATATCATACTATGACTTGATAAATAAATTCGATCAGTTATGTTTTTGTCTTTTAAATATGTTTACAGACTACTAAAAGTACCTTCACACTTTTTTTGTGATTCAGTCTTGATTTACGTGATCAAAATATTTGAACCGTTAATAGAATTATACCGTGTTTTCGATGACAAAAGCGCTGACCGTTTATTTTTTACTTATAATGGCCTCGTTTGATGGTTCTTTTTTACAAAATCACCAATTGCCCTCATTAACTCTTGCTTTTAAACTCGGTTCCTGCTGACCAATTAATCGATCGTTTTATTAAGATTTTCATCGGCTTTCACTTTGCAATTGAACTTTTTGAAATTTTTATAAAATTAATTTTAATGAATTCGTTCAACGATTATTCCGATCGTGTTTAACAGAGCATTATTTGGGTAACTTCGTTACCGTTTGTTATTTGAAACAGAAAAACTACCGAACTCTTTTACCGCACCGATACCGCCTTCGATAAGATGAAATAGATCAGGAATTGGAAGGATGAACATTCGATTTTTTTTCTTATTTAAATCGCCGGACGTCACGTTTGAGTTGAATGATCGACTACTCGATATTTTCGATAGAACAATTTAGTCGTAACACCTTTTACTCGATTTTATAATCTGTATCGTAGCGCATCGTGATGTCAATTACATGTTTTTGTTTTTGCTTTGAGAATCGTTAAATGATTCAACCGTCTCAGAACCCGTTACGTAAAGCAAGGTCAATATCGGTATGCAGCGAGATCAACAGATATGTTTACCTAAAAAGTTAATCACTAGTTTGCGATCTTGACGTGTTCTGAACTTCGTGTAACCTGCAATAAATGATCTTGATAACAAAGGTCATTGAACTGTTCATTGAAAAAACAACAATTGTTCGATTTGTTAATTGTATTATAAAGGTAGATTTGGTTTAATCAGGATTGTGATTAGAATGATTCTCTGACTTTGTAAGCATCCTATACAATGTTATTACCTTTGTTTGAAATTCATTATTATTTATTATCTAATTATGGTACTTATGATACAAGAAATCCATTTCCATCTCAATCGTGCCTTAATAAATTTTATAGGTCTAATATAAATCAACACGATTTAACGTTGTGATTTCTAAGTAAAATTGTTTTCATTAATTATACGCAGCTCCCTGACGCTATAATGATTAACGAGTGCCACAGGCGCCATATACATCACCATCGCAGCCTCACTTATGTAAATACGACTTGTTTACTGATTGGTAGTTATTTAGAACGAAGCAAAGGAAAAATAGTACTTCTTTTTTTTATTTATTGTGGAAAGGCAGGCGAGCAATTAGGCCATCTGACGTTACTTGGGTCATAGACATTAACACGGCAAAAACTTGAACACTCCTTATACCGGTAAAGCTCGACCATAGTCTTAAATCAAAGACTCTAGACTCTATGGTCATGTTACATAAAATGATGTATATATCGTATCGTTATAGTCTCTTTATGATTTTAATGTATTGATTAGTAGAAGTACATGTATCGATAGAGATATAAATGTTTTTGTTTTATCGCTTGATTTAAGTTTTATTCGCTGCAGACAATTGCCTCTTGGCCAAGTTCACGCAACGTTCGTTGCCCGCGATCTACCTCAACGCAAGTTCAGGGTCCCGACGTAACCGCGTAATCACTTCCGATGTGATGATTCATATACACGATGCGATATCGCATTAAACGATTATTTATTACGCAATTACGGTAAATTGTACAGTGTATTATAGATATTTGCAGTTCCGAACTTGTTTCAGTTAACTAAGCCTTTCTATATACAAAATAAGATTAGAAGAGCACGTAAAGAGATGATGTTTTTTTTGTTGTAAAGGTTATTTAAATTTTCGTATCATATTTCGAATTTCATTATTATAAGACAATTATTCTTTAATCTCGTGGTAATTCAAAAATATTTGTCAATTCCATACATTTCGGCCTTTATACAAACAAAAATATTACCTAATCACAAAGTGACTTTGTCAATGCCCGATAAAATGTTTGTGTTAGGAGCAGCGTATTAAAAGGCACGACCAGTAAAAGGTTATAACACTGTAAACAATTATGTACATATATATTTCCGTTCAATTTAAAATGTTCTGCAAACGAGCACCAAACTGAAAGGCGAATAGACATTCCGACCTTTAGGTAACGTTACGAACTGACAGCAATTAGGAATGCTACGTCCAAAGGAACGTTCATTAGAGATCTCGCTGTGAAGCGCAAATAAACGATTCAAATTAGCCTAAGAACGACAGACAAGGTTTTACATTTACAACTCTTAATAAGAAACAAAATATGTCTACACATAGAAAAATACACTACTAAAAACAATGTTAAAAGATGGCTTTTATTCATGAAAATGATAAGAACTAAATTAAAATTAATATAAATAAATTAAATAATAGTTGTATGGAATAAGTGGCCCTTCGAATGTAATTCGATAAGTTTTTTTATTGTATTTTTCATCATGCACAATCATCATTCTCCTGCCCTTATCAATATGTTCAATTATTTTCCAAATCTATAACGTCATTTTATTTTTTTATTTTTATTTTAATTTTGAGCAATAACTGTTAATATCCTTAGAAGCATTACAGACGATACCTTATGTTCGTTAATATTTCATTTCCTCTTGAAATAGAGACGAGATTGAACCAGAGAAGGAAACTTGTCGGTTCTTAACCCGACTTGGTTACTTACGTAAGCCAATTGTAATGATTTGATTAAACTAACTACATACGACCGAGAATATTTGCATTAGTTATTTATATTTCCCTATCAGGCTTACAGTTAGCAAATAGATCCAACAGGTTTCACCGTATAGCGGTCCAGTAATTCAATACTTCAAGTTTCCGTTCCGGACTGCTTACAAGTACGTAAATATTTTATGCTCTATATACATACGCGGATTATGAACAGGATTGGAAATAAGTTATTTTTATCTGCCTTCATCGATGATATCTAGAACGATATTGTAATTAGTCAATTTAACTATTCAATTAAAATAACCTAGGATTTAATTATTTCTGTTTTATATCTTCTAGTGGTACTTTAATGGCTAGGTTAATTAATCACACGATATATTTTTTCATTGAGTTATTCGAGTTGAGAACTTATCGCTCATCTGACTTTAGCATATGAAGTCGATTTGCCTTTTCTGCTTCTAATACTTGAGCCACACATACTTTCGATAACATTAACAAAATACGAAGACAACATATCTAAAATTTCAGAATCGAATCTCTCCTTCAATGCCTACTTAATGTCACTTAAGTTAACGAAAACATTAAGCATTACATTAAATATTGCAAATCCGGAAGCCATTGTTATTATTCATGAGTGCACTCCAACCTCCTACACAAGAAAGTCGTTGCCTTAAAAGAACAGGTTCTTAGCAACTTTAAGTCTCTTTATAAATCCCTTAAACACAATATAGTCTTATATGTAAGATTCATAGAGAATGAGGAATTTTCGAACATGATTTATTCGTATGTATTTGTTTCTATTGGAAAATATTTCGTATGATTTAAGTTTGAATGTATTATACAGTTTAATTTGTTAGATAAATTATATAATATCATTAATTATTATATAAGTAACAGTAAAAAAACTAACGGATTTTCTCAATGCAAATTTATTTAAAATAGTTAGTATCTGAATGTGGAGTGACTGCATTGAAGTGTTTGTAACTAGTATAAACAGTTCTTTGATTGCATTCACCACTTGCATATCTAATTAAATATACAACTTGAATTTAAATTATCTGTATTTACAAATAAATTTTAGTATTATATTAATAATGACTTTATTTGCAAACGACCACCTGATAAGTGGTCATCACCACCCATAAACAATGCTGTTAAAATAAGTATTAACCATTCTGCACACCAATGCTCCACCAACCTTAGGAACTAGTATGGTAGGTATATACCTTGTACTTGTAGTTAAACTGGCTCAGTCACCATTCAAACTACAATATCGAGTGTATGGCGGTAGAAAATCTGATGAGTGGTATCTACCCAGGCAAGCTTACCCAAATCCCAACCAAAGAATATTACTGAAAGTACTCAAATTTTGATTTAAACTTGGAATGTTGTTTGTAAGCATTAAACAAAGACATATGCTCTATAAAACAGAAGTTACAGGAATCAGAAGCTAATATAACGGACCCTTATCTGGTCACGAATTGGAGCCTTCCTTGTAAGGTAACCTTAATTGTATCGTTTCGTATGGGAAGTCACTTTAAGACGAGTTTATGAAATTACGAAATGTCACAAAGTATCTGTTTTACAGTATACATTTTATAGATTCATGTCTGTCGTATATTATATTTATAACGTATTTTATATAATCTGTGAATTAAGCTTTTAATTTTGAATGAAAATATTTTTTGTACTTGTTTGTGTCTCGAGACACTCAAATGTGCCATCGATTTTCCTTCTCTATCATGCACTACAGAATTTTAATGTGGAAATTATGCAACCGTATTCAAACGTGATATTCTATCTCGCTGCTAATTATGAATTGCGTGAATTACATCAATGCGATTCCACTCCGTTATTTAGTTCAATTAAATCACTGTTATTATGTATTGCGAGGTACAAAATGATGATAATTCTCTACAACTACAGAAATACATAACTGTAGAACTAAAGAATTTTATAATAGTCGCTAAGAGTTGTTATAATTGTCTTATTGTGTCACATATACAAGTCGTCTGATCTAATAAGTAGCTAAGTTTACTATTCTTAACACTAAGTATATGATATTATCAACACGCCAGTCTAGAATTAGTTGTAATTTTTATTCTGTTAAAACTTTTACAACAACTTTTCTGTTCTGTTAACGATATGCTTTGAGTTCTCGTACACTTCAAAGATGTTTTCGTCATTGCATGTTAGCGCTAAGCCTCATTATTGTGTTGGAGGGCTATTAAATTAAATTCCAATTTCTTCGATGCAGCATGGTAAATTCAAAACTTCGCGTCTATTGTGGTTCGTGTTGTGTTGTACAGTCGTGACGTTTCGCATTCACGGGATGCTATCTGTGCCCACTCATTCGAAGCGACTGCTCGAAGCAAGCATACACTTGACGTTTATGAGCGCCTGTTTGATGGAGCACTTGTTAAGGGTCATTTTATTTTCGCAGTTATTGCTAGAGTATTTTTGATCGAGATATTACAACCACACTAACAAAAGAGTCGACTTCATTTTCAATTAAATATCGAACAATAAATAATTACCGCTGTCAATGAGGAAGGATTTAATAGAGCACTGTTTCTGGATCGTGATTTGGAAATTTAATAGCTGTACCGGGTAATTCTAAACGAAAAGATTCGCTTGGTACGTAGTTGCATCTACTGCGGCTCGGGTTTGCCATGTAACTGTCGGCCCGGGATTTGTTGCGCTACTTCAAAACGTCCTTAACGAGCAACCAATAAGGTATTAAAAAGAAAGACCCTCAGACAAGACTTGTAAGATGGCAGTGCTTAAACGGCTTAGAACAAAACAAAAGGTAAAATATTCAACGTATTGTTAAAGTAACAAAATCTATGCATGTATATATTATATTTGAAAACAATTGCAACGTAGCAATGAAAGTAGATGTGGTGTACGTTGGAAAGGAGATAAGTGGATTTATGTTTCGAACAGTATGCAATATCAGGTTTTAATTCAAAGACAATTTTATGAAAATTCAGACAAAGAAAGTATCGCCTGGCTAGTACAATGAATAGGCTCGGTATTTGAATTCTATCTTGAATATTGGTATCAAGATAATAAATAACTTTAGCTGTAAACGCAAACATTTGTAAGAGATTAAAATGATGTATAGCCCTCGATACTAGTGAATGAATTGCTGGCTGTTATTGTTTTATGATTCTGTAAACAATATTCTTAACTTAATATTTTCAAATTTATTCAGTAATAGTTTATTTTATTATATTGTATACTTTAATACAATATATTCATTTAATTATAACTTACTCCAATCGATGTAATAAATAAAAAAAAAAGATACATCACCAGCTCACATTATCGGAGATATAAATCGACTTTAGATCAGCATTATATTAAAAATAGTTCTTAGCTAAATTGTATAGTGCGTGAAGCAATATACTTTCTGATATCGACTATCGACGCTGTTCCATCTACGTATGCAAAGGCACGTGCGGTGTACAGGGAACTGATGGTCCGATAAGGCAGAAGCGATCGTATGTCACGCTCACCCGAGTACTAGGTGCTCCTTCACATTTTACTCACCATTCCTGGTGTAATGAATACACTGACTACGTAATTGGCCTGAACTGTTCGATCGATATCAGCCATTATTCTGATTTAATCATTCGCTCAATTAATAATTCAAATATCACTTCTCGTAATCGTAATGAAATTCAAAACGATACCTGTAAATTATAATTATTTGTAGCTAGCTTTATGTGTTGAACATTATATTATAGTTTAACCGTTAGCGTAATTAAAATAATAATTTATATGACTAAATTATCTCTTATTATATCATATATGCCGGTCATATTTCTTGCATAATGAAACCGTTATTGACTTTTTGTTAAAGAGTCATTGAAGCCATACAACTGTTGGGTATTCTGCGAAAAGCCTATAAAGCTTATCCCGTTTTAATAGTTAATCTTAGTCATCAGGTTCGATGTAACGCGCATTCGGTTAGTTTTTCAATGTATTGTCTCTAACTATCTATCTCGTTACTCATTTTCTATGAACTGTAAATTCTTCGCGAAGCGTGTGACACGTTTTTGCGCGATCACGATCGTAAAACATTATTCCATTTTTGTATACATTCTCCATTGCATATCTTCAAAGATCGATTGTGTTGTATACTTAAGCACCATAAATAGATTTATAGCAATATAAATGTTGCAGAATTTGCTCGTATTTTGCTTGCATCCTCGCTGACCATGTAAATTGTTCATACATCCGAGTATTCTTGAAATATTTTGTATTGTTTTATCTTGAATTTTCTAAGAGCGTGTTCCTTGGAATTTCTCTCTTTCTTTGTCTCATGTAAATTGGTTATTAAAAAGATGAGGTTTTTCGTAGTATTTCGGCTATATCCGAACGTTTTACTTATTAATCAAGCACTAATATGAATATTGTGTCCATGTCAACATAAACAACCGGTTGCGATTATTATCAACATCCTCATAATTGCAGTAGTCGTTCGTATCGTAGAGCATTATCTCATACGGCCGCTAGATCTCGACATGCGAAACTGGTCGCGTAACGTAACATGCGTAATAACCAATCGTGCGTGTCCAGTTAAGCGTTAACCCGTAAATCACCGATCCGAGCCTTGCAGTCACGTATAACCACCGCACAAAGGGTTACGACACGTCGATCTGACCACACAATATTAGAAGTTATAACCATTGGGTACAACCTATTTTGGCATGAGTGCAAAACATCCTGCAATAATTTCATGTTGCTCTGGTGTGTTGGAAGAATATTGCAATTACTGATGTTATATCCCCGATTAATAAGGATTGGGTACGTGAAATATAAAATACAAAGGGACCAATTCTTACGTAGCTTTTGTACAGTATTGTTTTCTTTTTCTATCTATAAAGTATTTTGTTCCTCTGTTATTGTTATAACTTTAATAAATATATTGTAATAATATTTACGGCAAGAATACATATCTGTCAACCTTATACACTTTAAACAAGAACAGCGACAGATAGGCTATTGTACCTGACGTTGGCGAAGTCCCATGGTGGGTGGCATAAATTACTAGCGAATGTGCATTTGTCGTATCTATTGATAGGAACATTTCCTTCCTTTCTTGCAAGCAAATATGAGGCACATTCCCACAGGAAGTCGTCTATGCAAATTATAGTTATTTACAAAGGATGACAATGGTTGAATAACAAACGACATTTCGTATGCGTAGAAGTCTTGCGATCCATATTTTTAGGGATTATTTTAATACGTAATGTACTGTATCGATGTTAAAATTCCATTTCCTTCTTATATTGCATATTTAGACTAAATTATAAATTATGAAAATGATGAAATTTTACCTTATTCAGGGATATGAAAATGGAATAGCAATTTGTAATTTGACTTTTTCGTATAAAGTTTCAATCCTGTCGCGGGATTTAAAATTTTCAATGATGATAATGTTATTGTTGTGAAAGTTCGAACTCGATTATATCTAAAGTAATGTTACTCGTAATAATTGGTAAAGACCACATGTAAAATCGTCCCTTTCTCCCAGAAGACCAGCTCGCCGTAGATGCATCACGTTTTAGTATAAATTAAACATTATCCATGCAAATAATGTCTACAATGTGTATAGGAATGAAAACTCGTGACTTTCCATACGGTATCATTGAAACCGAAATTTCCTTATCAGATATTAATTTTATATATATTTTCAAAATAAAAAGATTTTTTTATTGTTTACTGTGTTGCATCTCATTAAGTACTGCTAATATGGTTTTACAAGTTGATTGACGTTTATATTCATAGCCCCACTCCTACGGATTGTACACTTATAGCATAAACTATTTAATGCAAAAGCAGTTTTTCAACAGACTGCTTGATTATTAATGCGTTCCACCATTCACACGCACTTTTTATTTTAAGTCAATATCTTTATTTCATATAGTAGCTTTTCCGGGTTATCTCCTCTCACAGAGAGTCAGTTTGAAAATAATTTGAGACCAAAACATGTATCTATTATGATTTGAAAATAATTATTATGCTTTCAAAACTTAGTTTTACTTTTTTAAATTTAAACAACATCAAATACATTCTTATTGTAACAAAATTAGCATTAAACTCGAGGCGATTGCACTTCCACTAAACAGCTTCGACTATATTTTACGTCTTTCTTTAATGAGCCGTACACTCTTGCTAGTATAACTTTGAGCTTATCGTAAGTTATAGTTTGTAATGGATTATCATTACTCATACATTAATTTATTAATTACTTATTAATTATATATATTAATGACTATTTTTAAAGAGTTGTTTAATTTATGTAATAAAAGTTAATAACGTCACAAACAATGGGTTAGGAAATTTACTTGACGATGTAAGATTGTGGCATTTAAAATATAAATGTCGTCTAATATTTTATCAAATATGGATTGTAGTCATTCAACTTTAATGTAACATGTATTAGAAGTACTGATGCTTCAAAATTGCTACCTTCGTCAATTTTCTTTGGAAATGTATAAGAATAGATATCCAAATAACCGCCTATATCGCTATGACTAGATTCTTAGTACTCAACCTAGGAAATTGTTCACGATGATTGCGCGGCTAATGCTCCCCGTTGAAACGTCGGCTGGCTTCCGCGTCGCTAAAGAAATATTTATTTTTAAGTAAATTGGTAGCTCCGCCATTCACAACTGTCATTAAGTAGCCATGAGAAAATCTTCCCCCTCATTACTGACCGATCTACGCTTTTATCATCGACTGCTTGTAAGCCGGCCAATTTTATTTATATGACGGCTATCATAGTATGCATTATGGCACGCGCTGTCTAATAGATCGTTTTGAAGTAAATAGATGGATACATTTTTTGCCGTTTATATTAGATTAATACTATCGTATATTTTTAAAAGTGGTTCAAAATTTGGAATTAATTCGAAAAGTGATCCAACTTGATATAATGTTTTTATGTACATTAAGACCGAACCCAACCTCAGTTATACCACAGAAATAAATGACGAACCCTTCTCCTGCATTTAAACGCGTCGATGTATTATTTTGTAATGAACTATTAATAGGTAAGTATAAAATAAAACAACTGCCGACTGCTGATAAATGTGTTCAACTCATACATCATATTAGCTACATTTTAAACGCTAGGACTAGCTTACGCTAAGACTTTTTATAAGTGACATTCATCCATTAAATTATAGAGATGATTTATTTTTAATTTTTATCGAATGGTTAAATAATTGCTGTTATTTTTTTATTTCACATGTATGACAGTTATGGATTGTCGCACAGACTATAAATGACAATATGTTAACCTGTTCCACGACTCGATAATTGGTTTAAAGTTATCGATGTTAATTTCCAACATTTTTAATCATACTGGTAATTGCTTTTGGTACAAGATGATCAGTTTTAATCGCTTACTTCGCTTCACTTGTTTTTTAAAAGTGAGTAAATAAATCTAAGAAGTCGATTTAATACTGCTACCAAGTATTATATCGATTTAAACTTTTCGAGCATATTTAATGCAATCTGATCGATATGAAGTTATAACGGAACTCAGAGATAATGGAATTCTGTTATATAATAGAACCTCAACCTTATTTATTTGTCATCAGTTTATTTGTTTCGTCGATTATATAAAAACTACATTACATTGTAAAAAAGAAAGTATTTTTTATATAGATCATTTTGTTTATCCAATAAACTATGCACCATTAATATACATATAAAAGCTGCATAAAGTCCATCGATAAGATCTTTTAATTCCTTTAATTAGGTCCAATTAAAATTATTACCCCATCGACAAGGTTACACGAGATATCTAATAATAAATAACCCCTATACTGTTATCTGATTTGTCTGTCTGTAATTTAATTAACTTGTAGTGACGATGGTATCTTTGCAAAACTTTATATGGACAGCGGCGAGGATAACGAGTTAAGGAAACTTTACATTGTTTCGTCTAAGATACATTGGAAGCATTTTAGTGGAAATGTTATATTTAATTATTACAACTTAGAAATTCAAATTACGAACTCGATTTATGTGCAAAGTTTAACTGGTAATTTTTATACGAAGAAATGAAAAAAAAATAGTATGAAATATGTTTATTTTTTATTAATATACGTTAAAAAATTTACCATATTAACTTATAGAGTTTACGTTTGAGTCCCGCCCAACAAAATAAGTACTTACAAACTATTCTCAAAAAAAAAGAAAGAAAAGAAAAACTAAGTCTTTTGCTTTTTCTAGTTTAACAGTTAAAACGGTTAATTTAAACGGTCATACGAAAAAAAAATGTTATAATTTGTTTATTAAACAAAATAATATGCAGTAATTTCTTGAGTTTGTTTTATTTAAATATGATTACCGTAATAAGTGTACCGTAATCATGTTTATCGTTAAAGCTTAGGATAAGATTACTACAAATTCCATTCAATATTTCTTATCAGGATTCATTAGATTTTCATCTTGCACGTTTATGTATTCTGGTAATTTTATAATTATATCAAGGCCTTTGTAATTTCGAACAAAAAATGTTCCATCACTTGTCAACTATCGGAAATTTGGAACAACTAGCTATTTATGTACGCCTAAATTACCAGCATTTTTTTGTAAAAATAGGTGTAGTCATCTATACAGTTACACCTCTTGCTTTATTTTCGAATTAAACGAAACGGAGCCTTTATAGGTTTGCAAAAAATCTATACAGTAAAATTGTGTATTTGCTTACAGATCTCTTGTATAAGGAGTTCATAAGTATGCGTATATCAACAAACACTTGTATATTTTATTAATTTAATCATACACAGGGATATAGTATTCGGAGCTAAACGTTTTTTTTAAAGTAAGATGTTTCCAGAAAGATCAGGATAGTGATTTTATTTCATACGCAATGGTGTAAACGATGACGTCACAAACCGTTCGTACATCTTCTCTGAAGTGATAAAAACTTTAATGATGGATACTTCTAACTTATCTATGTTTTTTCGTTGGTCTGATAATAGCGGAAACTGGCTACGTAGGGCATACCTGACTTTACCGCTAGGATGTACCGCAGGCATGACTATACCACTATAATACAACACGTCGCGGCGTTGACCCAAGTCGTGCCCTATCTTTTGTACAAGAAGCGACTACTCAGATGATCCTGACTAAAAATTACGTTTCCACGTACATTCGAATATCATCTACGTCGCTATCATTATACAGCCGTGCCGGTTCACCATTGAATTGGCTACAAAACTAAAAGGCGTGATTCAATAAAGCACGCTTTTGTTGTGCAGTACTGTTTCCCAAGGCGTCAACGTTATTTTGTTTTTTTTACATGAAATACAAATCCATCACTCTCATCTTCTATATTAAGTAAATTTAATGTTTCAAATGTAATAATCATGACCGCGTGAAATAGTAACAGGAATGCCAGCAGAATTTCTTCGTTGAATCGCAATTCCAATTGAACGAAAAATGTACCAACCCTCGTGTCACGAGTGGAGGCAATAAAACGGATTGTTGTTTGTTTCAGAAATAATGCCGATAAATAATTAAACTTATATACAATGCTGTCGTTCATCGAATTTGACGTAAATTAATTTAAACCTTTTAATGAATGCAATTATGCATAATTTTACAGCTATTTTTTTTATTTATACTTTAAAGAAAATATTTTCCTTGGTTGCACGACGGTCAAATATGTCAAACAAAATCTTTGTACAAACACGATTAAACGCGGTAAAAAGCAGAGATTGTCGAAAATCTGGCACAAATTCTTTTGCGTCATGAAAATTGTTTAACAACCGGGTCGAGTGCAGTCACCAAGCCGAAAAGACTTTTTTACTAGAATTTGTTGACGTAAACACGCGTCTGAACTACGTGCCTTGATCTCCTAATACAAGGGAAATGGGAAAGCAAATACTGCCTTTTTATAATAGATTTTTTTATTCAACCATAATCGTTTCGGTTTATTTAAAAATAGAAGCGAATAGTATAAATGTAATAGATGTTTTCGAATGATTTTGCAATACAGATATCTTTCAATTTATGCGTAAAAAAAATGTAAACTGTTGTTTGTTCCATATTTATTTTCGGTATAAAATACATTTGTAACCGCTAGCAGCTTTACATTTAATATAATCAAGTGAAGTAACAATTCATAACTTTAGAAAAGTTATTTGTTATATTACTACGTATCGGTTTCGTATAAGAAATAACTGTGTGTGGTATATAAGCCTAGCTTGAAATTAAGTTGTATAGTAAGAACGTAAATATGAGTAAAATTCACGAGTTACGTAAAACGAAACAAACAATAGACGTTCAAAACATTGAAAACGTTAAAGTAGAAAGCTTACAGAGAAAGGGCAATATAAAATCGTTAAGACTTTTTACATTGTTACTATAAGTAACGAAACGTGGCTTTCATGTTGCGATTCATACGATTTCACCTATAATTTTGTACTTAAAAATGATAATCATAAAACAATCGTTGCCTTAAAAATAAACTTCAAATGCATTGAACAGAATTTAGAGCAGAATCTATAATAAATAGTACTTAAAACATGAACTTATTGAACTCCTTTAGAAAGGAGAAGACTAACCAGGCTTTAAGTGAGATCGTCTGAGTGCCAATTATTATAAGTCATTATATAGCTAAACAGTGATACTATGTAGTTATAAGCTCTGGTTTAAAGTGTAAGTAAGCCAGTGTCATTACAGGCATAAGAGAAATAATGTCTTTAATAGAGCTATTCTGTAAGATGAAACTTTAAACTCATCAAAGAATACGATCTTCACTAAAATAAAGAAATGTCGACATTTCGAGTTCCATTTGCGAAATTGATCTATAATTGCAATATTCAAGGGGTACATGTAATAAAATTTTAGTACATTTTTTCTATTTTTAACAGTACAGGGTGAGAGTGATTTTTTTTTTAAATTAGTTCATACCGAATATCACCCCTTATCTTAATATTTGTTTATTTGAATGTCGAGTACAGTGACCGCTACCAATATATATTATACTAGAGAGGCAGACAGTTATTTAGTGTCGTGTGTAGAAGATGAAATACAAATTTGAAAGTTATTACGAGAAAAGTCCTTGTCCGGGATTTAAAACGGCTGTTTTCCGAAAAAAACTCACTCTTCATAGTTCTAAGTGAATGTTTATTATTCGCAACTGTGTTAAAAATGATTCCTTTCAAGCATTGCAAAGCATTTCCAGTTATAAAAAAAATATTATTAGGTACCTTGTCTCAGTTATTTTATTTACATTATGTGTGTCAATACCCAACATATAATCATAAAATACAAAAATATATGTATATTAATGATCAATGAAAGAAAAATAATTTGATTCTCTAGCTCATATAACATTTTAAATCGCTGTTGTCCAGCTGCGTAAAATACCACTCTTGGACTAGCGCATCAATCTTTTGAACTGTAACATAAAAACGTCCAATATATAAGTTTCAAATTTGTTGTTGTTTCCCGCTTCGCGCTGTCTAAGCGCGAAAGTCATCCATCAACAATCGGATGCAGATATCATTTAGCTTATTATCGCTTCTCTAAAACCATCATTATCATTCCTCCTGTCATGCTCACTTAAAATCATACCACGTCATTGTTGTAATGATGGTGTATCGAGGTCATCATCGTATCGTAAGCAAGCCATTTTGATTTCACAGACACTATACAGTAATCAGAAACATCAATTATTTCCCTTAACGCCTTTACGCACTACCGGTCGGCCGATGATAATAACGGGTTGCTTGCTCACCCAGAAAGCGTTCCGATCTGTAGGATACAAAGGGCAGTTTTTGGATTGATTCCATTCCGTATGAAACAATTTGTAACGTATTTACATTATAAATTATTTCAATAGTCACGCTTGATGAGTATGTTATTTAATTCTAGAAGGAAACTCTCATTAACAAAGCAATATTTTACAAATTACTTTGTATATTATTACTTCATTAGACGTAGTGCTACACAAGTGTCGATTAGTATAGATGAACTCTCATTCTTGTTTCTATAATCTCATGGAACTACATACCGAAGCACAGAAACTACCAATTTTAAATATATATATGAGACAACATCACATACTCTGATCCCAATGTAAGTAGCTGAAACACTTGTGTTATGGAAATCAGAAGTAACGACGGTACCACAAACACCCAGACCCAAGACAACATAGAAAAGTAATGGTAATCTACATCGACTCGGCCGGGAATCGAATCCGGCACCTCAGAGTAGCGTACCCATGAAAACCGGTTTACACACCACTCGACCATGGAGGTCGTCAATTTTCAAATAGAATTGCTACTAAAAATCAGCAGCGTCATAAACATGTCACTAGACCAATGACTATCTTTAGGTCAATATTAACTTATTTCTTAGTTCAACGTAAGACTTTTATTGCCTGTATATAATGCCACGGGGTGAGAGCACACTTCAACGAATCTCATCTTGTCTATTAATAGCATAATAAAAGTAAGGATTACTTAATGATATATACGGTACTGAGCAGTAAAATTATGTTTTATATTCGATATAAAACCATGGAGTTGCGAAAATTAAGATAAATACAACGGTTAATAATGCAGAAGTATTATCTATTTATTTTAGTACTTCACGATTACCGCCCGCTAAGAATTGACACGGGGTATTCAGAAACGGGTTCACGGCTTTCTGTGAAATCGATATTGATTTATCAATGGTCTGTACCAGTTATGAAAATATTAAAGTTATTGATAAAAATAAAATCTTTTATGAATTATTTTTGGCAGGCAGACAATAAAATAAGTAGCCCGATTTTAAGTAGTTATTTCGTCTTAAAATTATGACTCTGCAAGGAGCCCTTTTTATAATGAATTCGCTGCCAACTATGCTCTTAAATTAGTCTCTTGAGTCTAATTATATCGCCATACTTATACCTACTTAAAATTAGTTTCAGTATTATAAAATGCTTATGTTTGATTTTGGAATATCTTGAAATTATTTACAAACCACCTCATTGACCTGACAGATTTTGTATATTTATTTCTTCACAATATAGTACTAAAGTTCAGAGAATAATATAAAAAAATATGTTTATTAAATCTCAGCATGATTGATGTCAGAATTTCTCCTGAACATTGCAGATTTATTCACATTGTTTTTCACACAATATGATGTATATTGTCTTCGATTGCGTGTCGTTTAATGTGTACTATAGTTTCTGGGTGTCGACCAGTGTCAGCTGATTGATATGACTGAATAGGACTAACTAGTGACTAAAAACTAAATTTGTTGCTAACCGGACGAGTAATGATATCGCGTGCATGTAATGGATCTATGAGGCATCTGTTTTCAATTATTTTCAAAATAACAAGTCTGGACGTGCAACAACTTTGTAATTTGCAACGTATACTTAAATTATATGCTACGTTGAACGTCAATGCATTTCGCTTTCTATACTAACTTGATCCTCATTTGGTTTTTTATTTCATCCAAGTAATGGATTAATGAATGCGAGAAAGCGAGGATCTGGTCTGATATAGCAATTCCTCGTTTTCTTCAATCATTATATAGGGAACAATGTATGGAGCTTCCATGTTAATCGGATAAAAAGATTCTCTATGCATTGTTAAGGGTCAGACGCTTTTATTGAATAAATTTATTATTAAAATTGACATTTATTACACTGCGGAAGAATAAATATAGAAAATCGATTTCTTCGCACATTTTTACGGTTTGCAATTTTAATCAAAGCAATTTCTTAACCATTATTGACAACGCTAATAGAACTGATTGCACAGTAAACGCATTATTACCCACGAGAGATTGTGGGAACTCAAGAAGTAAGGCTCAGTGAACCCTTCCACCCTTTTTATTAACAGTGAGTAAAATAAAACTATGTATCAGAATAGAGATCTTAATGCCTAATGATGTAAGGACGATTGTTCTGTGACGATATATAAGCTTAGGCTTAATACATCTGAGCTTTTGTAAAACAGCTTTTTGTTTAAATTTTTACCATGACATTCATTTCAATCTTAATAACATAATGCCGAGTGCGTTTGCAATGCAATATACTGACATTCACGCACGCATTCAAATTAGTATGTATATGATGTTTAAATTAACGGAAATGTTATAAAAACATGATTAATGCATCAGCTTATATATGTGTCGGAAGACAAACGGATGTAAGGATTATTTGATTGTAAATGGTATACCAAGAATCATAAACTATTTACTACATTGTGCTTATTACAATATTGTTGTTGGAGAATTGTTGTGTGACGGTGGAAAACTCGATTATGTGCTTACCATACACTTACCATACAAGTTAAGTATCAATTTGAGGATGTACTGGACAAGGACCCCAGTCAATGCTGTGTTAATACATTGAATTAGATGTAATCTGAATCACATTACTACAATGAAGTCTGGCATAATATTCTTCTTGAAATCAAGAGTCGCAAATATTATTGCAATAAAAATTATATTTGCGGCTCTTTTCAAACTTCATACCGATGTGAATTAAATTAAAACGTATAGTTTATATGATTGTTTACACATTGATGAAGTGGATTATACTTTAAAAGAAACTTGTCAAGTAAAGAAAAATAAAACTTATAACAGATAAACATTTTAATTAGATATAAAGGAACTCGTGTGATGAGCAAAAGGCAGTATACGTATCCATGTAAACGGAAAACGGAAAATCTATTTATGAAACAAAAGTAACGGATGTGCTTTCTAAAATAGACCTGATATATTAAATATGGAGTTCTCAAGAAAACAGAATCGAAATTGTAACATTGCATCCGGAAACCGGTGAAAGGGAAAAACGATGATAATTTCCTAAGTTGGAGAATTCGCTCAAATTGATAGCAGTTCTGTCGATAAAGACGAAGGTAATTTTTAACTTGTCAGATATACTGCGCCAATCCCAATTAATTGAGGTAAGGGCAGGAGTATGATGTTTAGGTTTAGCAATTGGATTGTTATCATAGCAAAAAGAAACCGAGTTTATTCCTGAGTTAAAAATTTGAATAGACATAAATGTTTTCAATACAAAGAATTCTGTACCACAATTAGATTAGGCGCTGCATTAAATGCTGAGTCATGTAATTTATTATCGCTTAAAATAATCAGTTACTCTGCATCTGTCACCCGAAGGTTCAGTTATTTTATGTTAAAAAATGTCTATAAAAACATTATCCGTTTCAGAGAAGAATTAGCCACGGTCCACCATTCTCTAGTAATCACTAAATTACCGTTGGACCATTCGTCCCATGTAATTCGTTTTAGATCATGTCACTTTTACCTTAGTTGTAGGTGAAAAAACGTATTGGTCGTCAATAGGTTCTATGGAATGAGGTACGAAACCCTACACGTTTGTAAAAAGTACCACCAAAGAAGGTTTTTTACTTTTGCGTATTATATGAAAATTGGATTTATCTTTTTTATTGATTCTATACATATTATTTGCTCTATTACAACGGTTTGACACAGTACAGTTGTTTGTTTTTTTTTTTTTTTTTTAGTAAATATAGTCCAAAATCCTAATACAGTTACAACACTGAAGACATAAACTTGAATAAGTGAAGATCCTAACGCTCACACAGACGCACTTTAAATGATAAACTTTTCATTTTATAGTGTCTTCTCACGCTCACTAAGGCTTCTCGTAGACACTAATGCACGGTACTTCCTTCATGAGCTAGGGCTTTTTTTTTAATTTTGTTTAATAAAAAAAGAAAAAACGTATAGTTGATCTTTATCTATAAATTTAATAACTTAACTAAATTTACTTATTTATAAAGTACTGTTCTTCGCAACGGCATAACATCAAAATAATCAACACTTGTTTTTATATAAGGGAATCTAAAACTGTTTCAAAAGTCTAATTATCATTCATGTGAAACTTGTGATTCGAACCCGGGACTTCATTGTAGAAGCCGAACAGGCTGACTACTAAATACTAAAAGTGACTACAACCAATGTAGTCATATAAGCGCATACGAGAAAAGAATAAAAAAAAATATAAACGTCATGAGATAATATGGTAGTACAAAGTACTTAAATTAAATATAAGCTTGTTTGTTATGCTGGTGGCTTGTAAAACCTCTTTTTATAAGCAATTCACCTAAGATTTTTTATTCTAGTAATAACATAATATCCCAGTGCTTCGTATTCTGACATTTGCTTATTTCATTACTGACTATGAATGCATGAAATTACATATGGTTATTTTTAAACCGGTACGAGTAACCGATGTAATCGTAATTTCCGAAACAGTGGATCTTCGCTTGTAATGTGGACTAGCTGAGTTTTGCATACAATAAAGTAGCCATACTTAATCCTTGGACGTAGAGATCCTCAATCGCTTTTATTTTGTCGCGTATATGAACTAATATGAACTAATCTTAAAAAACCATCCCTAAAACTTTTCTTTTCTCATTGGTAACCATTTTACCGATGTTGTTACATCACTTGTATCTATAAGCAAATTCATTCTCCGTTTATTTCACTTTTCGAACCGAATAAAACCTCCTTACAGTATACATTAATTACGGCGAGACGTCATTCAGAAAAAAATAAAGATTGCGCTTTTTGACTAGAACGTCAAATAATAATATATATTATTATACATAAAATATTATATTAAAATGATTAAATTCATTATTCAAGATCAAAATATCTCTTCTCATTTCTCCATCTTCAATCATTGGCGCGATTAACCATCAAATAAAATTACTTAACGATTCTTTTTTTAAAACACTTGAATAGTAATTATTTTTGTATTGATAAAACGTAAATCAAACATGATTGGCGTAAGCTGACGCAAATGAAACAAAGTAATAACTAATGAGAACATAATTCAATGATAACGATCAGATTTTCGTATAAACAGAGGTCGCACGCGTACCTGCGGAAGTCACGGGTTAATAGCGAGTCATCGTATGTATGTCAAATCATTGTGGGTCAATGGAACATTGCAGCACGCTGCGCTTTCTTGCAGCGTATTCAGATAAAATTACCTTTATACATGAGAGGGCATGATTTTTTTTTATAACATTCCTTTAAGTCTAAATTAATAAATTTACTGATTATAATGGAACGAAAAAGAAACAATTTTCAACGTCTTATCTACATGTGATTATGTAGTCATATTGAAATTTAGTCAAACGCTTTAGTTAACATTTAAATTTTCGATATTATTAATATTAATATTTAGATTATAATATAACGTCAATACTAATTTTGTCATCGATTCTAATCGCTGATAAATATGCAACAGGAGGAACAGTTACGTCTTAGATAAAACAAGTTAGCGGTATCTCCAGTTCGCACAGTAAGTGTTTATGCGTAATCGACTGGTTTTGACGGGACTTTCAGATACATCCTTGATAAATTCTTCCTTGTGATAAAATGATATATATCTTAAACAATTATAATTCAGAACAGTGATGAAACTTTTAATTAATCGCATAGGAGGTTATTGTATTTCTATACGTGTTGGGTATTGGAAATCAACATTACATGATATCGTATGAAACTTTTAGTCCAAGCGACACCAATAGAAAAGAAAATATAATATCGGTCTAATAATTTGATTTGACCGGAAAGAGTATTATTAGAAATAATTTATACTTTTAAAAGTCAATAATTCATGAAATCCTGTCCTCTAAGAAAGCCATTGTCCTTTACCATTTTTAAACATTGAATCGTACAACAAAACTAATGAACTGCACTTTTGTGATATTTTGTTTACAAACATGTCGTTTGTTTATCGAACTTTAACATTCATAAAACTTATACTTATTGGTGTTTTTTTTCGCTTAATCTTGTTTAATACAACTTCTATTTCACGGAAGATTTGTTTTTATACATACTGTTTAGAATTTCGTCGAACATAAAACCGAAGCTAATTTCTCGCGACCACAGAAATACAGCATCGTAAACTTGTCAATGTGAAGTTAATTCGTTTATAATAATAGTTTTATATAGGTCTTAAGTGAAAATGACCTATCCGTGGTTTGTAAGTTTAAACAGTTAATCTGTAGTAATTATGATCCGAGAATTGTGCTGTGGGAACGAAGATCTGTGTTCTTGATTCGAGATGTAAGTGTAAAGATTTTCCACATCGGATCCACGGAAATTATAGATCCGAGATAACATATGAGTATAAATTTTCACAATTCTACTTAGTTTAGATTTTATTATAATGACTAGCTATTGTGTTCCTGAATTATTTCGCACAGACCTTATGAATATACAGCTAAAGTTTAATTTCCTGATAATGCTCACATTGACCTGAAATTTGTTAATAATGTAAAAAGTTTACAGTTACAAATCATTCAAAATCCAGAATATTGTACGTTAACAGTTATAGCTGTAGCCATTCTACGCACACATAAGTATTATATATGTATTTATTTTCACCGATTTAATTTGGACAATTTAAACTTTGTTACATTGAGGTAGGACCCAGGCACCTCTGTACGCAAAACATACCGATTATACTTTTATCTAGGGATTACTAGGATTTTGGACTATCGTCCATTTCGCGATATTATTTGACTCGTAAGAATTCTTTTCATAATGAAAATTTGATTTTATGATTTCTCTCCTAATTAATAAATATCCATTGGGGTTGCAGTTTCAACTGTTTGAAGTGTTTTGGGATATCTATCAAAAATATATTAAGATAAAAATGCTAGGCATAGAGTAAAGTTGAATCGATATTTTCGGTAACGCTGTTTGGTATGGAATGTACTACAATAAAACAGCAAGATATTATAAAAAATACATTAAGAAAACACGCATTGGCCTTCAATAAGATGTCATTATTTAGAAATGACTTCTCCGTCACGTTTTATTCATTCTCATCATTCCACACATCAGTCTAGCCGAGATAAATCTCTCAATTATAAATTACTGTCATAATATTATATTTCTTCTTTATATTAGTTTGAGATAACATTGTATAAATAGTATGATTCTTCATACTAAATCTCTAAAACTAACATGAGCTTAAAATACTTAAATTTCGTTTGTTATTTTTGCCTTTAAAGACGCGGCTGAGTTATATCAAATCTGATATCAGATGGGAATCATCAATCCGTTAACCCACATTCATCAACCGGCATTGTGAATTCGTAAAGATAACTCCGGTATATTTTATGGACCGATAATATCTCTGATATTGTTCTCTCAGCAATTGCTATGAACTGGATTATAACTTTCCTAACATGATAGACGATTGGTTTTGAAACGATATAAATCATGTTCAATTGTTTTTTCTATTATTTACATAAGAATACCGATTTGTAAGTGAGAACAGTTGTAAATACAGCGGTACACTCATGTTTGATTTTAAATTAGAAATGGTTCGAAAGTTAAAAATATGAAATGATAATTGACGTATAAAGGTAAATATTAAAAAAAAAAGATTTTTGTGTGTCGCTAGTGAAAAAAAGAACTATATTTTTTTTTTTACAAAAAAGAACGCGTACGAAACAATGTATCTGAAAGTTTTGCTTCTTAAGTCATTAAAGATATTTGCGATTGGACGAATTTGCTTTGGTTTTTTTTTTCTTATATTTTCAATATTGCGTGGTGTAGTTAAGCGTGACGCGTCGTTTTGTCGAGTGCTCTTGCCGACACGGTCTACATGCGTCGAGTATCCGCCGAGTAACCCTTGGTTTCGGTTCTCAAGTTTTTTTCTCGGCGGAGAAAGTATTGGTTTTCTGTAATACATGAACATTTAATGTGGTTACATAATTTTTACGACCATAATTTGAGAAAATATAATCCAAAATCGTAATTTTGTTTAATCTTATCAACGGAACGAACAATTATCATACTACATTTGATTATTTCTCACGCAATATTGAATACACAAATACGGTTACATTACTTTAATATTATCTACGTATATACAAGTATAATTATACAAATATAACCATTATACTTTTTAATGGCGTATTGGCATGGATCACTAATATAATTATTTCTTAGTCTTTTCTCTTCTTAATCAAGATTCCATCTTCAATAAAAAATATACTTATGTAAGATATTTTCTGAACAAAGAACATGTACAAAAGAAAATCACTAATTGTTTTCTCAGTGATAACGAATATAAGCTAAAATCTACCATTAATAACTGAATATACTAAAATGATTACAGGGATGGCTTGAATTTAAATTTAAATGTTAAAAGCAGTTAGTATTTTTTCCTAAAATGAATGATTCTAAAGAATGAAACTTAATCACATTGTTGACCTCCAAAAATTATTTCCAATGAGCGGTACCCAAAACGGTATTACGGATGACTATGTAATTGAAATTTTAGTTAAGTGGGATTTTTCTAGCACGACCGCAGCTTCAAATTCTAAAGTGAAACGTAAGGTTGGAAACCGCTTTCCTATTATGTTCAAAAGTTTTTGTCACGCGTCTCACTGAGTTGCATTGTTAGAAACCATCGCTTTACTCGATTGAGGTGGATGCCGTGCGATACTCGACTTGATAATGTTTCATCTTCCGTGATAGCTGATGCCTGCAAGCCCCAGTTATTGCGTAGCAAATATGCAATCAATTCTCTGCGATTAACAAGTGTTTGTTAAGCTGAAATGGTAATTGTATTCGACTTCGCTTCGGAATCACGAATTTATTTTTTTTCTTTACATTTACATTTTTCCTCATTTTCTTTATATGAAATAGTACTTTAATATCTATCTTTGATTAGAATATCGTCGATTCAATATGAATAATGAAATTATATTTTGATTAGGTAGTAGGGGTTTAATGAAAACGCAACCTGATTTGAATGCGAAGTCTGCGGTTTGTTCAGAAGTGGAATTGTGCTCGCTATTAGTCTTTGAATTCCTGCTATAGCATAAGCCACAAATTGTCCGTGGATTACTAGTGTCATTATATCTTAGTCTTGTAAAATACTAAGATTTTCCGACGCGGATGGTTGATGTTCTAACCTGTCTCTCTCCGTTATAATATCAAGAATAACTTTATCTTAAGATATTATAAGCAATTCTTGTATCCGTTTCACGTCTACATCGGGAATGTAATTGCGTTATCATGACATCTAATGGGAAGTTTACGGCTAACGACGTGATTTTTAACATTACTCATTTGAAAATTCTTTTTAAATTAAGACATTATTTTTTCATTAAACAGAAGTAAATCATAAGTTAAAATAGTTATTAGTGTCTTTAAGAACAGTGTATTGACTCCCCATAGCTGACCAACGGCTTCTTCACCTAATAAGGAGTAAAACGAGAAACCTAAAAGTCTTAAAGAGACAATCATTCACTATTAGTATGCTGGACATGCATGTCTTAGAAATTTCTCCAACACTTTCAGCTTATTTAATTTCTTCTTTCTTATAAAAACCCAACGCTGTTTGCCTCTTGACCTCATGAGGTTTGGCGCTCGTTTCATTAGGCTACTCCAATGTAGATGACGTTTACACGTGGATTATAATTTTATTGCCATACTAAAATTAAGCACTTGAAAACTCAGTGATCGGCACTTATAGAATATCAATAGCTCGTGGCAAATGGTTACCACTAATTTAGTGCTTGAAAGTCAGTCGTGCTCACATTTGAACGGACTCAACTAACGGATGACTATCCATTAAGAATCACGTATGCTATCCAATAAACCTCACTAGTATCGAGGCTAGTAACTCAATTACCCTTTACGTATTAATCACGTGTTTTGATTGACAAACAATATAAAAAGATTTCATCACATGTCAGCCGGCTATCGTTATTAGTAAACAGGTTTATGTATATTCTCACTAGCTCCTGCACTCATCTAGATTACAAAATAATTGAGTTGATTACAAGTATAACTAATCTTCCGTTTTTATGGTATCTAATGCATACGTAACTTGCTGTAACATCAAATAACAAAATAATATCAGTACGAGTTCTTAATTCGAGCTCAATGTTTACATACGACCTTTTGGTACTATCAGTAATTTTATGTTATGAGTTAATTTGTATCAATAACATACTTTCGTGTAAATCATAAAAGTCTCGTTAGAAGTAAAAATTTCATTGCATGAATACTACAATTGTATTTATTGTATATTCATCTCTAGACCAGGTGAATGCGCAGTTAGAATCGTAAATTGAATTCCCACTTGTTAAATTTTATTGGCCATATACGTATATATTGCATTATCGTCGTCATAAACTCTTCAACTGAAGCAGCTATTCAATTTTAATGGACATGCAAAACTGAATACCTGTTGTAGTAGTTTCAAGTTTTTTAAAAATCTAAACCAATCTCCATAAAACTTATAACAGATGATGCAGCTCGTTTTGGAGAACGTTGTAGTACGTTATATTATGATTTACAACTATTGACGTTACAATTGTGAATTTCATATTCTTGCATTAAATCATTCAGAATTCAAAAGGCCAGAGTTAAATACAATATGATTCAAGATTACTAAACCTATTTTATAAATTCTTAATGTAAGTATAATTTGTTTTAAAATACGATCACCTTAAAATTACACAGTTTTACGCCTAAATAGTTGAATTATTCGTTGTAAAGGAGGTATAATGTCGTCGTGTAGCATACAATAACCATTTTCCCCGCAGTTACATCCATATAAGGTCGAGATGAAAAGTCGCCGTCTCAATGATTGGTTTGAATAATCTCACGGTGTAGCGCGAACCGAGTAACGGACTCCGTCGTTTACATTACTATAACCCCTTGACACAGTTATTTAGATCTCTCTTCGAAAAGTGATCCCTTAATTTCCCGCCTGTCGTGTTTCATTAATGTTCGAAAATTCTCAAGGAGTCTGTTATATCTCAATTTGGATGTCCGTTGCGTTTGAAAAAAGAGGAAATGAATTGTTCCCCCTTTTAATGTTTATTCCTTTTGAACGAGTTTTAATTTTTTTCCTATTATGTGTCATTGTGATTTGAAATTCTTTAAAACTCTTGGATCGTTAGTTCGGGCTGGTATAAAGTTAGGTATTGTAATTAATCAGTTGCGAAATTTTAACTATCATTCAGCTATTAAAATTTGCAATTCCATCGGAATATGAGAATGAGTGTATACCAAGAACACCTGTGTTAATGCACATAGTATTTCTTCATCCAGGTTATATGTCATCTTCGAAGTTGTTGAGGAAGATGTACATACACGTATAAATTTCTTTGGTAATAGGGTTTTGTGTAAGCCTGTCTGGTATATATCATCAACTCATCATATATTCTACCAAGTAATCATACATAGTATTGTTGTGTTCCGGTTTGAAGGGTGCCTATGTGCAGGTACAAAGGTCATAAAAACATGGTTTCCAAGGTTGGTGTCGCATTGAACATGTAAGGAATAATTGAAATTTGTTACTGCAATGTGTATGTGTGATAGTGACCACTTACCATCGGGTGGAACAAATATCTGTTAGCCTACCTATTTCATAAAAAATAAATGCTTAACAACGGAACCATATTATTTTCAAAGCTATAGCAAATTTTATGGAAATAGTAGCCGAAAAGGAAATCAGAATGTTCTAGAAAGTGCTAGTAAAACAATATTATCTACACTTGAAACTCGTATGCGAGGTTTGTAGATATGGAAAACGTCTTTCGAAACAACCACGATAAAACGAAGATGAACGTATGAGAAAAATGGTGTGGGATGTTCGTTAAGATTTATTAGTTTTGTGCGTTTGTTGAAGCGATACGAGCGAATATATATTGTAATGATTGTTTATCGCTGCTGTTAGTACAAAATGTCCTTCATGAAAATTGCATCGTAATTTAAATAAATCAATAAAATTTTAATATTTTACTCCATTTTCGCATAGTTACTAATGTATACCGAACGTGTTAAAATATATGTATTTTTAATACAGACATAAATAACATAACATACGACCTTTCACACCAACAGTATTTAAATTATACGAATCCTTAAAACGTCAAGTTAATTTTGTTTTAAAAAGTACTTTTAAATTTTTAAGCTAAAATGTGACTTACGTCTTATTAAAGTGAAAGGACGTTGATACTACTTATATAGTTATTTTTACATTTTATTTATACGCATAAACTTCTTTTTTAATTTCACTTTTAACGTCGCAGCCTGATATATTTATCGCATACTTTACGTATAATAATGTTTTTAATTTCACCGAGTCCACGTAATTAGGCTCTTGTGTATAAATATTAAAATTTAAATTATAATAAACTAAAAATAGCCAGGCGTTGTCCAGCTTGTATATCATTACATAGTATACAACAAAGTCGCTTACCGCTGTCTGTCCCTACTCCCTATGTATGTTTAGATTTTTAAAATTACGCAACGGATTTTGATTGTGAGGGGAAGGGCCTTCCCCTTGGAAGGAATAATACATAGACAATATAGTTAAGAATTATCGACATTACTAGAAGCATGCGTAACTGGGGCGAGCCGCTAGTATACGAATAATATACACGAATAATCACGGCGTTCAATTGAACCGTGTAAGATAATGAATTGTAGATGCATCTAGTGGCGTGTTAATATGTGAACAGTAAGAAGACTTCTCCATAGAAAATACATATACGGGCCAACTTTTATTCTAACTGCTCACAGTATAGAAATCTATTTATCTCAAATAAACATACTATAATCCATATTTATGTATAAGTTAGTAAACAACTAATCGTTCCATTGTATTTCAATAAACTCACAAAGTACAGAGCGAATCGAATTTTGTGTAATTTAATACGGCTTCTTAAATTT
Organism: Vanessa cardui; assembly: GCF_905220365.1. Taxonomy (NCBI): domain Eukaryota; kingdom Metazoa; phylum Arthropoda; class Insecta; order Lepidoptera; family Nymphalidae; genus Vanessa; species Vanessa cardui. Next base: position 8,159,394 of record NC_061135.1, read on the forward strand.
TTTTGCTGTTTCAATTTGAACGATTTCCGCACTGCTGGCTTCTTGTTCTGACTTGGGGCCCTTTTGCATGGAAATCGGTCCGATTAATTAACGGCTTTGATTGTTGCGATGTTTTTCATTGAATTACGAAATTGTATTCTACTTGACTATATGTATGTAATGTTTTTAAATACTAACTGTGGATTGGCGGATTTGTAATACTCAATACTACAACAAATTCGCTTGTAAAGCAACAGTTAAAGTTTAGTTTGTAAAGCAGTTGATATATTACGTTATGTTAGTGGTAAGGTTGTGTGTGTACCACCCACTCGTCACAAATTCTAGCGCAAAACAGCAATACGAGTACTTAGAAATGCCATGTTCCGGTTTGAGTGAGCCATCGTAACTACAGGCAAATAGTACAAAACTTCTTAGTTGCCATGTGGAAGTGCATGCAACTTCATTTGTTATTTTCTTACAGCCCCGCATCGTGGTTAATAGCGGTTGTGACAACTTACCATAGGTTAATCCATTTGATAATATGCCTACCTTTTTTAAAATTAAATCAAAATATAAATGATTCAATACTAATCAAGAATTTTAAACAACCAATTAAACGGTAAACTACCGCAGTTTCGGTGTAGATTCTACCGAGAAGAACCGGCGAAAGACTCAGTAGTTCTAAAGTGTCACACATTCCAACAGTTGATGACATTATTAGTTGGTTGTGAAAATGACAGTTTCGCGGCTACATGAAGATAGCTATCTGTAAATTTTTAACCGCGTGCCTAGTAGTGACCGTTATCACAATGAGTTAGAAAATTGGTTCATACGGTTACTAAACCATTCATGCTTTTATCGTGATACAGCTCAATCGCATTAGATATAATCTTATTAATATAATCACATATATGGCCGTAAAGACCACATAGCTACGAGAATACTATATTTAGAAGCGTGAGACCTATGTCAGAGGTGAGTTGAAACTCGATTGTGCCTCTACAGACTAGTAATATAAGTATACCTACATGGTTAGCAAATACAGTAGATTCTTTTACCCTGTAACAATGTAATATTTATAATCTAGTTTAAAAGTTTATAAAAAACTTTTGGTAAAAATGTACAAATTCCTGAACTCAATAAGGTAAGCAATACCTTAAATATCCTTCGACTTAGGTGATAAGACTATATCAAATTAGTGCATTTGTCATTTTAAATAGTAAAACTGAAAAAGAGATAGTCTCAACGACAATTAATATTTGAATAATGTAAATAAATCGACTCTTTATTGGTTTAGATGTCTTTAGCTACAATTACCTACTAGTGAAGTTCTTGAAGGGGTAAATGTATGATTACTTTCTTCAATTATTATTCGTAAATCAAGCAATACACATATCTCGTAGGTATGTGGCTGGTAAAATCGACGGACTCATATATCAATTATTTATAACGAATTGAATGGTGAGCGTCAAATAATTATACATAAGTACATTATTATCATATTATGAGAATGAAATTATTGACAGTTCAATAAGGCACTCGTAACGACGTGAAAGTGACCATTGTGTTCCGAGTGACCACGTGACCAAGGTCGGTCATACACAAAGCAAGTGCCTAATAACTGATGTGCCACTCAGACGGTAACTCATTTAGTAAAATGAAAAGACTATTTCAATTCATTCGTACCTTTAATCTTTATTGTTACTCGGCTTATAGTCTGTTACAATAGCCTTTGAGATTATCAGACCGAATTAAACTTCGGTTAATATTTGTAACTTTCAATCGTAACGCTGTCTCTATAAATATTTTGGTTTATTTGTTTTTAGTCTGTATGTAATTGTGGTTGTAACTTAATCTAATTTATAGTTTTCTTTAGTTCTATCACAAGCCGTACCTTCATATGTTGTTTGAAACATATTTTTATTTATTTATTGTAAAAGTTACACCATCGATTTATCACTGAACACTTAAAAATAATATTTTTTATGGGTGACATTCGAGGTGATACATCTTTATAGGTATAAACAACATTAAAACATTTTCCACGAAAATATTTTTATCGTCTCAAATGGCCTTGAGCTTAAATTGTCGTATATATTTTATGTAAAATGATCTTAATATTACACGGATAGTGCCTGCAACGGTTCCTTAAGATATAATAGATGCATCGTACGAAGTATTCTGGAATTGCAGTCTCCCGGGCACAAAGCTTAATTAAGTTAATTAATCGAATTCCTCACTCGCGGCACCCAAAAGGTTAAGGTTCAAATTCTGGTATGTCGATTCTAATGCAATTTTCAAAATACATTTTCATAGCATAGCTAATTCTTAATGAAAGTTAATTTGAAGCTGAATAGACTAGACTTAAAAATAAATGTTGATAATTTTTTTTTATGTTGGACAACATCACATACATTACGCTGATTCCAATCAAATTCATGAAAATCAGAAATAACGACGGTACCACAAACACCCAGACCCAAGAAAACTAATGAATTTTCTACATAGACTCGGCCGGAAATAGAACCCGGGACCTCGGAGTGGCGTACCGATGAAAACCGGTGTACACACTACTCGATCGCGGAGGTCGTCAATTATATTATATTATTAAATTATTTTATTCTATTCACCAATTTTACATACCCCAGGATATATGATACACGTGTAGAGCAATCTCTATTCCATCGCTTATAGTCCGAAGAGTTGAGAATCCGATACGATCGAAGCATGACCTTGATCCTAATTCCAAGAAGATCTCGACCATTTATTGTGTCTGTCACGAAATTTGAAAAACGTGTTAGTCGAAGCTACACATAGAAATGTCGAAGGAGAAAAAAAATCAACGACGACTTCATCTTTTGATAGTCGGTACTTGCGTTTGCACTTTTATATGTAATTCGATTTCACCTTTAACAATCAACACGTCGTGTCGATAGGATCTTGACCTTGTTACGAGGTACGTTTAACCTTAAATTATTCCTTTGGATGTCGTGCAGAAACGCATGTGAATTACCTAGACACTACTTTCGTTCTGATTCGTGAATAAAACGTTAATGATGTTTTTAATTTGTTACCAAACGTTTCGATTTGATGTGTACGTTTTTAATACAGATAGTTTGATTGGTAATTTGATAATGATATGTGCAAGGGATAAAATATGTTACTATTAGCACTCCTTCGTCCAACCTTCGATTTTATATCCCATAGATATTGCTTACATTTTTTAAAATTCGAATGAAATGTCTGAAGTAATGACAAAATATCATAGTAAAAGTTTAAATGATTACAGATGCTCTATTATTCAATTAAAAATATTAACTATTCTAACTAGCCAGACTTATGTCGAGAGTTATGTAATATTAAGAATAAATATGAAAGAAAGAGGTGTCAGTTCTTGTATTAAATATAAAATAATCCGCTTTTACAAGAATTTTAATAACGTGAAAGTGCAGTTATTTTATATGTGAAAGGACTTGAAATAAAATCGTAAGTATTGCCAAAGAGATTCCTTTACGATAAAAATGATCCAATCGCACGAATTCCTTAATAAACGACGTAAGCGGCGTACGGTGAAAGCATTTCCATGAATTTTGCGATTTGTTCTCACTTATCACAACTAGATAAAGATGCGTGTGATAATATATAAATAAAGCTGGCAGTGCCCTGTGTTCAAGATGATTACTGAGATATAAAACAACCACATGCCTTAATTATAGTAGTCTTAAAAACATGTTCAATAATTATTCATATACTGTGATATTAACTTTCATTCAATCTAATGAAGTAATTTTATTCCATCTTTGAGAAACTAAACAGATTATTAATAGTCTAAGACCACGACGGCACGAGTCAATGGCGCGCAAATTTCGCTGAATGCGTGAAGAGCATATGTAGTCGAGAATTTTGCGGGCAAACTTTGCATTCATTCCGGGCTACAGCATAGTAACATAAATAAAGTTTGACCTCAGCCAAACCAGGGAAATTGTCAGTCGAGTGATACATACGTGCTCGGTCTCCGATGTAGGCTAAAACTTTCGTCCACTTATAACTATTTAAACCGCAATGCAAACAAGAGCAGCGATCACGTGTACGAGATTTGCAGTGGGCCTCGAATCGCTTAGACATCTACGATACAATTTTGCGGCGAATAGAAAAACCAAAGAAATTGTGTATAATCGACAATCCGTTCTCACTCCGCGCTCACTTCTGATTTTAATTATAAATGACTTTCGAATGACACCTTCCCACGTTCGCATGCTCCAAATACTGCTAATGGCGTTTCTTGCGAACGGATGATCATGGTCTTCAATCGAAACTAAAATACTTCAACGGTAGCAATCACATATATGTTCATATCCATGTGTATCAACTATTTATTCTCGTTTACGGATCTCGTTATATATAAACAGTAACAGATCTGCGAATCGTTATAAAACAATCTTGATTTCATCTCCGGTAATATTGCCTTACTGGCCTGCTACATACAGTTAGTGAGAGGCGAAACCGTCCATTTAAGTATATACCTCTAATCCACTTTTTTTTATAGCACACCGAGTTGTTTATCACCGATGATATCGTTACAGCTTCGAAACGAAAAGTGATCTTGTTTTTTTTTTTTACTTCGTACATAATCCTAGTTTGAACTCTTCCTTTCTAAATTTACTAGAACACATGAATGAGACCACAATCACGTACTTTTGTTTGTTTTTTGAAATTTTTCTTCTTTGTGAAAAAGTGATGAAAGTGAATTTTATAGTGCGTGATCCGTGGGTGGTCTCGCTAAACGCCAATTAAGCTTAAAGTCGCACGAAATAGACAAATTCACACCTTATCTTATTTCACATTGTTTATTTCATTAAATTGTAAATGTTCTAATGAATAATTACATGTCTTAGTAATGTGGTGGAAAAAAAAACATCCTAATATTTTACTGTAATTAATTACTTGCAAGCAATTATATATATATTTTTAATGACGCCGAAGAAGTAGTACTTCTCACGCGTATGTATATAATATTGCGTGAATTTCTTTTTTTTTTTTATTTTAATATGTACGCTTTGAACGTTAATTATTAATCATGATCATTACTTGCGTTAGATAACGGCTTGACAAAATACTCGAGATCGAAAAAAGTGCAGACCGCTAGTCGACACAGTGTTTTATTGAACACGATTCCGTAGAGAAGCGCAATAGGCCACTTTTATATAGCAAGTCATAAAATCGTAATCGGCCCAGTTTTTAAGTAAACCATTCCTATATACTTACTGCTCCGTCATAAATGACAAACTTATTACTCGTTGAACACCAATTATTGTAATGAATGTGGAATATTGGTTACTTACATTTTATTACTAGTCTATCTTCTAAATTAATAATTTCGTGCAAGCCTACAATAGACCGAGAGTCGAGATGGCCCAGTGGTTAGAACGCGTGCATCTTAACCGATGATTGCGGGTTCAAACCCAGGCAAGCACCGCTAATTCATGTGCTTAATTTGTCTTTATAATTCATCTCGTGCTCAGCGGTGAAGGAAAACATCGTGAGGACACCTGCATGTGATAAATTTCATAGAAATTCTGCCACATGTGTATTCCACCATATTCCAAACCTTCTCCTCAAAGGGAGAGAAGGCCTTTAGCCCAGCAATGGGAATTTACAACCTGTTGTTGTTGCTGTTGTTGTTGTTGCTACAATAGACCCGGTCCGATTTTTTAGTCGATAACATAATCAGCGAAATTCGTAAAATCAATATAGTTCGATACTTAATCCATGAAATTCTATGAACACACAATTCAACGGGTGGCCATGTTTTTCGGGTCCGACCAGAAAATTCCGAATCCGATCACGGCATTTAGTAAATTTATATTTGTTTAATTTTATACTAACCAAACAAAGCCGCGCTTTCTCATAGTATATAACAAAACAACAGCTAACCTTTTATATGTAAAAGAGCACTAAGCATGTTCCTGAACGCGACAAGTATTACAAATAGTCATATAAACCGCTATGCTTAATGCTTTCTGGTAATGTTACAATCTTCATTTCGAATTCACCGTGTAACACCGCAATTACTGTTTTAAGAATTACTTTGGTCAAGTATAAGCATATGTATGACAAATGCTTTTTTTTAATTTTAAATCAACTTAATTTATTGATGTATTTTTTAATTATATTGTTACTATAAAAGTAGTTATCGAAGGCGGTCTTTTATTGTTTTTTTTAGGGTATACTGGTCAGCATATTTTTTTTTTTTGTTTGGTTCAAGCTGGCTTTATACCAAATTTTACAAACACGGTTTAGTAGTTCGTGAACAGACAGTCACCTTCGCGTGTATAATATTAGTACAAATACACAATAGTATATTATTAAATGGCACGTCCTCTTATATTAAATAGATAATGTTACATTGTCTTTTGAAATTTCTCGAAACAAAAGAGAAATAATCAGATTTACGATATAAATTTACAGTTAAAGACATCAAAACTAAAATTCCATAGCCTAGCGGTAAAAGTAAACATTTAACATTTTTGCACGTATTTTGTGTCGACTCAAAGTAATGTCCTGTTTTAAAACAGATCCGCTACGCTTTCAAATGCGATAGACACGATGTATATCTCAATTTATTGTCATTATTTTTACGTCCATTCGTTTCTAATCTTAAGAATCAACGAAGGTAAATAACATCATCGGTCTCGGATTTACTTTTTCTTTGTAACGTTTTTTCGTAAGCGTTGTAAATTTTTGTTTGCAAATAGTAACATTTTATTACTAGATATTTAACTGCTTATACTAATTCTATGTGATAATATCGAAATATATACAAACGAAATATAACGATGATTACGTACGTACTACATATATAGTGGCTGTAGTTTATTGTAGTTCAATCTTGTTTCACACCGAAGTTTATTAAAATTGGATCAGAAGTTTGACTTAGAATGAGCAACAGGCGAAAAAACATATAGACACTGTTTCTTCTTGTTTATAATATGAGAGTTTAGTATCGTATGTATATAGGTATTTGTGGATTTTGTTACATTTTTTTTTTCATTTCATTAAGATTCCGTACTAACGTGCGTTGGGATAGTAACTTTATCCTGTATATATTTAAAAAATAGATTTTAACATTACTTCATTCTATTTGTCCCCTTAGATGAGCAGATATAGTAAATTGTATACAAGAAATGGTTTGATTATACGCAAAGATAAATCAGTCAAACAATTTATATAAGACGAATAGAAATTTAAAATGAGGCGGTAACTCAGTATTCGCTTTGTGATATTTTATCTTAAAGGAAAAACGATTGAATTGTTCGTTATCGCAATGGAATAAATGTTTTTTTATGTCATTAAAAATAATCTATTCAGCTTTATCTATTACTTAATATGGAAAGCAGTAAGTGCCGTTATATATCATGACATTTAATACATATAGAGTTACCCTTCAACGCTTAATATCTATCAATTTCGCTTAAATTATAACGATATATAAGCCTTATGGAGTTATCAATATCAACCTTATCCCTTTTGCCATTAGGATCATTTTCTTTTAACACGATCTTCTTAATTTACAGTTAAGATTTATATCTTAATAAGGAACTAATACGATGTAAAGTTACTGTATGATATTCAATTAATCTATCCGCAGGCTTTAAAGGGATATTTATTACGGTATATTAAATATTAATATACAATTATTGTGGAATATTAATTATAATAAATAAACTAGATAGTATATTAATCTATAAAATTTAAGTTATTTTCGAAAACATTGTGTAAATTAATTTGTTGTTATTACAAAATTAACTTGAGATTAATCTAAATAAACCACCTCTAATACTAAGCAGAGTAATTATATAATTATTAATTATACTTGGTGGTAGGGCTCTGTGCAAGCCCGTCTGGGTAGGTACTACCAACTCATCAGTCATCAGACAGTGTAACTACAGCCACAAGGGACATAACATCTTAGTTCCCAAACTTGGTGGCACATTGACGATGTAAGGAATAGTTAATATTTCTTATAGCTTCTTTGTCTATGGGTGATGGTGACCACTTACCATCAGGTGGCCAATATGCTCGTCCGCCAACCTATACGATAAAATAAAATAAATAAATTTTAATCACACTTCAATATCGTAACGATTGCTTTCAACACTTTGAATCACATGTAATTTGTGTTCATTTAAATACCAAAACGATATACAATGCCAATCGAATTCCTATTAAAAAACTAATCACCTTTTTCTTTTACGTTATCTATTTTCCTTTTGAAATCGTTTATTTAATTTGGTGCTATGGCTGTGACGAAACATATGTTGTTGTGTGTCTATCGACGTAATCTCGTTGCTTATTTAATTTCACTTTCGATTATGTTTTAATGAATTGAGAGGTCAAACTTCCGAGCGTCAAATAAACTTTCGCCTCAAGCTAAATAATATTATCAAATATTACGCATGCACGATTCTTTTGTCTCGAAAGTCACGTAATGTAAAGTTTTTGTTTCGTTTTTTTTTTTTTCAGGTGAGTTACTCAGTGGTTACCGTGTACCGATGCGTATAGTGCAGCCAGTAAGTGATAATCATGTATATTTTTTATTTCACACATATTTTCATATCTATCTTCGTTTGAAATCATGTAATTCGCTTTTTATCTTAATAAATACCGTCCGGTATCGCAACTTCTTATATTATGTAATAAAATTATTATCGAACCCAAGTTTTACATTGCAAGTATTAACTCCGGAAGATAGTTAATTTATTAAGCGATTTGAGTGCAATAAGTTTTTAATACATATACAATTACTCCGAATGTATGCTATATAAATTAAGTACGTTATAAGAGTAAATAAAATTGTATGAATTCGCTATAAAGAATTTAGCATAGTCATCATTAATGACTGCACATTTCCTATGAATAGAGAATTGAAACTGACGGTGGGGTCAAAGATGGATCATATAGACCTTTTAACACAATAGTTGATAATCTGCTACTTTCTCTTAAACCTTTTCAAAGCGAACGTGAAAAGAAATTTGAGAAATTTAAGTGTATTGTCATAATCGACACGACGATAATTATTTATAAACTAATTTGTAACATTATATATAGTATAGAATTTTAGTGTATGTAGTATTTATAAGCACGCTATAATGATAAAGCAAAAATTTTTAACTAAAAACTGTTTATATTTATGCTAATGATAACAACGTATAACTTTGTAACAGTTTAACGTTACTTTAAATATACGAAACAAAAATAACGTTTATTTAAATCTTAACTGTTATGAATAAATGATCTATAAAATGTTTGCCTTAAAGCTTCGACTTAATGTATAGCTGTTTAACGTTATTATTGACACTCATGCGAGTGTTCCGTCCACTCGGCGCTCTAGATACATAACTAATAGCACTTTTCGCGATTTACCGAGAGTGAAAATCATTTCTAACAACACTGACCACTAAATTAACATACTTCTGTACTTTCTAATGCCATAAGCAACTTTATAATATACTTTAACCTTAAAGGAGTTACCATAAATGTATATTATTGTTCACTAACAGAATATTCTGTAGATTTCATAAGGACGACTATTGATGTTACCTCAAAGTTAAAGTGACATTAAAAGCAATTCAACAAAAATTTAAATATAGTATTTATATAATGAAATATATGGCAATCTCAAGGACTAGCGAAGGAGATATGTAGTCTACTAATTACGATAAAACAAACAAAAGGCTGTCTCGATTTTCGAAGCACGCGAGTGTAAAACTGTCAATTTGATAACTTCACGCAGCTACTGAAAACTTACTGTCACAACCTGAGTAACTTTTCGACAGCACGACAAAGGATTTGAAGCCTTGCATACTAACCAATATATATATCGTATCGATTTCAAATTATAAATACACTTGTAATTAAGATTTATTAAAACGATTCGAAATGTTTTAATGGATTCATCACACGATTGATCATTGAACGCAATACTTACCTACTTATCACCTAACATATAATTCACAAATAGATTCGTATCTCGTAAATCGTGATAATTGAAGCGTAGCGTAATTAAGATGCAATAAAAACGTTTCGTATTCGATATTAAATAGTGGAAGTGAATCGACCGTAGTAATTAGCGGAGAATGTGAATTTCAAACGTGATTGACATGTGCAGCTTCATTACAGCCCGTTAATTACAATGTTGAATTTAAAGCAATTTCAACAAGATGGTTTGCGTATTTCTCTGCCTATCGATTTCAAAACAATTAAAAAAAAGTTGAAATCTTTTTTTCGTTCTAAATTCGAATGGGAACGTTTAAAAAAAAAAATCTATAACCAATGGAATTGAGTAATAGAATTTCGTCGGAATGCTGACGTTCTATGATCAATTGTATTTCAACTACCGTTCAATATTATGTTTATTGAAAACATATCGGTAGTAAATAATTGATTTTGCACACTTTCTACTATTAATTCTTTGGTTTCGCTTTCTTTGATTAGTTATATGTTTTGATGAGTCAGCGTTATAGGTAGAAGATATTCATGTGATTCGTATTCGATTCGCTTTATTGACATTAGTGTTAAAACGAAAATAAACTTGACTTATTCTATATTCGTCTGAATAAAACATTGTTATGTAAGTTTTAAGTCATCGTGATTATTATGAGAGACACGCATAATTACAATCTTGCGGTTAGTTATAGCAAACGATTTATACTAGGATTTATGTTTTGACGTTCGCCACTAACGGGTTAGCGGTTAGCCTCCATTACGCAACCGTCTGAAAAAGTCCAAGAAACGTTAGCTCGTGAACCAAGCTTATCCTTATCCAGAGTTCAAGTCCCGCAATCGTTTATTATTCCATATATATGGCGTGCTCGTTCTCGCGTCGTGTCTTCGAGGCATATGTTACATCTATGCGGTTAACTACCATAACATCCAATAAAGAGTTTTTATATAACGGATCTTTATAAAGAATAAGATAAATTGTTTTACACGGTACGATGTAGGTTAAATATGAAAAAATAAATAACAGTAACAATTACATTTCAACATGATTCATATCATTTTGGATTTTTTAAATGTTTCTAACGACTCACTGCTTCGTTCTTAAGGAGAGAGAAAATATAGAGCTTATTCCATCAAGCCGCTTCGATACATTTTTTTGACAATTACCGGTGATAGGGTAAAATGTCATTTAATACTTACCGGTTTCCTTATGCAATGTTTCTTTGCCAAACGAGATTAGTTAAAATAACAAAACTCATTGTTTTTAAAATACGGATATCAAGCTATCACGGTTGTAACCGCACGTTCTCTCTGGGCAATCTAGCTTTTTATTATTTAACTCATTATTTTAACTGATGTATATTACTTTAGCGCTGCTGTGAGCTGATTTCTCATTTATAGTCATATTAAAGACACACTTAACTATGTCTAGTTTACTTATTTTTTTATAAAACGTGTCTTTACTATAGAACAATCTATAAATACGTACATATATTTAACTCAAAGCCAGAGTCGAATTTAAAGGTGTGGAGACCCCGGGGCCACAAAGCAGTGAGGGCCCTAGACAAACAGAAGCGTGAACACCCTAATAATTATATTATTATGAATTAATTAGTTTTTTTTTATTTAAATCAGTAAGCTATGAATTGTTTCGTATTTGTATCGGTAACTTTTAAAATATTAAATAGTAACATTATTATAATTTGACTATATCTCAGTATTTGTTAACTTGCTGCAAACTGTGGTCCGCTCTCATGTGGAGGCCCCAGGGCAGTTGCCCCGGTTGCCCTCCCCTAAATACGGCCCTGCTCAAAGCACAATTAACATCAACGCACAGCCAAACCTCTGGACGGATTGGGCTGAAATTTGATATGCAGTTAGAAGTTATGACGTAGGCAACAGCTAAGAAAGGATTTTGATAAATTCCACACCTAAGGGGATAAAATAGAGGATTAAAGTTTTTATAAACCTTCTTAGATTTTCGACTGATTGAACTGAAATTATAGATTGGAGCTACTATGATCCCTTATTTTATCGCCCTATTTAGGCTACTTTTTTGCCTAAAACGTGACAACCAACACTCTAAGCGAGCGAAGCCGCGGGCGGCTACTAGTTAATTTTTACGTTACAAACAAAAAAATGTAATTAAATGTCCACGTGAACAATCGTAACGATGAATGAATATTATGCAATAAATGCAATAACTGATGGCCTTGAATTGAAAAGTCAATGTCGGTCGTCGCACGCGGTGATGCACAAATTACCGCGTCACACGGAAACCTGTCTGAATGGTCTTCATGTTAGACGAGTGCCATACATTCGTTTAAATCTATGTTGACTGTACACGCTATTTTATATCTATTTATCTGCGAGCCTAGACAAGTTACAAGTGAATGATTAATTAGTTTGTAAAAAATAATATAATATACAGAAATTAATTAAACATTCGATGTGAACAAATATATGTTAAAGTAGGGATAGAAATTGTTTCATCTATAATAGACGTGTATCTAAGCCGGATGACAGGCGTTAGAAACGGGAAAATTTATGCAAATAGATATTGATATCCTCTGCCATATACATCATGTATTTTTTTGTATCGCCTTTCTACCACTTGTATATATGCATAAGTTCTTAAAATCAGACATTCTTATATAACTGATCTTTAATAGAATGTAATAAGTCATCTTTATTAAAAAAGTTTTTATAAAAATAAATTGTTAATTACAGATAGATTCTTATGGCAAAAGATTAGTTTACTGTTACAGCGCTACTTCCTTCTGAGAAATATTATCATTGCAATGCGATTCGTTTTATCTGTTTTTTTATGATTCCAATTAGTGTATTGATTTCTTTCGAATACAATTTTAAATTAATCTTGATCGAAAGCGAGACGTACTTTTTACGAGGGCTAATGTTTCCACGAGGTCAAAATTGTATAGGCTTGCATAATCATTTATATACTTTCATAAATTAAAGGAAAAGCATAACAAAATGACATAACAGATATCAACAACTATCAAGACTAATCAATTATTTTAAGGGATTACACAATTTTAATCATGGAAATTAAGCTGGGACAAAAGCAAAGTATTTTTATAGCTTATCAAATATGTTCGTTAGATTTTACTCTCATTGCACTCGATAAAATTACTCAAAGATATGATAATACTTACGCGTTGTTCTTAGAACAAAAAATATATCGAAAATTCGATTCGAGATCGTCGAGAAGGTAATTAGTTTTCCGATACAATTTCAAGTGCTCAGAGCAAGAACTTTCATTTGATGTGCAGTCTTTAGTTAACCATCTATCATTAGATACATACTAGTGATCATAACCGACTCAATATTAAGCCGAGTAACAATAGATGTATTATTTTAGTTGAATACTTTCCACTGCAGTTTCTGTTTACGACTATTCTAACCTAGTTCTCGAATTGTACCTAAGGTACCATACCCCTTTCTCTTCCAATCGTAAGATAGATACGGCTATCGACTTTCTACCCGCAATGCGTACTGATTAATTAGACACGATTAGTATTAGATTCGGTTTCAGCGATTCCCAAGATTGTTTTGTTACAACTCATCTCAGTAATACTATTCGATTTGATCGGTTACAGTTGTGTAAACAATGAATTTGTTGTTCTCCAATGATGTTGGAGTATCTTTGCTTTTCTTTTATTACTTTTATTTTTGAGCAATGTATATCGTTCTGATTCGTTGTATCATTCGATAATATTTTGTTATTCTGTTGTTCCTTTTTTATTTTGTAATTAATACTTTTCTAGTCTCTTAATCTATTGCAATTTTTGATTAGCCGTCACCTACAAGAACTTCAACTTCTATAAACTTAGTTCTAATTTCTCGAGAACTGTAAACTTATATAAAGTTTGAATTAACTGTTTGTAAGCAATCTAAAGGTTTCAGTTCATAAAAATAATCACCTTGTTTCATTGTTTGTAAAAGTATTAAAATATATAGATATAAATTGCACGATTATGGTTATCGAGTTGCGCAACATTTAATCCGACATGAATTTTTTTTTTAACTAAAGTTCGTATAAATAATATTATAAAGTGAAAGTTTTAATATTGTTCTCGTAAAGCCATGACATTTTTTTAAGAAACTGCAGTTGTGACCGCAAGTAACTAATGAGAAGAAAGTACAAACTTCTACGTGATTAGAATACTTTTTGCATAATATCTTCAAGTCTGGTCGATGCTTTTTTCGAGAAACGTGGTGTCGATTTCACTTAATCGGTCTATTTTTTAATAAAACTAAAGTCAAATAGTACGAAATCATATCAAGATAAGTTTACTAAAATCTTAAACTGAAACAAATTTCAAAGAATCTCATATTATATTTCCCCTACATATAACATCCATACGAGAATGTTCTTATATCATAATTAACTCTTTCGTTATGCCCGCGGCTTATTTCGCAAGACGTAAAGAAAAATGTATTTGAAACTATCCTAGAGACTCATCATCAAGTCATTTCACCCATCGTTGGTCAAGATGTTCGCTTCTATAATAAAATTCCTCGTATATTTCTAATTAATACACATAAATATAAATGTAAAAATGTTATATGGCAATATTTAAGTTGTAGTATTCGTGCATGCGTATGTTGCAGTTCGAATTTTTTAACGGTTAGGTTAGTTTTATTTCTGACTAATGGCTATTATTTGACCGTTTGATCCCTATTCTGACTCTAACTAACTAACTTCACGTAATTTAACTTATTGAATTTTTTTTACATATGAATATATTTTCTGAAGTAAGTGGTCTCCACCGCCCATAGACATTGGCACTGTGAAAATTATTATCCATTCCTAACATCGCTAATAAACCGGCAACCTTGAGAACTAAAATGTTATACCACTTGTCCCTGTAGGCACAATGGCTAACTCGCCCTTCACACGATAATATCAAGTATTGCTGTTTGGTATAATATCTACCATACGGGCTTGAACAAAACCCTTCAACTAAATAATTATTCAAAGTATACCATACTTTTAAATAAATTTATCTAACACAAGTATATTTGACTCGGTTCTGATTTTGCTATTCATATATTTACTTGAAATGAGAATAAAACTGGTTACCAAGGAGGCTTTGTTGCTTTATTATTACTCTAACGTCTATTCCACGGAGACAGGTTAGCGAATATGCGTCGGGTATCTTCACATCGCAATCATTTTTAGGGTTCCCTATATTAAAATTAAAAAAATAAACCTTTAAAAATCTTCTTGAATGCAATGCAAATTGCCCAAATGTTAGTTTAAGATGTGGTGCTTTAAAGCATTTTCATATGAAGTCTAAGACATTCAAGAACTGTCATACAAACTAATTGCAATTAAGAAAGTACGTATTATTAATCCTTTATCACCATTTTTATATTATCCTTATTCATATTGGGTACGGATCCCTTAATGTGAGCCCACTTCGTACACTTGATCGTTTTCTTATGTGCTATTTCTTATTATACTAAAGTTTGAGTCGAAGAACTCTTGCGTTCCATCATTACTATTTACTTTTTTTTCTCGCAAACAATGTACATGTGCAAAGCCCTCTTGCAAATGAGTTTTACAAAATGAATATGAAATATTTAACATTAATTGCCTCATATTTACCATAATGCGTTAAAGAATTCTATTGTTGAGTTTTTTCAATGTTTGAGAATAATGGTGTTTAGTAACCATTAACGAGGAAGCATTATAAGAATTGTTCCTCTATATTTTATGTATCATATATTGGTTTAAATATTGCAGTATCGATTGGCGCAATGTCGTTAGAATCCAGATTCCGAACCGGTAGTAGCTGTCTATACATTTTATGTTATAAAATGAAGATTCATAAGTACAAGTAAGAAACCACTCGAATAAATTATATCTTAATTTTGAAACAATATTCGCGTTGTCCAAGAAGTATTTAAGCTTAAGATTTTAATTGTTTCTTTTTATAATAAACGTGGGCACTCATAATTTTATTAAATACAGTTAATATGTGTTTTTAGTAATATGGCAATTAACATTTTATGAATATCGCTAACTAATAATGAATTTATTGTAAGAACTACGTTTCAAGTCAACCAAAGTAACACGTTTTTATTAGATTTGAATACGTTCCATAAATTATTCATGACAATTTATAATGTGAGAATTTGCAAGTGAAACTATATAGAAACATTGTTTTAAAGAAATGCATGTTTACAAGAAAAAAATGATATACAATTGCGCCTGATAATAAATATATATCTGCATTAGAAATTGAAAATATCACAGCTATTAGACTTGAGCGATTCTCGATAATCTTTGAAATTACTGACCTCTTTATTCGTTTGCTCGTTGATCTTGACGTGAGTTTGCTGCGGCTTGTCCCGCAATGGTAAATAGCCCTCACGACTGTCCGCTGGTTCCGTTACGGTGCTCTCGAACAACGTCGTCGACTCCATGCCCGTGCTGGCCGTACCTTCAGTAGACCGCGTATCAGCGGCTGTGCTCAGGGTTGGAACTGTATCTTTCGCTACTTCGATCGTCGTTCCCGACGTATCGATACCTACAACAGTTTCCGTACTGTCGCTGTTAGTGTTGACCGTGGACTCGGTTTCCTGAACTACCGGAGTTTCCGTCGTCCGTATCGGGCGGATGGTGTAGCGTTTGGGCGGTTTCACCGTAGCCGTAACGACGTTAGTGGTCGGTGGGGACGTTTCAATTTTCGATGTTTGCGTCGTTTTTGAAGCGATAGTAGTCTCGGTGGCGACGTTTTTATGTGTCGTTTTTTTTGTTTTCGGAGGCGTGGATGCAGTAGGACGGATAGCGGACGCGGTCGTTTTTACTTTATTATGGGATTTTCTACTTAGCGTCGTAGGACGTTCTTGAAGAGTCGTCATCGTTGGGGAATCATCCATAGTAGTTTGTACGGTGGGTGGTTGTCTGTCAGCAGGTGGGTCTACTAACATAGATTGTTTAGGGGTTCTTGACGGTGGAAAAAAATAGTCCATGATGGATGGGGATTTATTTCGATTGTTGGGAAGCCAGGACCAAGGGTTAAAATCTATAAGGCGAGGTCGCGGCGTTTCTGCGGTAACGGCTGCGATAGCGGCGAGCGCTAGAAGAGCGAACAGTAATCGAGTCATGGCGCGGCGTGCGCGTGCGGCCGCTGTAACGATCGGAGCGGGACTGCGCGTGCGCTGCGAACCAAGAGCCCACCACCGCTCACCCACTTGAAATTGTAGGGTCGAGATGCAGATGCAGCCTGCAGGGATATATCCGCAAGGAAAGTTGTAGAGTATGCGGTCGTATAAATTCGAAAAGCTTTATGGTATTTCACGACGCGACTCAACTAAATATTCGATGTTAACTTACTTTAAAATTATTTGAATCATTAGTACATACAGATTAAGTCGTACAATAACTGCGGTACCATACGTTTATAATTCTATCCTTTTTGTCGAATTATTTATCTCAGACAACTTTCGTAAACTATACGAAATAAATTATGTTTTACCGTAGTTTTTATTATATGTTTGCTCTCTTTTTATTCGGTCCATTATACATACAATACGTTAGTATTTCTGTATTAGCTCAGTGATATTTACCGTTACTCAATCATAAGCGTAAATAAATAATTTAAGAGCTCCGAAACACGTCTATCGCCTGAAATTGATAAAGAATCGAAAAGTCACCACAAACCGTGGTGATCACTTCTACACGCTCTATTTGTAAGCCACCTTTATATTTACAAAAATTTTAGATCCCACGACATTGCTCTTTTGACATACATTTTTAATCACCATTAAAATATACAAATTATATTAGTAAATTATTATTTTTTATTAAGATGAAAATTATACTGTTTCTTGGAAATCGTTTTCGGTATCGTTTTGGATAATAGAACAACAAAACACAATTGTTAATGATAGATCCGTTGATTTATTTTTAAAATCATCTGAAAAGACGTATGTCTACTGTGTTATGTTAATCTAAAACATACATCATCCTACACGTAGTTTTTTCTTTCATGACAACGGTAGAGCGATGCGAAAATATATCACCTTATGTTAAGTGTCATAATCTTCAGATATTAGCGCCCAATGATATTAACTATCTCGCCTGAGATAAGATGGACCAGTGGGTAGAACGCGTGAATCTTTACCGATGATTGCCGGTTCAAAACCAGGCAAGCACCGCTGTTTCATGTGCTTAATTTGTCTTTATAAATTCATTTCGTGCTCAGCGGTGAAGGAATACATCGTGAGGAAACCTGCATGTGACAAATTTCATAGAAATTCTGCCACATGTGCATTCCATCCACCCGCATTGGAACAGCGTGGTGGATTATGTTCCAAACCTTCTCC
Organism: Vanessa cardui; assembly: GCF_905220365.1. Taxonomy (NCBI): domain Eukaryota; kingdom Metazoa; phylum Arthropoda; class Insecta; order Lepidoptera; family Nymphalidae; genus Vanessa; species Vanessa cardui. The sequence goes on from NC_061135.1 coordinate 8,177,736, forward strand.
TCAAAGGGAGAGGCCAGGCCTTTAGTCCAGCAGTGGGAATTTACAGGCTGTTGTTGTTGTTTGTGTAACTATCTCGTCGCCACTTGCCCTTAAAACCAGGACACAAAGATAGAATATATGATAGGTGGAGGGTTCCTACCCAGGCGGGATTGAACAACGCCCACCACAAAATAAAACTTTAAATTCGGAATATATAATAGTACTATCTGATTCGTATAATCTTATAAATTTACGTACACTCAAAATAAACCTCCTTGCATACAGCCTCAATAATATATGAAGGTATAAATGTTTAATGCATGTCAAAATCATTTCACTCTCTTTAGAGTGAATTCGTAAAGAGAAATTCAATAATTCACGACAACGTTAAGAGATCTTTAGTGTGAAAATTTCGACACAAAAAAGTGTTAGTAGAAGACAATGCGATTGAAGTGTGAGTGCGTACTTTGTACCATTATGTGAATTTGACTCAGCTCGTTCAATTATTTCTATTCAGAGAATTACATTTTTGTGTCAGTGGGTAAAATTGTTAATAATTCGTAGGTAGGTTTTGAAAAATTTCTTATTCGCTTCCCATAGATAAGGAAGATATTGCTATTGTTCGATTTTTAAATTGCATTAACTTTTTTAAATTTACATTTTCGAGTCTGTAGAATTTTTCCTATATGTATGTATGTATGCGTAATGTTTATACAGGATGGATTTTTGAGAAGGGCTTGCTATCTTACATTGATGAAGCCAGAAAAAAACAGAAATTTCATGAATAGGAGTCAACTACTAAAACAAGGATAATTTTATTTTTTTCTTTTAAGCATCAAAATTCTTAATAGAACTAAGTTTAGTGTTAAAAAGACTTATACTAAATATTTCAGACGTTTAATATTACTTATCTGTATCCTTGTCGATACCTTCTTATGTTTATGAAATAAGAACTACTGCAAGTATCAACTCCAATATATGTATTCGTCAAGATTGCGGTGATATCGTACCGCCCTTTTATTAAACGCCTCGTAATCTTCCTTATTATTGTTTATTTTATTTTTGATGTTACTTGCAATTTCTAAAATAGTGAATTGAAGTATTTATTCATTGATTGTATTTTAAGCCAAATTATTTTCAGTGTACAAATAAGTAAATATCAATCTTAAGTTGTATAATGAATGTATGTGTATGTGATACATGTATGTACATCGTTGACCTTGCTCGATTGGGCGGTACCGATAAATATCTCAAGTAGAAAATGTCACAGGTAACTCTAACTCTGATTTATTAAGTGACAGAGGGTTGTATTGCGTTTTATTCGTATCGAACAATATCTATTTATATTAAAGAAAAGATATTCTGCAGAAATAAACCGAAGGTAAAACTTATAAGAATTAAATTCAGAGGGTATTTACAATAAATATTGTCAATTCGTTTATAAATTTTTTTTCGAATTAGCAAAGAAAATCCCCTTATTTGAAAAGATCACTACATATATACTTATATTTTAAGTTGTTCCGAAATTAAAGCAAATATGCAAACTCAAATGAAGACATTAAACATATAAAACATATCCATATTAACAAAGTATGTACACCGTTTTATGAAATATTACGAAGCAATTTCACTTTAATTGTAATTTCGCTGGACACAGTCAGATTTGGAATTTTATTTGTTAAGTCCACTAAATGTACCGACTATGATTGTGATACGGTCACTGATTAGTTCGATTTAAATGTTAATTAATTTTGACAAGAAGAAGTTGAAAAATTGATAAGTTACAGCCACTGTTAGAGAATCTGCTAATCAAAACTAGCAACACTATCTAAGTGTTGCCATTATTAATAAAAATTAGACTTACAATTTTCATATTTTTTGTAACGGTCGCTATTTCCGACAAATGTTCAAAAATGGATTATTTGATTATTCAGTTGTTGGAAGATTCCGAAGATTCGTACCAATTTTCAACTCATGCGAATTATTATTCATTGTAATTTCTATTTTGACCGAACTATTAAATATTGACTGCATTTGTAAATTAAATTTTGCGACGTTTTTACAGGCGTCGCACAAAATAAAATATGTAATGGGGAACATGCAAATATAATGTTTTTGAAAATTTTGCTATGAAAATGTCAAAAAAGTATAAAAGAAATGCATAAAACACTGCATGGTTTATATTTGATAGAATGTTGTTTTTTAACAATAATTACGAATTAAAGTAACTTGAAACGGACGTATTTCAAAACACTAATTAGGGTTCATTGGCGTCACTCCTGTTATGACTACTTTTTTGATGTTACAGTTGTAAAGAAAGTGAATATTGAATCAAAAATTGCGTATTTCGAATAAAAATGGAAGTTGGGTTTGTCAGAGCAGACTCCAGATTCCTCTTTTCAGCATCAAACCACTTTTTTCTCAGTTTTGTGTCAGAAGGTCCACTCAAAAACGATTTATTTGAAAACTTTGTTTTCACAAAACATACGGCAATACGGCTTTTTTCAGAGCATCGAGTAGTCCGTTTTAAATTTTTACAAAAAAAGTATCTCAAAAGTCGAGAAAAAATTTATAAAAGTCAGTGAGGACAAGTAAGATCAATGGGCCAGCGACAGACAGAATTCACGTCATACGAAAAATAGGTTGTTTTGAAAATTTAAATTGTTTTGGATTTTTAATATACTTCGGGTCTATCCTATATAGAGTTCTTTGAAATAAACACAAAAATAAAAATATTGCATCCTCCCTTATATAAAGAAAATAATCACAATATAATCAACGCGGATCGCACTTATTCTCGCATCCATTTTTCGCATGTGATATCCAATCAGGTAACACGGTTCAGCAGAAAATAACTGAACTTAATAACATCCAAGCTAGGATAATGATGCGAACACGCGGGAACACTTTTACTCATTTCATCGCTTCGTTCCCTCGGCAGTCATCACAAACAAAGATATTACGTAATTATCGCTCAATAGCGTAATGATTAGTTTCAATGGACGGTGAAACGTGGTCCGCGTGTGATCGAGGAAATCCTGGACCAAGTCAAATCGTCTAATAGCATTGCATTGAATAAAAGTTCGAACGCAAGATTACACGTTCAGTACTTGAGCGTTTAATTTTTTAGTATATACTATTATCCTGTAATACCACTGAGTTCTCTTCGATTTCTTTTTTTTTTTTTAGAATTTTTAATATGTGCTATTTGAGTTTGAATGCGAATTAAAGTGTTACGGCCACATAAATGGTTCCAGTTTATACAAATCCACATCGAGCAAATAAATTTGCATTCACCAGCAACGTATCGGTGGGAGCGAATGGAAATTGATTATTCGCTATGATAAATGGGTTCTAGTCAACTGTGGGCGTTAAATGCGATAGTGAAATTATCCATGATTTAGCTCAAAGCTTATATTATCATACGTTATAATTATTTTTTACTATTATTCAAAGGAAGTTTCAACAAAAATTACTTATATTAATTTTATTTTTACACTAGTACTAGGCCACGGCTTCGCTCGCGTTTTTCGGTGATGGATTTCATGTGTTTGGCAAAAGAAGCAGCCTATGTCCTTTCTTCGAGTTCAAGCTTGCTTCATACTAAATTTCATGGGAAAGAGCGAAATACAGACAGATATACTTTCACATTTATAATATACATATAGAGTTCGCCGATCCCATAAAATATTTATATATCTAAATAATTTGTATGAGTTTATGTAACTAAACATCTCCTAAACGGTTGAACCAATTTCGATGACATTTTTATGTATTTGAGCACGTGGTTTAAACTGTGTTCGGTAGGTGGCACTGCGATCGGATAGTAAATAGTAATCTTATTTGAACCGGACGAAGTCGGTACGAGCAGATAGTTTTATTTCTGAAGAGTGTAAGAAAGAACAGTTCAATACTTTTTCTCCAATGTTTGTCAACGGATTTTATTTTTTCATTTTGTTTGATAACAATTGACGAGCTTTAGAGTTATCAATAAAAACGTTTTGACGAATGTTTTTATATTTTTTTTTTTATCATTACGAATTTCGACCCCATGTCGAGCGCGCTAGTACATATAAAAATAGATGTATTCCTTTTATTTATAGTACAAAGAAAGACGGACGCATAAAACATCTGATGGTAAGTGTTCATTGACCACCTCTGACATTGGCATTGTAAGTAGTATGAACCATAAATATCTTAGTATGAAAAGCGTTGAGAACCAAGAGCCATGACATAAAAGATATGCCTGTTGTGAGTGTAATTATACTGGCAAAGGAGTAATGAATTCAAATCCGGAACACAGTAATACTTTGTATTGCTGTTTGGCGGGAGAGTAACTAATGAATGGGTGGTACCTGTTCAGACGAGCTCGCGCAAATACCTCGATCTCCATTAAAAAGTGGTAAATCAGTAACTGTAGACGTAACAATGTACATGGAAGAATTTCTTTGAAATGTAGTCTTTGTATCCTGTTATTTCCTTGAATTTAGATATAATTGGTAAACCTCTATGAAAGTCAGTTTCTCAATACCGCATACAATCATCGAATCAGATCTGCATCTCTACTTTAAGCATCGAATTTTATGCTAACCATAAATAATCATGGTTATTTTGTGTATTGTAAATATGTGTATCTTAAAAAGACATCGTGAAATTTAAACAAGTTACAAGAAAAGATCCCAGTTGTATGTGCATCAGACCCAGTAGTAACTAAATTGATTCCCGGGTGGTCCCATCATCAGTGCCTCATTAGATTACTGTGTAAAAACGACAATGTTATTGCAAACTAAAAAAGATGAGAAACTTTGTATCTCGTTTTAGACTTTCACATTTCTATAAAGGTTATTAATATTAAGCAGAACGTCGTAACCTTTATAAAAATAATATTATGAAGAGCGAAACTTTGTTTATTTATTTGGCGATGCATCCGATACAAGTGGAACTTTATATTTTGATTACTTAGGATTCGGAACTGATATATGGTCGGAAATACGGGATAAATAATAAACTTTTAGGTAAGTATTGATTATTTATTGAAAATTGTGATCCAGAACAAACAAATAACAGAATTTATTTTTAAATTTAAAGCCTTACCTGTACACTGTTTATTACAATAAACATAGAAAATAAAATATGAAACTGATAAAGAGTTATGACTTGCTCGTGACTCCGTTCGCTTGGTCCAATTTGATGGAATGACTCGCGCGCAGCCTTTTGTAAAATGTTTGTATTAATTCCTTCGTGGGCGTGCGCATACCAAGTCAAGTAAGTTTAATCTCTATTGGATTTTTTTTTACTATAATTCACGATATATGCATTAATTATGATTTGACACAATTGGTGTCTTATTTGAAGTTGATGCTCAGGTTGATTTATTCTGTCTGGTAGATCCTGATAGTAATTTAAGATGTTGTTGTTTTGGTAAGTCTATCTCAAGATCAATTCTTTTTGACTCATATGAACTCTATATAGGTAGTTTGTAGAAAGGGTGCAGTTCTGAATCCTTCCTGGCACTAGGCATGATTGATTTGAACTCTTTTATATTCTAACCAGCCATGGTGACGACTAACGTCTGTGTAGATGCGACATGGTGTAATGGGAATAAGATCTATCGTTCCCAGGTGCTTCCTCTCTCAGAGAGGCAGAATCCAGACGAGCTTTACCTCCCTGAAAAGTTTTATCCAATGCACTATGTTGCTTTGTTTCTTAACCGTTTTTTGATGAGAACATCGCAGACGTATGGTTGAATGTTAAAAAAAAACAGCAGTAAACTATTCATGAACTATGGGATACATTTTTACATATAAAAAATAAAATATTGAACATTAACCTCATTTCCTGATTTTTAATCAAATATGTTTCAAAATTGAATATTAATAGTAATGTTTTTAGATTGCTTCTTTAGAACAATTTCGATTTAGATTATTCTATAAGCGGAGAGTTTTGTTGGGTTAAATTGTCCGCAACTTTCTATCAATTTTCTGATAAATTGTACAATTAGAGGCCTAACTGTTACATTGAAAAATAAAATAATTGCATACTTGCCTCGACTGCGTACTCGTATAATACTGAGTGTCTTGACTTTTTTTTTTAAATATATAATACCACAGCTATTACTTTAGTTTTAAATCTATTTTTACTTTTATGTAATTAATACTTTATACTATGTTTGAGTGGGCATCATCCAGCTTTCAGATAATCTTCTATGAGGTAACAATTCGTGATTACTCATTGTTGTAACATTAAAAAAAAAAAAAGTAAAATGTCTCCGAAAGTACAAAAGTTTGAAATAACACCATTTTTAAATGCAAATTACAAACTTAAGTTATGATAATAGTTTATATAAATAGACACATAAATCTTCATTTCAAAAATTACGTAAATTTTACATATTGATTATTTGTTATATAATTTGATACATTTTATTACAATTTGCAAACTAATATTGCAGATATCATATAATGGTATCATGGAATTTAAATAAAAGCCATACCAATTTGATATTAATGAGGAGATGAACAAGCAAATTTCAATTTAAATTACTGCGAAGCGCCAACGCAATCGTTTGCCTCCCGTTTTAACGTACATTGCTTATTTCGTATATCTATTTTATAGCCACTAAAGGATAAATGGTGTAATGAATTTTCCAAACACACTAATCAACGCAACGAAAGTGTAATTCACTCGATTTGCATCTAGAATGCAAATAAGTTGGATAATGATACTTTCGAATTGCTTTATCCAATTCATTTTCCTTTATTACAAAATGTATTTATAATGTTAGTTCTTTTAACAATGTATTACACATGAGAGTTTTAGGTCTTTTTGCTTGAAAATATATATGTTTTGATTTAGCGTTCATTATAAAACTATCATCTTAATGATTATAATTTTTTACTATTTTTTTGCTGCTATTTAATTTGCAAGTTATTACTGCGTCTTGAGCGTATCATTTCTGTAACTTCATTAAAATAATACGGTCTGAACTAATGTTCCATCTATACATAATAAAATCCATACATACATTTATGATATATACATTTAATAAATAAATAAAAACATCAAATATAATAATTATACAATATTTACTAGCTACTATATTTAATATTATACAACCTACATATAATCGCTCCCCATTAGATTACATCTGAATGGATTTTGAGAAAGCATTTAACATAATACATCATTAAATATTCCTTCTAAAACTTCTTGCCGCTGGTATAAGTGGTGATCGCGATCTTTACAGCTAGTCTTTAAGCCTTATCGTATATCAATACCTGTAATCGTTATAAATATGCAAAACTAATTTTGCTAACTAGCTGTTCTTCTAGGCGTAACACAGGGATCACTAGCGGAACCACTTTTATATTTATAAATTTGTTTGTGATTTAATAAACAGAATTGTGTTCTTAATAAATATTTCTATCTCATTTGTAATGCAGTTAATGGAAATATAAATTATACTGATTATTATTACAACCATTAAACGTAAATGTTTAATGAAACTAACAAACATCTTGGTATTTATACTAAGCAATACAAAACCGTGATCCGATGGAAGAATGCAATATTAATTACATCAATAAGTTTTTAACACTGGAATACATTGTATATAGTATATTTATTATATAAAATACTAATGCATAGCCAGATCTATACATATAATAAAATGAAGTGTCTGTTTGTAATATTAAAATAATCCTGAACCGGCACATATACCAAAATAATATTTTTTACAATTTTTGTCGCTCTGTCTGTCTGTCTGTTCCGGCTAATCTCTGGAACGGCTAGACCGATTTTGATGGCACTTTCACTGGCAGATAACTGATATAATAGGGAATAACTTAGGCTACAATATTTTTTTTTTTTTTTTGTTAAATTCAACAGCGGGCACAGCTAGTGTTAAATAAAATTTAGTTGCTATTTATCCTATTACTTTGTACAACTCCTCATTGAATATTACACCGTCCCTTGTGTAATTGTCATTGTATACAAAGTACGTAACGTTACGCACGTAAATATATAAGTTGCGCATATGTATATGTGTATATATAACACAACTACATTTATTTAGCTAGTGTACATACTCTTATTTTTAATCGTTTTTAAATTATACCTGAAATATTGCAATTGTGCATCGCTCAGAGGCGTACGCCACGAGATAAACTTTAATAGGTATATTATTTCGTGAGCCTCTGAGTCGCACAAATTACACTGAAAATTCAGTTGTGTCTTAGATTGTAGTCACATCATAATAAGCATTTGAACAAAGTTAATGGATTTTTAAATACTTCATTAAAAATAGTAAAAATATAGCAACAAGAATATGCGCGCCTACACATGGCAAAAGTATGGCGTACAACAACAATAAACAACTACATAATCTTGTATAATTCCCACTCCTGGGCTAAGGTTACCTCTCCTTTTTGAGGAGAAGGTTTGGAACATATTCCACCACGCTGTTCCAATGCGTTTTAGTGAATTTCACATGCGGCTGAATTTCTATGAAATTAGACACACGCAGGTTTCTTTACGATGTGTTCCTCCACCGCCGAGCACGGCATCAATTATAAACACAAATAAAGCACATGAAAATTCAGTGGTGTACTTGCCTGAATTTAAACTCACAATCCTCGGTTAAGATACATGCGTTCTAACCACTGAGCAATCTCGGCTCTTAAAGGCGTACATTGCTTCAAAATATACCATTGATTCTTCAATCATCCAAATAACATTCGCTGTTCCTACACACACCCAATCATGAGCGCACGTGCCCCCACAAACTGGCATTCGCGCGATACAAAGTGCGGGCGCGATCTTTAAATTAATACATAGAATAACAATAATATACCATATACCTCAAAATATGTATAGTACTATTATTTGCTGATATTGTCGAAACAGCGGACTCAAAAGTGGTAGAAACGCCGAAATCAAACGTGCTACGACTGAAAATCTGCCACAAACTCCCTCTCAATGGAAGAGGAGACCCTAGCCCAGCAGTGTAATATTTACTGATATTAGTTATTATTTTAATTATGTACAGTCCTTTAAACCGTATCAATTGAATGTTACGTTTCATTTATTAGCGCCTTAGCAACTATTATGACCTATTCCAATTTGTCGAATATCAATTTTATACCAACTACCAATAAACAGCTACCACCGTGGTAAATGGCTATAACATCCGCTAAGATTATCGCCCACTGTGTCAAATGCAAATCCAATTTTCATCTTGTGACTTTTAATCTCATTCCATGGAAATTTGATGCTTTACCTGTATAAATAAACGAAAACGTATATACATATAATAAAATTAGAGTGCCTGTTTGTAATATTAAAATAACCGCTTTGCTGAATTCATATGTATGTATACAAGGTACAAATACCAAAATATATTATTTTACGTTTTTGTCAGTTTGTTTGTTCCGGCCAATCTCAGGAACGGCTAGACCAATTTTGACTGGACTTTCACTAGCAGATAGCTCATGAAATAAGGCACTCCTTATTTCTCTTAGGCTTTTTTTATTTTAGAATATATAAAATAATAATAAAGTCACACTTCAAGATCCAACTACTACCCCCTACCGCGCATGCCCCCACTCCGCCCGTCACGTTGGGTGGCTCCAATAAACAACTTAATATCTTAAAAGCTTCCTAATACAGAATTTTTGAGTTATAGTAAAATCTGCGAACTGATCTTTTTGTTAAATTCAAACGCGCACGAAATCGCGGGCATAGATTCAATATTAAAGGTAAGTTTAAAATTCAAACAATATTAAAGCTAAGTTATTTAGCGTTATATCAAATGCATTTCCAAAATCATCCATTGTACATATTTACCGTTTTACGTTGCAGACCTACATCAGAAATTTTCAAACAAGACACTTTAGATAATTTAGACCGTATTTCTATACGGATAAAGTAGAGTTTGTTGAAGTCTTGAAAATACTATGTCAATTCGCTGCGAAAATCACGAATTATTGAAATAAAGCTTGTGCCATTATAGTTGGGTAGCTGAAATCGTGGTTCCCTAACTGTACTTGTTGTTACGGTGACGATGGAAGCATAGATTTTCTAGCGAGTGCCACTTAAAAGCGAAATGAGCCAATATGTATGACATAGAAAATCTCTGTCTCCCGTTTACGGAGTAAAGGTTCATCATTTATATTTGTATTTATTTCGCCTATTAACGTTACTGATTCATGTATTATATAGATGAGTATTTTATATGTACGCATTGATTTAGCAAAAAAAAATTTATTGTAGCCTAAGCTACTCTATATTATATAAGTTATCTCCCATTGAAAGTCCCATCAAAATCGGTCCAACCGTTCCAGAGATAAGACGGAACAAACAGACAGACAACAAAAAATTGTAAAAATGGTATTTTGTTATATGTACCGTGTATCATACATATGAATAAAAAAGAGCTGTATTAATACTATAAACAGACACTCCAATTTTATTATGTGTATAGATTCAAGCGATGGCATAATGGTCTAGGGGCTAACGAATTATATCAGCATCGATAATAAAAGTAAAATATATAGGTACTGCATAGTTGACCAGTTCTTCAGATATCGGTCAGATAGATTCATCAATATCAATAATTAATAAGAATATCTTTCGCACATACACAGTATTTGATGTTAAAATTCTGCCAATTTTATTACATTTTGCTAATAATTACAAATAAGACGAAAATGTTTTCTTAGTTGTCTTTCTAATACAAGGCTTGAGATCTGTGTTTGTATTATTAGATAAACACAATGAAACTAGATTACTTAGTGTACTGCTCGCACAAATAATAAAAGTAACACGTCAATACAAATCAGTACAAAGTAAATTGACATAATGGACAGAACATTACGTGACCTCAAACCCCATTATTTTACTACAAGTATAATTTTATATATTAATCTTATAGTCTGGAAACTTTTCAGTCTGATCAAAACTGATATTAGATTGATTGTACGTGTTCATAATATAGAACGAGTATCTTAGCCCCAGATATATGTACCTGTATAGTGAGTGTAGTCTGCACGTGATTCCATCCTTGGACGGAGTAACTTTTTTTAATTTAAATAGGCAGGTAGTCTAGCAAATTGGTCACTTAATGGCAAGCACTTACCACCACTGATATTGGTACAGAGAAGTAAGTTTCAAACTTATTCTATTACACATGTGACAGTATTTTATTGAAGTTATGTGAACAGGAGATGAAGTATATAAATACAAATTTATTCGAAAATCCAGTGATGCTTGTCCTGATCTGAACCCACTAACATCGGTTTAGATGCTGGAGTTCTAATCACTGTGCTATCTGAGCTAAGTGGCATAGCCTAATCGTGCGTTGTTAAACTAGCCCTTGTTTGAGTTACATTGGCTTACTCACCTTTGAAACCGGAACACTGCAAGTATTACTGTTTCGCGATATAATGTATGCTGAGTGGATAGTAACCACGTAGACTCTACCATTATTTATCTTCACCGCTTTATATATTTAAGTCAATCTTGCAACTAAATTTTATATTTCAAGCCGAAATTTCGTACGTCTTTATTAGATTAGTTTAGTTTTTTCTATATTTGCTGATATTATACTCTCTTAATTGTGGTCGTGGTAGTGGGTTTAATTTCTCCATAGATTTTCAAATATCCGAATTCACTGTTACAAGCAGTGTCAAGATTATTATGTCAAAAAGTATTCCGTGTAATGGCTCGTTGTAATGTTGTCCAATGCTATTAATATCGTCTTACTAGAAATATAGGTGTCATATACTACTACTATGAGACCACCACTGAGCTGAGATGGCCCAGTGGTTAGAACGTGTGCATCTTAACCGATGATTGCGGGTTCAAACCCAGGCAAGCACCATTGTATATATATATGTGCTTAATAATCTCGTGCTCGGCGGTGGAGGAAAACATCGTTAGGAAACCTGCATGTGTCTAATTTCATCGAAATTCTGCCACATGTGCATTCCACCAACCCGCATTGGAACAGCGTTGTGGCATATGTTCCAAACCCTCTCTTTATTGGAATAGGAGGCCTTATCTCAGCAGTGGGAAATGTACAGGCTGTTACTTTACTATAACTACTATACCTATACTAATATACATTGTTATTAATTCTTGTAAATGAAATATAAAAGTAAATAAAATGTTGTCGCTGTAAATAAATATATAAATAATAAATAATTTTCGAGCAAACAACCACAACATTCAGAAAAAATAAACACATTTTATTCAATATTTTGAATTACAATACTGTTCATCTATATCATCGCAGTCTATTACATGAAAAATGAACAAGTAATATTAGTTTTAAACCCTTAGTGTTCAAAATTGATCATATTTCATCAGTTTTTTTTTTCGGTTTTGCCATGGTCATTATAAGGCCGTTCGCTATTATTGTTGTAAATTAACGGGTACGACGGTTTTTTTATGGAATTTGTTACATTATTATTGTTTCGTCATGGTGTATACGCAACGTAGGCTAGCGTTAACACAGCGTTATATATTATATAAAATCTATTAGAGACAGCCTTGTTGATTGGGTGGCTAGCTTATGAAGCTACGATTTTCAAGGATTCAAATAAAAAGTTAGGTAAATCAATGAGCCGAGATGGCCCGATGGTTAGAAAGCATGCATCTTAACAGAATGTGGGTTCAAGCCCAGGCAAGCACCACTGAATATTCATGTGCTTCATTTGTGTTTATAATTAAAAGAAAAACATCGTGAGGAAACCTGCATGTGTCTAATTTCATAGAAATTCTGCCACATTTGTATTCCACCAACCCGCATTGGAACAGAGTGGTGGAATATGTTCCAAACTTTCTCCTCAAAGGAACAGGAGGTCTTATTCCAGTAGTGGGAAATCTACGAGCTGTTGTTGTTGTAAGCCAATAATAAGTTATTGAGTTTTTGAATCTCCGTTGCACTAAATGTTTCCTAGTAGTACACACTCTCGCCTTGAATGTCATGCCAAGCCGTCGGTCTTACTTCTGAACGCTCGTATCGTGAAGATTTTCTATTCGTTCGCTTCGGTTATGGAAGTACGGAAATAGCGTACACTTTGCACGTGTTTGCGTACTCGCTTGAGCACTTTAATATATCTCGAGAAGTTGGCCTTTCTTCGTTGAGTACAGCCTCCGAGAACGAACTCGTTTAGAAGAACTTTATCATAAATATAATAATAATATGTCGGGCATTTTTCTCGTATCTGTTCTTGTAACTGTTATATCTTTTATAATAGATATAGTATATAATAAATATAGATTTTCAACCGACTTCCAAAAGGAGGAGGTTATCAATTCGTCTGTATTTTTTTTTTTTTTTTTTTATGTTTGTTACCACATAACTTTTCACTGGGTGGACCGATTTTGATAATTTTTTTTTTGAAAGGTAGTGCTTCCCGTGGGGTCCCACTTTTTTTATTTTTTTTTCCGATGATGGTATCCATGTGAAAACGACATAAGTCTTAAATTTGCCTTATGTATATGCGCGACAAATAGGTGAATAACTGAAAATCACGTTAACCAATTTTGATAATTCTTTTTTTATTATAAAATATATACTTCAAGGGTAATTTGGTGAAAGTTTGGTAAGGTTCTGAGCACAGGATCCATGACAAAGTGACGGAACGGAAGGGAACGGAACAATTCTGAGGAGCACGTTAGCGATACTCGGTCGAATCTTTTATTTATAGGTTATTTGGATATTTGAGTCACCTTCCGTAATGTGGTTATGTTTATGTAATTATCATAGTCGAATATTATAATCAACTAGCTACCCACCCCGGCTTCGCACGGGTGCAATACTGATACTAAATATACTACAGAATTTGTTTATATACGACATCACATCGCAAACTTCTAAAATTATCAGTGTTTCTTTACTATATTGTTCATGTATTATATACACAAACCTTCCCCTTGAATCACACTATCTTTTAAAAAAAACCGCATCAAAATCCGTTGCGTAGATTTAAAGACATAGGGACAGAGAAAGCGACTTTGTTTTATATTTTGTAGTGATGGAACTCCTATACGGCTCGCAGTTAGGGTGCGATATGGGGCAGAATTTCTTACTATCTTTAATCAAATTTTGTGTATGTGATGTGATGTCATATGATGTACGAAATATAGTTGGTCTTTTTCAAAGCTTTTTTGCTGAGTTCGATTACAGCTCTTTCGAGGGATCCTTGTAGTTTACGCCGCGTGACGTATTAAATCCGCATTTTCGAAGGTCTATTTTTGCTTTATTCGCAAGTTTCCTTTAAAATTGTCCTCGAAGTAGTTTCTGACTCATATAAACGGAACGCTTAATCTATCCATATTAAAAAAAATTAGTTAGTCAACATCAGCTTCACTTAAAATCAAAAAATAAATAAAATTTTAACAAAAAGAAAAACCGACTTCAATCAAAACACTTTTTTAAAACAAATGAATATGCACGAAAAAGTAATAAAAATAATTGCGTATTCAACATATTTTTTAGAGTCTTCCTAAGTTAAATGAAATGAAAAATATTAGACTACTTAAAAGTCGATTAACGATTATATCATGTAGTTATAATTATTGTTATATTTGGAGTCGGTGTCAGCCAATAAAACCCTACAGTATATCTATCAAAAAACAATACGAGAATACTTTAACAAATATGTTTTTTACAAATTACCTTTTACACAAAAATATACTGGATCAATCAAGGGGCTCATATCGCTTCTTTCTTTTGATTGTTGGGACAAGGGCACCGTGGCTGACACCGGCTCCAAATATACCAATAACTATAACTACATGATATAATCGTTAATCGACTTTTAAGTAGTCTAATATTTTTCATTTCATTTAACTTAGGAAGACTCTAAAAAATATGTTGAATACGCAATTATTTTTATTACTTTTTCGTGCATATTCATTTGTTTTAAAAAAGTGTTTTGATTGAAGTCGGTTTTTCTTTTTGTTAAAATTTTATTTATTATCATCTTCGATTTTATTTCATTTTGGATGTAATGAGCTACTGTTACATCTATTACAAATCATTTGTCTTGGCTTTTACACTATTAAATTCTTTTCAACGATTTATACTTCTAAGGTGACATTTTAAATTATATGCCTAAAAAATCATTAGGTTTTACATTGCACTATAACACAATATGTGCATTTTTGTTTTCATATAAACTTCGTTTTTCAACAGATTATTAGTTTTTTGAACGAATTCCAGAAAGTCGTCTTAGTAACAAGAAAATTGCATTGCATGTACACAGTAGAATCTACTACATGTTTTTTTTATGTACAGTTTTATATTTTATTTGAACTGTAGTGCTTAATTCATTTTGATAATTTTATAAAAATATCTAGAAGAATATAAAGGTATAATAAATATCTTGCGCCGATCAAATGCCAAAGATACACTTGATTTGCACTGACATTTGTAGGTTTCCTAACGATATTTCCTTAACCACCAAACATAACATCAATAATACATTCAAAATGTAGGCACGGGTTTGAACACAGAACCTTTGGTTACGATTCTCGTGTTCTAACTACTGTGCCGTTTCAGTTTCTATCTCGGTTTGAGAAAAAAGTGAAGTAAAATAATGTCCTAAAAGCAAACGGAAAGTTAGACTTGAATGCTCGTACATTTACTTATTTTGAATTGTAATTGAGGAAAAGCCAGAGAAAGTCGTATGGTTCAAGACCTTTATATCAATTGATTTATGGCTGGTATCTATATTCTGGGTATTGAGGACTTGTGATTTCGTTTCTCGTGTTTCATGCTACTTACTGTGTGGTAATGTTGTGTAAACTAAACCATACCACGTGCTACTGAGTCCTGATAGATTTACTAACAATATATACTGTTTGTACACGGGATTTAACATTTGACAGATAATATTGAAATAGATTGACTAACAATACATACTGTTTTAATATTACATTTGACTTAAAATTTGAAGGTGGCGTTCGTTTTATAATTTAAAGCCGTTTTGCAAAATTCTTAGCGATGATTTAAAAATCATAATAAAGGCCGACTCTATATATTATTCCAAAGTTTGCGTTCTCCATGACAGGACTGCTTGATAAGGAAAGCAAAACTCCTAAAAATAACTCTACATTCTTCAATGAACGTTGATACTCCTTACACGATATAGGTATACGCGAATATAGTGTGCTACATAATATAAATAAATACAAAAAATAACTAATTACACTTTTAATTCTAAATTTAAATTTCCCAACATATTTTCAATTAAGTCTATTTTTTATTTCAATTGGTGTGCAAGTGTTACTGGTGTTTATCTAAAATCATTAATGTCAATATTCAATTATTTTCTAATCTATAATACTAATTTCGAATTTATAATAAATTCGAAAGTAACTGTTCGTCTCTTTGTAACGCTTTCACGGGTAAACTACTGAACCGAATTCAATGTAATTTGCTTTGAATCAACCTTTAACCCCTTCAAGTTCAGGAAGAAAGGACATGCGTAATTGACCCCCTCCCCAAACCGAGGGCTAAACCTATTATTACACAATCTTTCTTAGACACTACATATTTTAAGATGACCTGATTTTTGTCTGAAAAACTTTTGTCTTGTAATGTTTGTCAATCAAAAGCACAAGAAATAATCAAGCAACATTGAAGTAAAACCGATTAATACCGTTACCGGCAAATGATTGCGGTTCAATCGTATGAGGAACCCTCAAGGCTCACTGTTACATCTGTTCCTATTTTCCAATAACCCAGTCTCTTATTACCAACATGCCTCATATACCTAACCTCAAGACTGTGGTCAGTACATTACTGTCCGAGTTACCTTTCCTATGGGAATCAGACTGCAATTCGAGTAGGTAAGTTGTTTATGGTCTCAAACCTCTCCCCGTTTACGAAGATTTATTTGTGTCTCGACTCGTGGGAGCGTTGCGAAATCGATTTACCATCGATCCTATTTCTTAAATATTGTTCCAGATATGTACAAATATACATATAAAATAGATTAATATAAGTTAGTGGCTTGTATAAAACGCTATAAATTCCGAGATCCAGGGTTTAAATTCTGGGCCTGTCCAATAAGACATTAGTCTTGCAAATACAAGCTGTTGAGCTCGTTCGGCCTTGAAAAGAACGGACAGTCATTTATCCTACTCATTATACTATACATAACAACAATACAACTTTAACAGTGCCATTGCTGGGCTAAGGCCTCCTCTCACTTTGAGGAAAAGGTTTGGAGCATTCCATCACGTGCTTCAATGCGGGTTAGTGGATACATGCGTAACATAGTCACATGCAGATTTCCTCACAATGTTTTCCTTCACCGCCGAGCTCGAGATGAATTATTGACACAAATTAAGCAAATGAAAATTCAGTGGTGCTTGCCTGGTACGCTTGCATCTCAACTTCGATTAAAATGCACGCGTTCTAACCTCTGGGCCATCTCGGCCCATACAATACTATATAAACCTGACATATTATAACGATGACTTTCTTTCGCCGGTTCTACTCAGGTCAGGGTGTTTCTTTTTCGACGTTTTTTGTTAGAGTTTTCAGTTTTTTCAAATCATTAAATTTTCTTGCACCAAGTAAATGTTTTAGGAAGAAATTAAAGGAAATTAGCATGTCAGGTTAGTAAGTGTGATAAAAGGCTTCTCTAAATTTGTATGAGCCCATTTTTATAATCCTAAAATTTTAAGGCAGATTTCATTGATAAATTTTACTTTTTTAATGTATAATCAGTAGCAGAAAAAGTAAAAAAAGGCTAATCATCTGCACTTTATTATCGTGTGTATAAAGAAAATTGTTTTACTAAATCTTTGTTTTTTGTATCGTTATCTTAAACATGTTATTGGTAAAAGTACATTTTTCTTTAAAATATTTTTTCTTTTTTTTAACATGGATTGGAGGATCGAATAAAAATACTTATAATTTGGAAACATTTATTCATTTTCTGTCAATAATTTAACTTATTTTAAACCTATACATGAAACAAATAAGGAAGACGTACCGTCAAATCGGTATGATTTTACAAACAACAACATTTTCATATTTACATACATACATAATATGACTTCTGTTTGTGATCTCATCTCGACACGACAAGCGCCGATATGGAAGACAAACATCTACAGTTCACATCGCTGTCATTTACGTTCAACAATTTTTAAAAAAAAGAGTATCGCCGGTCCATCTTTTAAAAATAATAAAAGTATCTTTAAAATCACATGTTTTCAAATTACTTAATGTATACTTAAAATATGGCTCACGAACGAACATTATCGTATAAAAACTATTATACAATAAACAAACAAAACAATGAACATAATATGTCTTCATGACTGGAATGGAAGACTCGGAACAAATCGTAAGTCAAAAAAGACTCACAAATAAAAACGCAACAACTAAGTAAGTATGGCAAGTAAATAATTAATATATGAAAAAAAATAATTTAAACTAAACGTTTGGAATGATACTTAATTAACTACTATTTATATTTACAAATATAACAGAAACAATTAGTAATACAAAGCGCTACAGTTACACGAATTATATACAAGTATTTACCGTCAACTCTCTTTATTCGCACTATTTTCTACATATGGATTCGAAGCGATGAAAAAAAAAACCTCGCGATTAAATATCTTAAATAATTATTTAAATATTTCAACGAATAAAGAGTTTTGACATTAAATCAGTATCACTTAGATATTATCGAATACTATCATCGTTCGCAAGATACCTTTGAACTATTAGAGATGAGTTATTTTTTGATGTCCTAATATAATTATTACTTTTTGTACTAAACAGGTAATGAGCAAATCATAGAAGCTGCCTAATATAAGAAAGCCAGTGTACGTTTGGAATGCACAGCAAGCGATCACAATTGCTATCAAGGGTTTCTATATTCGTTTTCAGTCTTTGTCGCCGACGAATCTATACGTGTCGGGCGGTGGTTCGGGCATGCAGTAGCCGTGGTACGTGCGGATGTCCTCGGCGACGTACGTTACGCCTGGCAGTACCCCCGGTTCCGTGTGGTGCTTCGGACAAGTGTGATCCCTCGGGCACTGGCAGATTGTGTTCGCGTTGACTTCGTCGATCTGCTCGTGACGGCGCCTCGCGCTGAATAACTTGCATGGCTCTTTCCTTGAACACCTTAGCCTCTGTAAATTAAAATATCTAATTATTTTTTTATCAAAAACTTACATCAATACTAATAATTCTTTTTCTATTCTTATGACTTGAATGTCGTTTTTCCAATTACAATATTATATAAAGTTATTTTCTCTGATTCTTCCGCTGTTACGTTAGCACTTTAATATTATACTGTTATCTGAAGAGTTATTATAATTTGATATTAACATGAACGTATGAATTTGTATTAATTCCGAACATTATTTAAAATTATAGCAACGATTAAAATTAGTCAGCAGCGCCACCAAGTGGCACAAAGCGCAACTACGTAAACACTTACACTTTGTGGCGAACACGCAAACTGGTACTGGTTCCCCTGCTCTCCGCTAGGTGTCGTGTATGGCAATTTCTTCAAAAGATACGTTACAGAGTTCTTCGGACAGTGACAATTGACGATTTGCTGAGTGGCGTTGCTGTCGGGGAATGAGTATATGATCCAAGCCGCGTCTTTGAAGTAACGACATTTGGGCAAACGCTTCACCGGCTCACATGTCTTATAAAGCGTCGTCTTATCGGCTAATGTGTGATTGTCGTCATCGGAAAGATCACTGGAAAAATAAATAAAATATTAAATTAATCATATTAGGACAATATCATACAATTATTATATGATTATGGAGTTATTTCGTCATTTAAAACATAATTCTAGTACCTACGTACTTGTATTTTTACTACGTTAAATATGCAGAAAACTAAATATGGTGTGTTTATATAATAACAAGAATCCATATGAACGTAGGCACGTTGTTATTGTAGTAATTATTTATATTTTATTCAAGTATATATTACAACCAGTTAATGGAAGTGAAATAACTAAACAAAGTAGGTATTTAATGTGACACCGTTATCTACCCACGAGAGCCATCCAAAGCATTGAGCCTAAGGATGGTACTCCTACGTTTCGTATGATCAATTCTTATTATCAACATATGGAAAGTAACCTTCGGAAAACGCCCCACACAAACTAAACAAGATTTTGTAATATTATGAAAGAGTTGCTATATCTCAATCTTTCATCTTTGGTTAATATTATTATTATTTACATTATTCATGTTACTGCTGTCTGTCCTTTAAAATTACGCAACGGATTATGATGCGTTTTTTTTTTGTAGATAGTGATTCAAGAGGAAGGTTTTTGTATACAATACATGGATAATATAGTAAACAAATACTATTAATTTCAGAAGTTCCTAATGTGATGTCTTAAATAAAAAAAATCTGTAGCTTGTTGAGTATCAGTATTTCACCCATTCTAAGCCGGAACGGGACGCTAGTATTTATCTAAAGTTTATATAAAAAAAGTTTTATTACCTAGAACAAGGCCTGTGCCCCAGACATCGACACTTCCTCTCAATCCACGGCTGTGCTGAATCGTATAAATCTACTTTACTGCACACCTGCCTCGCTCTGCAGTCGGGTAGATCCTCTTCGGATATCTGGAAATTAATAAAATAATTGATAAGAAAAATATAATATACATATTATTACGTTTTATTTTTATATTTAAATTAATTTAAATTGGTTGCGGCCGTTTTTTATAAAATTTGCATTTTCTCATTCGTCAAAGGATGAGGTAGAAATCGTGTGACTGATCGTTTTCATTTTTTGCTATCGATTATAAAGTCAGTGATCACGCAATATATATTACGAAAAATATCACGCATATAAAATGATTACTAAGTACATTATTTTGATATGAACTTGACAAGCGGTTTTTTTTTATTTAAAGTCTAATTCAATAATGTATTAATGTCTTTCTCACTATCGTTACTAAGTCAATCTCTGTGCACATCAGTGTTTCGCAGTACATGACATAACATCCTCATATTCCACAAGCGAATCATACATACGATAGTAAAATAAACAATGCAAAAATTTTCGTACGTGTAAATTCTGAATATTGACACGCATATAAAAAGCCATTGGTGCCTTACGAATTCAGCACACATCAATGAGTGTCCATTGAAAGATTCGCAAATCCGTGCGGCAGTAAAATTTTGCATGGCGAGAATCACAAAGTCGAACGTATTCCTATAAAAGAAATAACTTCGTATGCAGCGTGGGAAATACGAAATGTGTTTGTCGAAAGTCGTTCGCACCTGCCGCCGTTTGTGAAGGAAGAAAACAGAAGTGGATCACGGGAGATCATTATAACGACGTCCGAAAGATGTTAATCATTATGATTCGCTGGGCACAACAATGTAGGGACATGTGCGCTTTGAATCCATTCACTTTTTTTTTGTGGCGAAGGACCATCGGTCTTAGGCCTACTTCCGACCGGAAGGCATGCCATTCGACAACCTGTTGACGGTGGGAATATTTTTTCAAAGCGAATGTTTCTCAGGGCTAGTTCTACCGGACATATTCAAAAATAAAACCAAAAGTTTGTTGGCATACATACGTTTAAGAGTACTGTTATTTTATGTACGTAATCGAAATGAATTATTAATTGATGATGTCATAAATCAAAAATTTGTAAATCGAACAATAAATATCTTTTATTGTTTCTTATCAAAAAGTATATATATACTAATAATAATATATTCATACACGTTAACGTTAGTTTACCGACAGCCCTATAGCAAAAGACGCGCGAATTACGTTCCTGCTTTTCGTAGTTCCGGACACACTTCCCGTTTCTTGTGTATTGCGATAGATTTCGCGGAAACGGCCTCGGATGGATCTTTCAAAAGCCGGATATAGCCCTTTTGTGTAGCAAACAAAAAATGCCTGTGTGGATTGTACACAATGCACGGGTTGTTGACTTACTTCTTAAAGATTTTGTTTAAAGTAGTCCCAAGCTCATCTTGAATGCTAATGGCGCAAGAAGAAAATTTCTCGTCATCACAGAATTTTTAATGAGGCAAGAAAACTATACAAACTAAAATGTCATTGCTTAGAATTGACAGTTTGGTACAAATACACAATCTTAAAGTAAAATTAATAGTGCGATTTATTTCATTAATATTAATTAATATAAGTTTGAATTTGAATTGTATTTTGATTATTTCATATGAAACAGCCATAAACAACATACAAACAGCCAGATATACAATTGCTATTCTTAACCAATTTCATCCATATGGTTTTATTTAAATTAAAAAAATCGTACGGGACTTAATTAAATAAATACTACTATCAACATGTTAAATTGATATCGCGTGTCTAATTTACCCCCATGAATAAAATATACCGATTTCCACACGACTAACCAATTGTACATTATTTTTAAGTTCGTCGGATGTAATTTTTTGAAAGTCCAAGACTTGACCGGCGGCCGGGGGCGACGGTTTTAGGGGACGTTTCATTTTCGTCCTTTTCTACAGCTGAAAATTAATTAATTGCCACGTGAATATTGACCGTAAGAGGTTAAGAATAAGACACAATACGGCAAAGCTATACATTGTAAGACTAATCTTGCCATCAAATTGACAATCTTAAAAGCCTATATTTAGGCAACGTTTAAAATGAAATGGTACTTACACGTAATGGAATAGGACGTAATTTTGATTGTAATGGGAATGGAGATGAACGTGTTTCTCTCGTGGAGGCAGATGGGGGGGTCGCGGGGCGAGGCATCCGGTGTGAACAGGTGGCGTGCCGCGCCCACTCTAATGAAATAATCTGTGCCCGAGCGACCTTCCACAACCTTCCAAGTACGCCTAGCCCTACGATGTGGGCACACGCCTCTGCTATTTCTTTTTAGTCTTTTATTCACAAACAATTGTATATATGTTACGTAACCGTCATACAAATATTTAAATGCATACAATTTAAAAAAAAATAACAATTATTTATTAATATATTTTAAAATAGCACTAAACTGGGCCTTAATATAGTATAAAAAACGATTCAGTAATGAAAGTTTGAATACGAGTAAATAGTAATAAATACGTAATAGCCATGATAAAATACTTTAATCATTCGTAGGTACCTATTTATGTCTTGACTTTCGTTATATTTAATATTAAGCAATTGTCTTTTGAAAACCTTTAATACCTCTCATAAAATTAATAAAGGTCTGTTTATTATTTTATAGTATTCTTAAGTGCAATAAAATAGTCTATACTGTAAATGCTCCCTAGCTATATCATAGCGTTTATGGTTAATTTGAACTTAATTTACATGTAGGTACTATATAACTAGTAGAGTAAATTAATATCTTATGACCCACGCGAAATTGTAGTACATAAATTATATTACTCCAATTAGCCGTTTTAATTACAGTATGCGTTGTAAGATGAATATAATCCCACACGACATAGACTTAAATCGGTCAGTATACATTAGTTCATATCAGCTTCGAAATAAGAACGATTATAGCGTGTATGTATAAATTCGATTCGTACGTTGTACCGGGAACACAGGTAGCTACAAACAAATTACCAATCCGGGTAATAACGACTCGCCAGAGGCTACAAATTTATATTATTTATTATAACTGTAATTAGCTCAAAGCTTTCGGCGTTTCGTTCAACATCCGTCCCGTTTAAACATTTGCCGTTGCTGTTGTGTTTTAAAATTAGTTTATATCCTTTTAAATGGTGGGTTAAGTTTTTTTTTGGGAAGAATATCATTACAGCCCAAAGGAAGTCAGCCTTTAATAAAGCATAATTCGTGCGAAAACAGGAACTAATAGAAATTAGTTTATTATTGATAATTTCTTTACGTATTATATACAGCTCGTTGGAGATAATGATTATTTTAAATTTATATTAAGTTGTTAATGTTATGTTTTTCTCTCGATGACGCTTTTAATTATTTATTGGGTTTTATATTTTCGAATAAAGTTCAGTTTATTTCAACAACCTGTATAACATTTTAATAATTATTTATTTTTGGACATGAAGTATAACACAAATGTTTTTTCAGTTGGTGAAACTTTTTAATGTAAGTTCCGTATATAATACATATTAAGGTGTCGATCAAAATATAATTTAAGAGACACGAATACGTATTTTGTTTATTTTAATTATACTTTACTCTGTATTATCTTAAAATTTAAAGTTTTTGTAGTGAGAAATGAGAAGCTAAAGGATAAATGACTATCGTATTTTCGAAATAAAGTAAGTACTAAGAGATTAATATTGCAACAACGTTGCTTAACTATTCTCGTGAAAGAACGAAAAAAATCATGGACTATCTGAAATATATTTATTTGATTTCTATCGCAAGAGACAGAAAATGATTTTAAGGAAAAAGTATTCCTATTTTAAAAGCAAACAACTTATTATGATAGTAAATATTAAACGTAAAATCATTCGATACTCAGGAGTATAATCATATGTACTAACATTTATTTTCAATCACGTTCAGTTTTATTAAGAACAATCTAGTACATTCCACGTCTTACGTACAAAAACAATTCATAAATGTACACATAACGGAATCTTAACAGCTTATATAATTTTATCGTACATGTTCAAATCAACAGATTCGACCCGCCGATGTAATACGTGGGCCGTAGTCCTATATAGTATTCAGTAGTGCTCTAAAAGACATCAACGCTTGCCGGAAGCATCGCCGAATGCATTGCGTACGCGCAGACTAATTGAGTCGCCGTATATGGCTCCATTGTTGAGACATGTGTCCAATGACACTTATGATATGTACTTTGATTATATTTTGTGATACGTTGTTACTACGCCGTGACTCGAATTACAATTGATTTTTACAATTTGTTACGTTTTATTATTTGAGGCGTTTAAAATGTTTTGCTTTCGAATAAATGAATTCGATATGAATTGATCACATTTGTATTTTGAACTAGCTATACCCGACATCGACATGCGACATCACTCGCAAGGAATTTATTATGTAATAAAAATCGATCAAGACTTTTCATACGAATCGTCAACTTTGTTTAAGATAGCATCAAACAGACATACAAATTTACTTTTGCAATCATAATTTAAATATAGAATAAAATTTGCACAATCAAACAATTGCGACAATTTAAATACAGTCTATGTATGTTTTGGTATGTAACTTATGTAACATATAACTTCGCACGTAATTGTACTCGAGCATTTCAATATCAAAGGCTCTAAACATAGCCCCGTATAACAGTAGGGCACATCTTGTGTCTATTGTCGCCCTTCCATCCGGACCTATTCACGACGCACGTGTCCTTTTGACATTCTACCAAGACGCTCAAGTGTCTTGAAGGGGATCTCGATGTATGGTAAACGTTTTTAGTTTAATACAAGACGTTTACAGCAGCTTCGTCTGAGTTATTTAAGAAGATAGTTTATTTATTACGTGCTTCCGGTATTTCCCTTGTCTTATTCGTTATAACTTGTCCAAATGTCTAAAAATACAATGATCCAGCCTGGTTTATCGAATTTGTACTTTAATTCGCGTAACATAAACTATATTCGCAATATAAAAAAAAATCTTTTCATTAAAATTTTCTTTAAAAGAATTTGAATTACTGTTACAGAATTGACGTTTCTTACAGCTCAATTTTTTTTATTAGAGAGGTTAATAGTCGCATAGATGTACAACCTGAAGATTAGTGTTCACCACCACATAGATAATGGTGCTGTAAAAAATATATACCTTACATCGCCAATGCGCCACTAACCTTTGGAACTAAGATGTTTTTTGTGCCTGTAGTTACACTGGCTCACTCACCCTTCAGACTGGAACACAGCAATACTGAGTACCTACTGCTGTTTGGCGGTCAGTTCGGATCAGTGGGTGGTACCAACCAAGACTGGCTTAGCCAAAGGCCTTAGTAAGTTGACAGATAAATAAAATAGAATTGACAATGATAATTCTGAATAACGATATAAATTTATTTTATCAAAAATTAAGCCACTTCTAGATCACTAAGTCAAGACTTGTTTATTTTTAAACGTTTGGGAGAAATAAAGAATAAAAAGCGCATCGTATTTAGGTTTTTTGTCGCGTAACGCAGGTGCAGCTTTGACTATTCGGGTGTTTTTCGTTTTTGGATGTCTTTTTTTTTTCTCATAAAATTCTAATGCGTCGTTCACAAAGATTGAATGAAACCTTTAAAGTATTTACGATTCTCAAATAAACCGTTATGCTGAAGCTGTTATTTTATATTATTAAATCATTATGTATATGTAAAACAAGTATCCTAATATGTATCATGTTTTAAGTCTTATTTCATATTTCAATTATATATTTCATTGAAATATTATCCGTTTGATACTTTAGTAAACTGAATGAATTTCATTGAAACTAAATGTATAAAATTACGTTTTCCCTAAGTTAGAATTTTTGTCACAAATAGTTGAATTTCAAAGATGCAACAAATAAAGTCCCTCGCCATACTGGTACCTAATAAATTATCAAAGATTGTTTTTTACGAATAAAATGAGAATAAGCAATGAAACTCAGTGTGTATCGTGTATATTCTATCGCTTAATTTTTATCGCTAATATCCTACTAATCCTACTAGTATAAATACGTTTGTGAGGATGGATGTATGTATGTTTGTTAGTCTTCCACGAAAAATACTACTAAACGGATTTGGATGAAATTTTACAGTAATATAATTTGTACATCAGAATAACTAAATGTAATTTAGTCGTAATATAATGTTACATATCAAGTACCGGTGCGAAGCCGGGGCGGGTCGCTAGTAATATCTACGCGAGCTATGTTGTCATTAAATTCGGACAGCATTCCAAACATTGTAGTCCCGTCTTTACCAGTGACGTTGTTGACTCGCTTCCCTCTCGAGGTCACTTTTTACATTCACTGTATTGACTCGTGTCTGCAGTCACGCTATTTGTCCGACCTAACCGTGGAGAAGCGTTAATTATCTCATTACTTACCCATTTCATTGGTTCAATCGGATCTGTCAGTGTTTGATGGATATCATTTTTTTCGTTCGTTTGTATATTACAACAATATACATGTCAATCTACACTGTCGTTGTAATTAAATTGGATTTAGTTCTTGCTCTGCATCGACGATCACGGCTTCTATTACGTATCGTAGTTAATTTTTCTGCATTCGTATGAGTGTGTAAGTCCTTGCTTGTTCATTTTTCTGTTTACTATATGAGTTGTTCGATATGATATCGTAAGGGGATTCGTTGAATTTAAAGCGATATTTGTTATCAATAACTTATTGGACTTAAGTTATAGTCACTAGGTAGGTACTTAACATTAGTTTAAAGGGATATATTGGTTTTATAATTCTAAGTTAGTGTAGTCCTAGTTATTGGACTTACATTTAATATATATTTTGCTAAACATTTTAATTTATTAATTTCTACAAGTCCAGCTGGTTCAACCGTTACTACGATGTTATGACTATACGTTAACGTAAAAATTGTCAAAAATTTAATCCTATGATTCCTTTTATATAATCTGTTAAGTATATATTAAGGAATATATCGTCAATTTCAAATGATATAAAGCTATATTTTGTAATAAATATCCAAAGTGATCATTTCAACCCGACGTTGTATCTAAGCTAATCATGATTGATGCGATTCGATACTGATTCTTTGCTTTTAATATCCGCTTAAACTTTATCGGTCAGCAATAACTTACAGGTATTAAGGGTTGAATCAGAATAAGAACTATAAATAACTCCATCTACGTATAATACAGGTAAATTAAATTGGTCGCTCTGATCTCTATATATAAGTTCATCATCTAGGCAACTGCAAATCTCACAGGCAATAAATCATACTAGTCAAATTGCATGGCTATTATTCTATTGAAACTGTCAAGAGTGACACTGAGGTGTGACTTTATCCTATCATTTATTTCTATCCGTTCGTCTAATCATTTTGCATCGGCTGACAAGGGGATAACATCAACATGATTAGGTATGTACGAACAAATATATGTAATGTTTAAAAAGTTTGTATTATATTAGGATTACGACAAATATTTGTTAGGAAAAATTATGCGTTGGTCTTAAAATTAACTGATTTAAAGCTGTATTTAAGGCTAAATAAAGAAACAAAATATGGAGACAATTTTACTTAGGTGAGGATTTCTTTTCAAATACGATATTTGAAGACTGTTAAATTAAACAATTAATTATTTTTTGTCTTTTTCTTTATACAAATGATCACAAAGTCTTTTACATTAAAGATAGAAGTGAATATTCTTTTAGTTTACTTTTATTAGTCCCAATAACAAACTATAATTACTTCTGAAAGAAATAGGGAAGGGGCTATCCATAAATGTGTACGAAAGAGTATCTATAACTTCTGCTAGTTTGAAAACAAGAAATAAGTAAATGAAGCTGATTTATGGTATAGTGTAATCGTGGCCCAGTAGACACGCTGTCACGGTACATTTCTTAGTGTTTGACAAAAAATAACAAACTATTCAGTTCTTTGAATTCGCTATAATGACTTCACAATTTAATCATTTTCAATTGTTCCCGGTTTTGTATGAGGAGTTCTTTATGAGGTGAAGCAGATGATCATTGACCAGCACCCTCCTGCGGTTTTGTCATTCAAGAAAGATCTTTTGTTTATTTGTCGGTCTTTTGCTTCATCCATTCTTTGGATCGCGAGTACCGCCACTCGAAACAGACAACAGATATTCCTTCACCATTGTTGTAATAACCGTTCAAGTTGAGAATGAAATAATTTAACTAATTGTAATTATTATACTAAGTTTATTTTTCGAACTAAACGAATTGGCTTCACGACGTATCTGTCAAGATTATTCTCGCATAAAAGAATTATGAATAACCGACAAGATAGCTTTTAAATTCCATTCCTTAAGACGTACGGCTAAAGAAACGGTTACCGTTACGAATAAGCTTAAAGCCAGTGACATAAAGAGAGAAAAACATTTTTTTTTTTTTCAACCAAATAGCACACACTGCCCGGGACGGAGCCTCGAACGTAAGTCATCGAAGCTGTCAAGATAAGAATGAGTGAATGAACACCTGCCGCTACCAGTGTTACGCATGCTCCTACGCAGCCGTGCAACATCCACTATATTATAATTTAACATTTAAATGCATTCGAAACACACCGGCATTTTCACTTTTATGGCATTCGACTTACAGAACATTTTTAAATATATACAACGTATACTTTAAAAACTATTATTGTATGGACGTAATTATATACCTAGGTTGAAGCGATTATCTTCATGAATCGACTTTAAAATTAGGCATAATAATATGATTAACTTTATTTTTAATATGTGACTGACAAAACTTGACATCCGTAACTTCTATTTTGTTTTTTTAAATCTCGGGCATAATTATTTCACAAGACCTCTGATATGAGTTTCTCCGAGGAAATTGATGCCTTTATTTTGTGCTGTTGTTTTGATGATGTAAGTTTGATTGTTTTAAAACTATATCGTTGATTTCCTTCTCGCATTTATTAGTCACCGTAGCGCGTATAAGTGTCGGTATTTTTGAATTTAATTGGGCTAATTACTGGGTGGGTCCCTTCGTGGAACGATTAACACGTGACTAATATCTTCCCGCTAGATCATCTTATATGAGAAACACAGGGTTCAGGAAAATCATTCAAAGAAAAATTCGAAATATTTCCTACGTCTCGAAACGGATTCCGAGAGTTTTTTTAATAAATGAGTTCCGAGTAAGAAGGTTTACGGATTCTATAGAAAAAGTCTTACAAGAATAAGTCTAATAACAAAATTTAAAAGTAAACTTCAAAACTCGATCTATATATTTTAAAAATAATTGTATGTTTGAAACATTTTTGTTACTGCTGACGATGAATTAAAAAAGTAATTATAATTAAATGTTCACTTGTAATGCAGACGACGAATTATTTAGAATAACAAGTTGCAAATCAATTTAGCAGAATTCGATATTAAATGAGACTTCGTACACATACCAATTCTTTTATTTAAACGCTTTGTATTGCTTCGTGACGTTGGTCACGACTTATTACACGCTTGCTATGCCTTATGAGATAATATGTCAAACCACACGTACTACTAATTAGAAGAATCGAATAATTATATTGTCTTACCGGTACGCAAGAAATAATTAATTCAACGAATGCACCCATAGCGTTGACTTTTCGCGCCAATATTTGTTCCAAGATATACATAACGCTTCTAACATTATTATTTCATTTGAACTAATTGCGTACCTATTTAAATTACTTTATTACTTACGATATTTAGCAAATTGTACATAAATACATAAACCGCGATAAAGTCGGATACGATCTTAAGATTTCCACGAGTATTTCGACATAGCTATTTAATATTATTAATTATATTTTACGCGATATTAACTGGCCCCGATCGTTACGTTAAGATATCGGAAAGCATAAGAGTTAAAACATTACTTCCGTTGTGGCAAATTAACTAGTGTTGATCGAGGAAAGGCCATTTTAGGTATATGCATAATAACCATTTCGTAATTAACAACTGCAGAATTAGGTCGAAATAATGCAAGTTACGAAACGAAAAACTCAAGGTACTATTTCAATACCGCAAATGCGAAGAACACAACTTTCCACGCAGATCTATAAGAAGCTAGTTTATTGAGATGTAACTTAAACAAGGTTTCGTAAATCGAAACGATCAAGGGGAAATTAATCGTAAGGGATACTCACTCCGGTTTGATAGAGAATCTTGAGTCCACTTTTCGGTTGTAGAAGGGTCCGTCTGTGCGGGAGAATCGGTAGTTTGTCCGGCCTTCGGATGTGGATCTCTCCGGAAGGCCTGAACGCCTCGAGAGGCGTCCGGATGACGGCCCGGACGCCGGCCAGAACGCTCGCGAAGAGTAGTGTAGCTATCACTTGCATGTTCGAGTCACTGTCACACTTGTCGATATTCGTGAACGTCGAGCGATCCGTGCGAGTTGTTTGCGGGTCGGGCAAGCTCGGACTGACGACGGGCGCGCCGAGGCAGGTACCACTTGGCCTACGCGCCCGGTAAAACCACCTCCGACGACGATCGGAACGCCTTGATACTTTGGAGGCTTTTAAACGCGAGCTTTAACATTTTGTCACTCGTATTTATAATTTTAATACAATATTATATTTCGTTTTATTCATTTACAACAATTAAACTATGTTTTTTTTTATTTGAATTTTTATTGTAATTTAATAAATATAGTATAGCACATAGTGTGGGAAAATATAAATCTTAAATAATTTGCGATATAATTAATTTAATCTACCTAGAAACATATTATAAAAAATAATCTATTTGAAACGTTTTATAATTGTGCTAATTTCCGATGAGAACGTTTTTTTATTCATATCCTCGAATGTATTTTTTGTTAACACTTCATAAAAAAAGTAATGAATAACAAAAGTAGGCAAAGATTTTTTTTATTTATGATACTAGAAAGTCATTATAAAAATATGTTAATTTTTAATAGAATCAGGAAATCGGCCGTGTATTAAATAGTCTCGGAATGTTCCATAGATCAAGAATGTTGCGTCGCGCTCGGGTTGACTTCCTACCGACGATGTTTTTTTTACACAATCTTGTTGCTCGGGTATAAAGATACGTTTATATTGATTTTAAGTTAACACTTAAAGAAATGTTACAATAAATAACTTTATGCCCCCTTAAAACGTTGGTACTTAAAACGTAATTAAAATATATCTTGTCTTATATCCCGATTGGGAATATACTCTCAAACGTGCTGTATTGAGAGTCAATAACATTATTAAATAATGGCTGATATATTTTCTTTTATATGAAATAAAAATCGTTTTACAACTGCACTCAAGAAACAATGAACATCCGATAATCCCACTCGACCACCTTAAGTCGTTCTCGTAAATAGCTTTACAAACACAGCACCTTCAATTGTTTCAAAAGTTATTTCGCAGAACAAGAACCATTCATGAGAATTGTAAATTGTCAATGTAACTCTACCATAGGCTGTATACTCGATCCCTTTATGAATGCATGCTAAAAAGAGAAAGAAATCTCTATTGTATTGTACTATCGTGTCGATATGTTGTCTGCCTCGCTTCGTTTATGTTCCGTTGTAATAACAGATCGCCTGGTCCTTTCTATATGCTAGTGAACGCGACCTTATGTGATCTTCTAT
The DNA here is from genome assembly GCF_905220365.1 of Vanessa cardui. NCBI lineage: Eukaryota > Metazoa > Arthropoda > Insecta > Lepidoptera > Nymphalidae > Vanessa > Vanessa cardui. The sequence continues at coordinate 8,209,933 of NC_061135.1, forward strand.
CTCTCTCGCTCCCATTCAGTGTCCGCGCGCTCGCATGAATGAACCGCTTCTTATGAATGAGTGGACAGTCGCCATAGTACTATGTATACCTACTGGTATACGTGTCTTGTTCTCAGAACATAATACATATTGGAAATGTCAATGTACGTGTGAACTTAGACGTTACTAAACTGCGAGATAAAACATATATAGATAGAATTATTTCAATATTTGTTTGGAATATCGTAATTAATCAATAATACGCTAGATAGAGTTAGGTATACGTATTTGTATGCTAAGCTAACATAGAAAATGTATCGCTATAAAAATATTGTCAAGTATAAGTATAGCTTTTTATGCCATTTCTGATGAGCGACCCAGTTCTTAGGCCTCATGGCTATATCTCTGAATGTATGTACCATGGCACGTGGTCGCATGTTTTTTTTCTTTACGAATGCGAAGGCAGGTTTTATTGGGATTGAAATTTTGACAAAATTGTCCGTTATATAGTTTATACTTTATTTATAAAGCAACGAAAAAAACGTTACGTGGATATAAATTAAAGAATCGTAGGTAGAAAAACCGTACTAGATCAATTATGACTTATCTGCGTATACTTACATTTAAAAGGTGACCTATTGTCTACGTATACGATATTTAAAGTTATTATAAAAGAAAAATTTTCAAGAGAGTTAGGATAATATGAACTATGATTTTCTCGCTGTATATTTATTTATCTTCGATTTCTTCCACGTGGATTTTTAAAAAGATAAAATGGAAAACTTTAAGGTCACACGTGTAACAAATACTCATATTGACTGCTAATCATCTATTCAAACTGTTATTTGTCGAAAACATCGTCTGACAGTGTTTCGATTCTAAGTCGATATCCATCGAGTTCTAAGTTATTACTCGTGAAAATTCGTTAAAATCGATTTTTTATAGAGTAAAACACGATGAGACTGACAAAAAAGTTTTAATATTTATATTATACAGGATGTGTAAGCTTACTCATATCTAATTTAAATAGTTGTAAATTCTACTTTTTTTGTTGTTAAGCTATTAGAAATATGAATGTATAGGACGCTGTGATTTTGTTACGTCAATCGAATAATTATTTAAATTCCCATATTAAATTTTAACGCGATTATTTTAATTGATTAATTTGTAACAAAAATAAAAAAGTGTAACGCTTTATTTAGATCAATTTCACTTTTAAATTATTAATATAGGTTAGTTTATTTGAATAACATAACATATAGCCCCGGATATAAGAACTTTCGAAGCCGGGGGCACAAACTTGAAGTTGATCGTTCCCTTTTAGATTTGAATACAATGTATTTGAAAAAAGAATTAATTTATACTCTTTATTATCTATGTTGTTAGTTGTCCATTGATTTAGTAAGTTTTTTTTTTTTTCAAGCAATGTTCCAAATTTGGCGCCCATTTAAATAACTGCCCGGGGCTAGTATTTTAAGGTACCTTGGTGCATCTAAGATTAGGAACAGATAACATGATTTATAGTAAAATTACAATTTATTTAAATTTGATACAATTTGATTATGGGATAAACTCCAATTGTCCCGGTGACTTACGACGTTTTAGGTCGCATTGTGCCGCAACTTTAATAAATATATGAATTAAAAATTCATTATTAGGTACTATCTAACTAATATTACTGTGAAGTAGAAATTTTATTCTAAAGAGTTACCAGTGTGGAAGCTTATTATCGAGGTAGAGTAAGAAATCATCTTTCCGTTCCACAACACGTGTTCATAACACTCTGCAATAGATAGCTAATATCTTATGTTACCATCTCATATGTAAACTTAACATCTGAACTGTAAGGTCTATCGAACTAATGGTTCTTAATACCTTCTTAATATTTTACAACTTAAAACCGATGTATAGCACAAGTAAATTTTCAACATTTATTATTCATGTCATTAGGACAGTATAGTTTCCAAACAATTTTTCTACAATGATTAAAGCTCTTCCAATTGAATTCATCATTATATCTCCTTTCGATTACTGGGGTAGAACGACCTCATCCCAACCCGTGGGTGTCGAAAGACCCGACTAAGGGAATTTCGTTAAGCGCACCCGTCAATCGAGCACGTAAGCGCCTCCACTACCCTTATCATGGCGGAGAACTTTTAATAAAAGCTTTTCGAGTAAGGTACTCTTCAGGCTGACGGCTGGACAGAAAATATTCCAAATTGTTTCTTGAAAGATTTCGTATACGATAGTGTGTAAATTGCCTATATTGGTGAATTAAAAGCTATTAATTTTTATTACGTCAAGATTGGCAGAAGGAAAAAAAGGAAAGTAACAGCCTGTAAAATTTCCACTATGGAGCTACAAATCTTATTCCGCCAAGCACGAGATGATACACAATCAAATTAAGCAAATAAATATTCAATGGTAGGTACTTACCGGGCTTGGTCCCGAAATGTTCAACAATTCCCGTTTACTAATCACTGGGCCATATCAGAATTAATTTAATGTATTGCCATACATTTATCGATATATGTATATTTCCATAATGAACGTCCAAACGAAAAAGGTCTTAATAATAACATAACTATTACAAAGGGAAGTCCTTTATAAAACAGGAAGCTCAACATTAGCGAACGTTATAATTATACCTAGTCAATCGTTTTAACAGTTTAGACATGCATTAAAATTAGAAGGTAATAAAATTTTCGAGTGCCCTCCGTGTTTATGCATATGCTTAGCTTGAAAGGAATTCCTGATTGAATAAACAAATGCCCGTGTAAACTAGAGCTAACAGATGCTGAAATTAAAATACCTCAAAAGTTTAACAGAGCTACTATAAATTTGCGGAAATGTAATTTTTATGACAGATTTGTTGCAAATAATCGGGGATTAAAATGGAATCCGATTACTTTTTTTGGTTTATAATTCGTAGGTATACGATAGTACTAAATAACTATTATTATATCGAGCATTACAATTAATTCCGTGTCAGATTAACGGCAAAATCAAGAGATTTCGGTCTATTTTTTTTTATTTTCTTATTTTAATATCATTTTTGTTTCTTTTTTAACTAAATAAACTTTAAACTAAACACTTGGTGGTAGGGCTTTGTGCAAGCCCGTCTGGGTAGGTACCACCCACCCACTCATCAGTTATTCTACCGCCAAATAACAGTACTCAGTATTGTTGTGTTCCGGTCTAAAGGGTGAGTGAGCCAGTGTAACTACAGGCACAAGGGACATAACATCTTAGCTCCCAAGGTTGGTGGCACATTAACGATGTAAGGAATAGTTAATATTTCTTCCAGCGTCATTGTCTATGGGCGATGGTGACCACTTACCATCAGGTGGCCCATGTTCTCGTCCGCCAACCTATACCATAAAAAAAATGTTAGAAAACTTCATTACAATAATAAAATTATATTTATTTTTCGATCTTGGATAAACTAATATGACGATAAAAAGAACTTAAATATTACCGGGCACGTTTCGATACGAAGGCGAATCGAGGTTTTATGTTCGATATTCAAAATGTTTATAATCTAGTAACTCTGTGTATAGTAGATAAGAAAGGAAGAGCTCTCAAAACTGAGTGCATTGTCCCGATAGTGGACTAAACAATGGCGCACTTCAAACTCAAGTGGTCAGCATTTTTTCCGCACCCCATCGTGTGAGAAACTGACGAAACCATTGGCACGCGCTCTCAAACCTTTTGTAAGGTATTCCATCGTATTAAGATTGTATTGTTCTTTACTGGGAAGTGACATATCCGGTGCGACCCATTCTTCCAAATAACTGAGACGACGTTAACGCGTTTAACAGATAATATAACTTTTTTTTTTTTTTTGTTTTATCACTTTCATTTGCTGATTGGACGGGGCTATTGATATAGTAACGAATGAAGTGTACATATTAACGTCATTTTTTTTTTATTTTACTACAAAAAGTTTTTAATGCACTGATATTTAAAACGTTTTTTAAAACTTTTATTGATTATCTGTTGATTTTAAAGATTTTTTGTAAAAATTAAGAAAATTTTATCAACAATATTTCGCAATAGCTGTTTTAACACGATGTAACATCTTGCTCAATTCTTTTCGTCGTTTTTGAAGGTCTAGAGTTAGGCTAGCCTTATCCGTTTATGTCCTTTGCACAATCAAATAACGCGATTTGATTTAATAACAAGTAACCTATATAAAGTACGTTGAGTAATTACTTTCACAGGACCCGTCACAATTTTCATCGTAATTTGCCTGCGAATGTTTAAGGATATGATAGCAAGTTTAACCTGAATAATCCAACGCCACACTGTGTCTGATGTCACTATCTTGATGTTCACGCAATATTATCACGCGATACGAAAAGATGCTAATGACGAAAACTACACTCATTTATATTGCAGTTGTTAGAAAACTTCATAATGGCTTGTTTCGACTCGTACTAAAATAATAATCACCGAAAACACGCGACGGGTATCACAGGACAAGAAGTAGACGATTTTACAATTGTTATAGAAGAATCTTTTATCTATGAAAAGGAAAATGTTTGACAAAATATTATGTATTAAAATCTCTATAGAAACAAAAAAAAGAAAAACATTTTTTCGTACGAAATAGGTATTAACAATTAATTATCCAAGACTATAAATAAATAGACTACGAAAAACGCTCATATAAGGAATCGAAAACCAAAATCAGAGTGAGTTATGAATTCAGAAGGATATTCACCAATTGGAATTACAAATTTACTAAAAACTAAAAAATAGCTACTGCATACATTGAACTTATTATCATTCAAATATATATCCTTCAAACAATAAGACTTCGAATCTTTTATGATAAAAACAATATTACATAAAAACGACGTAGGTGTTACCATTTCAGTGTTTTTTTATACTCATTGGGAACTAATATCAATCACTATATTTAAAATTGACTTTATAGTGTGATCTTCTATTTTATTAAATAAAGAAAGTGGCAAAGTGGCAAATAAAAGTTTATTTATAGTTATTGCTATATATGTATATTATGTATAAGCAGATAAATATAAGTTTCTGAAATGAAAAATCCTGTTTACGGTCTTTTGTAATTCGATTTTTTTTTAAGTTAATTCAATGATTGATTTAAATATTATCACAATACTCAGTATTGTTACAATACTATAAATATTACAATAAGCAATTATAATTATTATAAAAATATGTATTTATATATTTTAGCTATCCAACCAGTTTTTGTTTAAAAAATAACTTTTGTGAACTTTTTTATAAATATAAATTACCTTTTTGATCTGATTATAAATATTAAAAGATTTAGTACCTAATTATTTCTTTTTACAATTTAAATGTAACAAAATAATACGGAAGCGAAGATCCGATTGGGTGTTATAAAAGAGCAGTCAGATCCTTTAATATAGAACCGTGTATAAAGGCGCACGTGTATCGTACGCACAGACACGAGACAAGACAGTCGCAAACAGACAATCAGCTACAATTGAAAAAATAAGTCAATTGTTACTGTTTCTGTTCACGGTTGGATAAAAACAAACATGTTGTCATAAATATAATCCCATATATAAAAATATAGTTATTACTATATCATTAACAGTTTTTTCTACTTTTAAGTTATCTTATTTTGAGACAACCTTTTGTTTACTTTTTCTTTTTGTGGCAATAAGAATGTTTTTTCTTCCTATTTACTGTTTAAATTGAACTAAACGTAATTGAATATGATCTAATTGAAATGCCTTAATAAGAAAATAATATATGGGAAATTGGAAATGTCTTCAGAAATCCAATCAGACTATTCCCGTTAACAGGCGTAACAAACAAATAAAATATATATCGGTGGAAAACAATTCACATATCATATTACCATGTTTATAATTTTCCTGATTATATGTTTATCCCCCACAATAAAATAAGGGTATGTGGATAATGGGAATCGTGCAAAAATAATCTACACAAATCAGGGGCACCTGATGGACTGGGACGCCATAGAACTGTTTAAGTACGCTGCTTTGATGCCCCGACGACTAAACTTCCTTGAAACGTTTTTTAAGGCCTAGAGTGTTTCGGAGGATATGTTAAGCTGTTCTTACATATAAACTCTTTTATAGCAAGGGGAGAATGAGTAATGTCATTGTTTACTTATTTCGCGCATTAACTCGGCAGCGGTAAGTATATTTTTCCCTCTCTAGCATGGTAATAATAGACTCGCAGTAGAATACCTTAGATTGCCAGTGCACAGTGCACTGTCTGTAAAACCTATTTAAACTCATGTCTTAAGTTTGTGCTCGCAGATTTAGAGTGAAGGTTAGCCTTATGTACCTTTATAAGTCTGCCTGTTCGTGATTTTCAAAAACTGCAGTATTATTATCTCTCTATCCAGTATTTACCTACCTATGTAAATATTAAAATGCGTTACTTACTTAAAAAGTAATAGAATCATTTTTAATTAATTTATAAATTGAAAAATGTATATTGTTTATACTAACTAAGATATATTTTTCTTGTAATATTTTCATATAACGTTAAGTGATCGTAACATCCACGTGCAAGATCACGTCAACCCACGTGCGACCTCTAGAGCCTGATCGGGCGCCATCGATTCCCGAAATAGAACAATAATTGGAGCTAATCAAATGGATTCAGCTGCACGCCTCGTGTATACCACGATACGATGTATAAATAAAATTATTAGGTCATTTATAAATAGATACGAAAATGCAATAATTGAAATAATTTTAACGAAATTATATTCATTATCGTAACGTTGATTTGTTTATTTAAAGAACCTTTATATCATTTAATAAATATAACTTCCATTGCGAAAAAATAGAAGGGAAGAATAGAACCTTTCTTACCGTGTTATAGGGTTTATGCTCTGATGAATCCTGGATCATCATCTTCCTGCCCTTATCCCGATTTTATTTGGGGTCGGCGCAGCATGTCTTCTCCTTCCATACTTCTCTATCAGACGTAACACAAGTAACATTCTCTCTAACCATATCGTCTTTCACACAATTCATCCATCGTTTCCTTTGTCGTCCTCTACCTCTATATCCACCCACATCCATGCTCGAGGCCATCCTCAAATTATGTTCCTCATTCCTCCGCGTTACATGCCCATACCATGATAGCCGCCTTCCACATAACTTCTCGGCTATCAGTGTCACTTTCAAACTTCCTCTTATGTAGGTACTCATAATGAATCTATTATCATTATTATTATCTGATGAATCCTGGAATAGGTAAGCATATACTTGTGGCAGATTTTCATCATACGAATACGTGTTTCCTAATTACTTTGTATTTAAACACAACAATAAGCAGTTTTTTGTATAACCATTAAAATAAAGCGTACTAAATATACATATTCAATTAGTTCGTTTGATTATAAACAAGAACTGTCAACGAAAAGTAGTAAGTAAAGTAACAGCCTGTACATTTCCTATTGCTGAGATAAGGCCTCCTCTTTCATTGAGGAGAGGGTTTTGAACATATTCCACCACGCTGTTCCAATGCGGGTTGGTGGAATGCACACGTGGCAGAATTTCGATGAAATTAGACACATGCCGGTTTCCTCACAATTTTTCCCTTGACCGCCGAGAACGAGATTGAATTATAAACACAAATTAAGCACATACACATACTGGTGCTTGCCTGGGTTTGAACCCGCAATCATCGGTTAAGATGCACGGGTTCTAACCACTGGGCCATCTCAGCTCTGTCAACGAAAGCTCCCGTTAAATTATATCTGCCGTTGTAGTTTATTATTAGTTGTGTGAAAAATCTAATTAAAATATTTAATGGATTTGCGAGCGTGCTTGTTTATGCGGCGAGTTGCTTTCACCGTGGACGATAATTATGGCCTAAAGCGGGAAAATATTAAAATTTCCGCCATGTTGCAATCGAATATCGTAATTCAAGCTTAAATACTCGTATATACATAGAACTATAGATGTGTGCATATTATCCTCAGATTTGTACATATGTGTGAGTTGCGTTTACTTTGACTGTTTAAACACATGTATTACTTTTTAATTACTGCAGCGTGCTTCGTTTGTTTTCTAGCTTTATTATCTTTTTAAATACACTTTCTTATATTAGCAGTTAATTAACAATTATATAATAACTAACAGCTTTTATAAATGATTTGTTTCCTTAATGTAACCTTAAATAAATAAAATAATCCATATTGAAAAATTGAGTAATAAATATTAATTATATATTATTATAAATAAAATATTAATTTGTATGTTCAAATTATTTTTAATTCTTATATCATGGTTTTGCTAATAGATAAACTATCCGTCCTGCCTTCACGCGCTACAATAAGAGCTTATATACAACTTTTAGATTGAAAAACTGTCTAGTAACTATTCGAAGGCTTATGATTGGTAGATGTACCGTATATACCTAATTATATACCTATACATAAGTACATAATGTACGTAACGTATAGGTGTATAAAGTTGTTGTTAAACCTTCTTATACAAGGTCTTTCGTTTCTCGCGTTTTAGAGATAGACCGTCAGATGTAGGCTTGTGCTTTAAGAAAATAACATACGTCAAACTTTGGGCTTCAAACATGCACAATACCAAATCTTATTTAATTCGATCAGGGTCTGGCCGTAAAAGAGCAACCAATACATACTTTCTTATTTATAAGATAATTATATATTTTTAATTCAAATGCAAAATTAATTTGAAAAATGTACAAAATATCCCGCAAGCACGGTTAATGCGTTACGTACATGAGAAATTGACAAAGCAACATTTCTCATACTCTTAACTTTGAGCACCAAACACATCTTAAATTAAGGGCATCACCAGATGTTACAGGAAATAAGTTCTTAGTCGTGCACGTAAGTACAACGGATGTTAGTAACGAGACCCGCTTCCTTCGCTAGTCTTAAAATATTGTGCATTCTTTAATATTTGATAACGTTATTGATGTTTTAGACACGGGCGTAACTGGATAACAGTCACCGTACAAATTGTACCTAATGTGATACTTTGTCGGTTTAATTGATATCGGTTGTTTTCAACGTACTATCTCAAAGATTATATCACCTATCTGCCAGTGAAAATACCGTTCAAATCGGTCCAGCCGTTCTAGTGATTAGCCGGAACAAAGAGACAGATACAAAAAAATTGTAAAAAATATTATTTTGGTGTACCGCGTATACATAAATATGCATTGAAAAAGGTAAAAAAAGGCTATTTTAGTATTACAAACAAACACTCCAATTTTATTATATACCTAGTTATCTATACTAGTTAAAAGTGCTTGTAAAGGCCTACTCGAATAAAATATATTTTATATCATCCTTATAAATTCAGGGTAGAAGAGATTTTTGTGTTGATTTGGTAGAAATATTGTCTGTAAAATCCATGTTGGATTTACTAGCGGCATATACTGTATTTCCCTTGCAGTTACGGTGTTTTATAGATTTTAAGACTATACTAGTTATCGTCAACGGCAATCTCTATATCTAAGTAAGTGATTTTAAAGGCATGAAAGACGGCTTGATGTCGATGCGACGATGACGTCACGAACGAGTCGATTCCGTCAAATCGGAAACTCGAATCGCATGCAATTTGTCACCGACGAGCCGACGGTAAAAAGCGAACCATTACGTTTTTCTCCCTTCCCGTCGATCGTTTCCCGTCACGATAACGAATAACATAAAAACAAAATCCGATCTGATCTCGAGGATATTCGATAATAACACTTCTCATCACGGGCCGGTCGGCTGAAAATATTTCTGGAATTGTCGCCGCGCTGTTTACGTTTTTGCTATTCACTCGAGCATAAGTAACGGCCGAGTTCTATTTATAACCTTGAATTGATAAGCATAATCGTAATTTTTGCTTGTACCGTTTGATAAAATTGTATTTGTTTAAACTAGCTTTAAACATGAATGGATGATGAATCCTTGAGATAATAGAGCGTTACGGCGTTGGTTCGCTTTCGAGGTTTGCTAAACTATCAGTACATCAGTGTAGTTATCTTCTTTAAGTCCTTAATTACCTTGTAGTTATAAGTGGTGTAGTTAATACCAACAGTACCTAAGCTTTATTAGGCGTGATGACGCTATATAGATTTTTTTTGATTACACAAATATCAAGATTTGTTTTTTCCAGATGAAGGCAATTTATATTTACTCACCTTAAAATTTCACAGCACAATATATTTTTATTTTATAACGATTGTTATGAACCTATCATATCGCATATTTTCAAAATAAAAATATACTTTATCCAAGAAGGCTTTTACAAACACCTTTAAGCCATTTAACAACTATATTAAGTGAAGCTACCACCGATTCGGAAAGTAGATTCTACCAAGAAGAACCGATAAGAAAATTAGTAGTTACTCTTTTTCAACATTTAAAAATAGAATCATATTAGTTAATCACAATAATATGTGTGTTTTTAATCATAAATATTTGTCTAGAATCAACGATAATCACGCTCATAAATGAGACCAAATGATTATAATTTTGTTAAAGTTGAAAACACGTTAACTAACCCGCCGACTTAGACTAAGAGAAAATAGCAATGGTCAGGCACTACATTAAATTGTGTTATATTTCCGCGTGCGCCTGTTGGCTGCGTTTATTTGCCGTTCCGTTACGAACAACCGGAGCTTGTAAGCTTATTATAAGATGTTTTTCTATACCGACGGATGTTTGCGGTGCGCGAACATTATTTTGATGGCCGTCACAGTAAATCGATTCGAGCGACACTGAAGGTCGTATATATTGAGGAAAGAAAGAACTACTTATTCGAATGTTTGTAATTATTATCTTATTTTAATTTATATAATATCGAAATTTATGTAATAGTTACTATTCAACAAAAAACATTTCAAAAATCTGCTAGTAGTTTTAAAAAAAAAAAAAATTTAATAAGATTTCATAGTTACCAGTAGTGCAGCTTAATGTGTTCAAATTAAACTAATAATTCTGACCCACTTAACTCGCTGAAGGTAATTAAAAACTTTTGAATATAATCTTTGAATGATTTTACACACTTTGAAAGTAAAGGCATTGTCATATTTTACAAGAAATTAAAAATTAAATAAGACATACTATTTCAATCGAAGAAGTAAAGATTTCTTAGATTAAAATATTCCATATGACAACACCATTCCACCTCTACTTAAGTTAGAAACACCATTTCGTGATTCTATTACGAAAATCATAAATTGTTCAAGATCTCGAAAATCAGTATCGCGCTAATTCAATATCAAAGATTTTATACTGATTCATCATCTTGTAGTAGGAATAGACTACTGCTTTATTATCACATGCTTTACTATGAAATTATAAGTATTATCAGTAAACGCATAAACAAAGGGAACACAATTACACGTCCAAAAAAAATAGAAGTATATTAGAAAAAAAAAAACATTTTTTCTTTTTAATTCATAATCTGACTATGTATCAACCAATTGGTTTTTTTTTTAAATCGTATGTATACTTTACTATAAAATGATTAGTATTAGGAAACGCATCCGCATAGTTCCGCAAAGGGAACGCAAATATGTTCAAAAAAATATTATAAAAAGAAACTTTTTTCTTTTTGAATTCAAAATCTAACAAGATACCAACCAACTGCTATGTTCTTACTGTTTTTTTTTAAGCTTATGTCCATCGTTTATGTTTGTTAATTGCGGAAAAATATTTATAAATAATTTGTTGCATAAAATTAACAAGTATTACAAGACACCCACGTTAAAACTGTCGTAACTGATTACATTATAACTGAGATCTCATGTTTCTGCCCTGTCATGCTCGTTTTTTTTTTTTTTTTTTTTATGGAATAGGTGGCAAACGAGCAGGAGGCTCACCTGATGGAAAGTGACTACCACCGCCCATGGACATCTGCAACACCAGGGGGCTTGCAGGTGCGTTGCCGGCCTTTGAGAAAGGAGTAGGCTCTTTTCTTGAAGGTTCCCATGTCGTATCGGTTCGGAAAAACCGCCGGCGACAGCTGGTTCCACAGAGTGGTTGTGCGAGGCAGAAAATGTCTAAGAAATCGCGCTGTTGTGGATTTTCGGACATCAAGATGGTGCGGGTGAAACTTAGAATTTTGACGAGATGTCCGAAGGTGAAATTCAGCAGCCGGGATTAATCCGAACAATTCCTCGGAACATTCCCCGTGAAAAATTCGGTAGAAGATGCAGAGTGATCCAACATCTCTACGCAAAGCCAAAGGATCAAGGAGATCGGAAAGGGCTTGATCGTCGATAATTCGAGCCGCTCTACGTTGGATGCGGTCAAATGGAAGGAGCTGGTACTGGGGAGCACCCGCCCAGAGGTGAGAGCAGTACTCCATGTGAGGCCGAATTTGCGCCTTGTAAAGTTTTAGGCGATGGGCCGACGTGAAGTACTGTCTCGCCTTGCTGAGCACACCGAGCTTCTTTGAAGCCAATTTGGCTTTGCCTTCCAATTGACCGCGGAACTGAACGAGGCTCGAAATATCAACGCCAAGTATTCCGATACTACCTGTAGCGGCTATCGGGATGTTCTCAAATCGTGGAGATACGACAAATGGTGTTTTTTTAGCGGTTAACGCGCAAACTTGCGTCTTTTTGGGGTTGAAATGGACTAAATTTAGCCGGCCCCAGTTCGAGACTTCGTTTAACGAAGACTCGATTTCAGACACAAGTTTGTTCCGGTTTTCTTCGACGTTTTCCCGAGAAATATTAGCGCGGCCGGTGTATAAGGTGTCAACGGTACTGTCGTCTGCATAGCAATGAATGTTTCCGATTTGCAACAAATCATTGATATGCAGAAGAAACAGAGTGGGTGATAGGACGCAGCCTTGTGGAACACCAGCATTGACGAATTTTAAGTCAGAGCATGCACCGTCGACAACGACCTTGATGCTCCGATCTGCCAAAAAGCTGGTAATCCAATTGCATAATTTCCCGGGAAGCCCATAAGAAGGAAGCTTCGAAAGAAGCGCTTTGTGCCATACGCGATCGAAGGCCTTCGCTATGTCCAAGCTGGCTGCTAATGCCTCCCCCTTGCTCTCAACTGCTTCAGCCCACCTGTGAGTAAGGTAAACTAGAAGATCACCGGCTGAGCGACCCCGACGGAAACCGTACTGGCGGTCACTAATCAGCTGATTCTCCTCTAGGTACCGCAGGAGCTGGCAGTTAATAAGGGACTCCATTATCTTGGAGAGCAAGGAGGTGATGGCTATAGGCCTATAATTGGACGGATCTGAGCGGTTGCCTTTTTTAGGGATCGGATGCACCAAAGCAGTCTTCCAGGAGTTCGGGACGACGCCTAATGCGTAGGATTGCCGGAAGAGACGCGTTAAGACCGGTGCCAACTCGGGAGCACATGTCCGTAGCACGATTGGAGGGATGCCATCGGGTCCACTCGACTTGTGAATGTCCAAGGAAAGAAGTGCTTTCCGAACTGCACTTTGCCGAAATTTAACCTCCGGCATCGTCGTATCACATCGCGGGATTGATGGAGGTGACTTTCCTTGGTCATCCAGAGTCGAGTTCGACGCGAAGAGAGACCCTAAAAGATCGGCCTTCTCCTTCGCGGTATGGGCCAATGACTCACCGTCCCTGTGCAAAGACGGAAAAGAAGGCTGACAGAAATTCCCTAGGACAGCCTTAGCGAGAGACCAGAACGCACGTGTTCCTGATGGGAAGCGCACCAGTCTCTCGCCAATTCTGCCAATGTACTTCGACTTCGCCTCAGCTATCACGTTTTTGAAGGACCTGGAGGCAGAGTTATATTCCTTTCTGAATGTGCTGGTGTTTGTATCACGAGACGCCGATGCGTTAGCCCAGTCTTGGTAGCGTTCCCATTTTCGGCGTGAAGCCGTCTTACAGAGGCGACCAAACCAGGGCTGGGACTTGCCACCAATGGGCACCGCAGAATATGGAATGAAAAGTTCCATACCCTGAAGCACCACATCGGCGACAGAGTCAGCAACAACGCTCGGATCATCCATCGAGAAACAAACTCGCCCCCATGGGTAAGATGCAAAGAAGGACCGCATCCCATCCCAATCTGCTGACTTGTAGTGCCACACGCGACGACAGCCCGCGAAACGAGGTCGTGAGTATCGTGTAACTGGCACTGTACTCCGGACGAGACAGTGGTCCGACGAGCCCAGAGGGGGATCGACGACAATCTTATAGCCGTCCGGATGCGAAGTCAGCAGAAGGTCCAACAGGGAAGGTGTATGATCCTCCACGTCCGGTATTCGCGTTGGCGAGGTGACCAGTTGTGTCAAATCATAAGCCAAAGCGAAGTCGAGAACAGATCTACCCGCATGATCAGTGGTGCGTGATCCAAGCCACTCTGTATGATGAGCATTGAAATCGCCCAGAATAATGATCTCTGCGGATGGAGTCTGCTGCAGCACGGAATCTGTAGCCAATTGGACGTGCTCAACCAGTCGGTCGGTTTCGGCATTACCGTTATGGGACCTATAAAGGCACGCGTAGATTCGCGGATGGTCGTCGCAGTCTACGCGCAGCCAGATAATTGATAGGTCCTGCCCTTCAAGGCTGCCGAGGCGTCGAGAGCAGATATCATCTCTGACGTAAACGCACACCCCAGCTCGTGGCACAAAAGTATGCTCCAATTTGTACCCGGGGTAAGAGAGAAAAGACGTATCGGCAGGAGAAGATATCTGGGTCTCGGTAAGAAAGAGCAAGGCCGGCTTCGCCGTCTCAAGGTGAAAGTGAACGGCATTCAAGTTGGAGTTGAGTCCCCTTATGTTGCAGAAGTCCACAGCGAGTGTGGTAGGGGTTGCCTTATGATGCCTGCTCCGCTTGCCCCGAACAGTGGCGAGCGCAAAATTGCCCCCCCCAGAATTCGGAGGGCAGCCTGGGCATCCCTGCTCAGGCGGTGTACGTCCTGAGCATGGATGCCCAGAGAGGGATTCTCCATCGCAGTCGCTGATGGTACCCTCCTGGGGTAATGTCACCAAATTCTGCACAACCATGTTTTGGGGGGAGAGGGATCGGGCCTCCGGAACTCTCACTTACCAGACGAAACGCGGTAGCATAGCTACCACTTCACGCCGATTTTAAGTGAGAGAGTGGTACTTCCCCGGGCGTGCCGGCCCATTCGACTGCAACCGAGAGGTATGCAGTGTGGCACTACCACTTGCAAAATTTGTTGATATTTATCTATATTTATGTAACGAATTTAAGGGTCCGACTGTTGATTAAATTATATTTCTAAATCTATACGTACAGTACAGCCTGTAAATTTCCCACTGCTGGGCTAAGGCCACCTCTCCCATGAATTATAAACGCAAATTTAGCACATGAATATTCAGTGGTGCATGCCTGGGTTTGAACCCGCAATCATCGGTTAAGACGTGCATCTTAAGTAATATTTTTTTACCTAAACAAACCTTGAAATGAATATTGATATGTATATATACTGGTCAACAACGGAACTTTTTGTAATTTAGACAACAATATGTGTATTTTAACGAGTTACGATGATAATAGAAATATCAGGAGCCATATTATATACCATTAGTCGGCTGCGACCTCTCTAGCGTTTTAGGGTGTTATGCGTCAGGCAAAAAAGTAGCCTATGGCCTATCTTGGAGTTCAAGTTTGCTACATACCAAATTTCATCAAATTCGGTTCAGCGGTTTGTCGCGAAAGAGCTACAGACAGACAGACAGAGTTACTTTCCCATTTATAATATTAATACATGTAAATATATAATATAATAAATGTATAATATATAATATTAATATATGCAATATATAAGTAAGAAAAACAAAAAGGATTTGTTATTGTCGTTATGTGTGTGCTAAAGGTTTTTTTCCTATCAACACGTAACTTATCAAACTACAATCTTTACGCGCTACTTATGAATTATTTCAAAGGCTTAATTTAAACAAGTGATTCTTGGAAGCGAAGGCCGCAACAGTTCATTCATATGGAATTCGGTGACTTGTTATTGTATAATATGTATAATCGTACTGAATTCATTGACGCTCGATTCATCCTTTGACGTTACAACAGGCCTTGGCCTAAAAATCTACTCTGGACTTGAGGTCAGGTCTAAAATATGTCCAACAACAGCCTGTAAATTTCTCACTGGGCTTAGGCCTCCTCTCCCTTTGAGAAGAAGGTTTGGAACATATTCCACCACGCTGTTCCAATGCGGGTTGGTGGAATACACATGTGGCAGAATTGCTATAAAATTAGACACCTTTTCCTTTACCGCCGAGCACGAGATGAATTATAAACACAAATTAAGCACATGAATATTCAGTGGTGCTTGCCTGTGTTTGAACCTGCAATCATCGGTTAAGATGCACGCGTTCTAACCGCTGGACCAACTCGGCTCTAAAATAAAAATATGTCCATATAAATAATATTAGTAATGCGACGTCCCGCCGTGAGACACGCGTCTCCCGGAACAGAACATAACTGCATCGCGCGGACAAGGTGATATAGGGCACAACGGTCTGTGTTTCATCTCTTACCATCCTCGCTATGCGGAATTCATTGTCTTTTCAATTCATATGAAACCGCAGCATACTAGACATAATTATTATTGATATTTAATAACATATTAAAACGAAATCATGTTGAGTATGCGTCGTTATCTTAGTGTGTCTAAGTTTTTGAATGTATTGCGTTCAGACAGACAGATATATGTTGATGGGAACTGTTTTTTTATAATATAATGAAATATAATGTGTTTTATTCAAGTTTTAACTTTTATTGTAATTGACGTCACTAAATTTTGTAATACCTACAATAAAATTGACAGTAATAAATATTATATTTTAATACTATGTAAGTGATTACCTTCTTTTCAAAGGGTGAGTAGAACCTAGCCTAGCAGTTGGAAATTTATAGGCTAATGAAAAAAAAAGTATTGATTTTCTAGTAATCCTCTCGTTAGGATCCATAGTCTAACCGTCGGTATATCCCTGTTCAAAAAATCATAAAAAGCTGACTTCAGTATTATATACTAACTCATCTGTAATATTACTAATCAATTTAATAACTAAAGAGTTTTATTTCGTTAGTAAAACCTTATTGGAACTTAATAAGCGATATTCGCTATTTGCTTTACAATTATTCTTAGTACAGTAATTAATAAAAATATTCAGCGAAATTTAATCCTATATCCGCTACGATTACTTTAGTACCATGCTTTCTTAATATCCTGGTTGTATGTAGTTTAATATTACACAAAATTGCAACATCATAAAATTGATAACATATAAAACCTTTTTTTTTTTAATTAATTTAATTTTTCTGCTATCATTTAAAATTATTTGCCTACAATGTAGTTTTTTTTTTTTTGTTATAGTTTTCAAGCTATCACGCTATATTTTTTAACCGAATTTAAAAAAGGAAGAGAATATTTGGTTGTATATATGTCTATATATATCATACTTATTACCATATATAATTCCAGAGAATTCGCTATATTTATATATATTTGAACCAAAGAAAAAAAAGTCAAAGTCAGATATTGGTTTGCTAAAGTTTTATATTGTTTATGAAATATCTAAAGGAAATAAATGAAGGAGTTGTACTCATCCATATATATTGATTTGCTTTGATGAAATTGATATAAAACGTAGATACGTATTAAATTTATTTAGGTACATTAATAATAACTATTTTGAATAAATGAATCGATCACAATTTGTTGACTTGAATTGAATTGACAATTTCAAATTTGTTATTCCGAAATGATTTTTATTATATATGCGAAACATTTTTATTCGTTATTTCGTGGAAATTACTGAAAGTATCGCTTAGAGACTGAGCATCTCTGATAGTTGTAGGCATATTCAATTTTAGAATTCCGTTAATTCTTCCTCCTTTTTTATTTAATGCGCAGCCAAGCGGTCGGGTGGCAGCCAGTCTTATATAAATTAGCCTTCGCAATTCAGCCGATTCGTGTCAAAAGTTTATTGACTGAAACTATACGCCACGGGTATCGAATAACGCATCTCGTGATAATGCAACAAAAAGGATATGAAAAAAAAAATGCAAGAAAAACTTTGCTTCGTGATGCCATAACTTGACAAAATATTTTGTGGGCAGTCGCGTAGAAAAATACCGTCGGTCTTAAAAAGATTCGTCGCGAGCCATTTTGAGATGAATGGAGGTCTTCCGGTCACGGGCGTGCATCCGGTCCGATTCGTCCGGCGAGATGCAACAGAACCTGGAACTGGTACTATTTGACAAACGAATCGAGGGTGTCGGTTAGATATGTTAAAAAAAAAATTGCCATTTATTTAGCCTAACACTAACGCTTTGAGACATGAAACTAATCATCAAAGTTTAATCAAGCATTAATTATGCTGAAGTATTTTAGAATTGATGACATCATTTATTATCAAGATATCGATATAAGTCTTACTATATAAATAGTAGTAAAATTGACATAGTTATTTTAAATATTTTTTGATACTGGTTCAAGTTCTTTTTATTTAATGTTTTGTTTGCTTAAAGAGGTTCTCTATATAAGATAAAATAAATTTGATAAGGCTGTCAGAAGTAAATAGAGTATTTAAAAGCTTTATAAGTATAATACATGCAGGGAAACTTCGGAAATTTCAACAATCAAATGAAAAACATGTTTGTTTTTCAATCTAGAAGTTGTTCATAGATGGTTATTGTTCACATTTGAAGCCGCAACGCGTCTATACATACACAAACAAAACTTAATATTCCAAGAAATATTAGTTTTATCGGAAAATCCTTTTTAAATAAAATGATGTACCATATAAACTAAATAGTAAACTCCAACTCAAATTCCTTTATTCAATATCAACGCATTACACTTATTGATTGATGGTCAAATTAAACACTATCACCGGTTCGGAAAATAATATGTAGCAATTTACATACGTATTATATACAAATCTTATAAATGATTTTCTTTTTCTATTTCCGCTCTTTATATAATAAACTGTAATAGCATTTGAATTTATGAGTACCTACTATGTGCTAACAATACCTACACGTGTATCGTGTTGTATTACAATCATTGGCTATGTGTGGTTGCTCACATATCTGTGATAAAATTACTTATTGATTCCATTGTGGCCATGAAAAAATTAATATAAATATTTAATTTGAAATTCAATCTTTCAATACAGGTTATACTGCGATATATTTCCCAATATTGGCCATGTTAGCCACACTATATACTGTAGATTATTATTTATACTTATTTTAAGTCTTACAAAAGAAAACAAATATTTTTTATCATTATCAGCAGGGTTTTGAAACTTTTAAAGTTCGTTATAATATGTAAAACCTATTACAAAAAAAGGAAACGTTCATTGGACACTTTACAGACGATAGCCAATAGTTCCTCCAAACTTTTAGGTAGTATAAAAAATGATTAAACATTTTAATAACATATGAAATTTCTGTTCTAGGTAAGTTATATGCAGCTCTGGGCAGGAGAGGCGGTAGGGTGATCGGCAGCGATCTGCAGAGCGGCTCCGCTTCGTTCCGAGTGCAGGCGCTCATGCCGGTCGCCGAGAGCTTCAAGTTCGCGATAGAGCTGCGCACGCACACGTCAGGGCTCGCCGCGCCGCAACTGATGTTCAGTCATTGGGAGGTAATGTTATAAATTCGTCGTCATTATCTCGATGAAATCACTCAATAAGTAAACTTAGATGTAATTTATTTTGATTATCTTGATATCGTACTATTAAAAGATTTTTTTATTAAGGTCAAGTATGACTTACGTCTTCATTGTTTAACAAATAATTTAGAAGTTACTAGTTGCTCCTTTAATTTTTGTGTGAGCAAAATGTATTGATACGTGTAAATGCTATTTTTGTACTTCAGGCGATTCATGCTACAAACGTGAAATTCCATTTATTTTACTAGTGATCATTTTATTGTAGTATGTTTTTAAATTGCTACATATATTTGAAAAACGAATACAGCAATGATTAATAGTAACCACCATCATTATGTCGTTTCGTTACAGGTAATTGACATCGATCCATTCTGGAGGCCTAGGACTGAAGAGGAGTACTTGCATTGGGGAGAGAAATGGGACGGCGTGAACAGAGCCAAGGCGTACATGGACGCCGTCAGGACCAGGAAGGGTCTTGCAACTGACAAACAACTCGTGCAACACGCGGAGAAGCAAAGAACATTGTCCAAGAAGAAATAATACAACTATTATTGCAACTACATAAAGTCGCATTTGGTACAATATTATACGGAATTTGGCCAAATTGTATACAAAATAATATTTTAGACATTGTGTTGCCGTTCTATTTAAACTATAACTTAAAACTAACGTATTGTTAAATTTTAAATATGTATCTTCCTTAAAAAGCATTTTTGCAATTTTTATGTATTTCCTCGTACATAGTTTATTTTTAAAATGATTGTTAATGTTATTAAAATTTAATAAAATTTTGTCTATATAATGTTGGGTTTTTATTCAAACGTATTATGATTTCTGTGCAAATACCTCTGTATCGACGCTTACAAAATGTACAATTTTCAACAAAGCTGTCATTTTATTTTACTTTCGTAACTTATAACCGCAACGACAATACCATTTAGAAATCAAAAATATTGATGGTATAAATGCCTAGGTATTACCTTTCGCTTCGTCGTTTTCCAAGATAATTATATATGTATATGCATAAATTTTATATATGTATTTAGTTAGAAAAATAGTGATGTTACGTTAAACTCGAATCGAATTTAGTTTTAGACCTCGAGACACCCTTAAACTTTTATTCAATATTGCTTAGTCGATAGCTACAATAGACATAGCCCAAAATTTTGTAGTCCGTGCCTGTCAAAAAAAAATGTATCTAATTTTAAATAAAGCCACGAAACATTTCAGAAAACGTGTCAAAAGAGTACAATAATAATAAACATTATCAGCATGCTTTATATTCTCTTTTCTAAAACTAGTTAAGTTGGTTTTGTTATAATAAAACAATTGTTTATATTCAATAAAGTCCTTTATCTATTATTTACATAAATTAACAAACAAATTCCAATCATATATACAAAATGACCGCATAACAAAAACCTTAACAATATCTAGAAGAAAACATTAATCACCAATTTAATTAGATTGCACTAAACAACCGTCTGCCTATAACAGTATTCAATAATAATAAAAAATAAATAATAAAATAAATGCCAAAACTATTTCCATTTCTACAAAAAACATAAAAAAAATATAAATTCAAAAAATAAAACTTTTAAATTTACGTCACTTAATTTCACATTATATTCATTTATACATTGAAAATTTCAACATATAATAAAATTATTAGACAGACGGTTTGATAAAATCCTTATCCAAAGCATTAAAATTACAATACTTTGTAATCATTCGTACATCATAACTATAATAATTTACAATATAGTAAATGATTATAATTATTAATATAGATGAAAATAACATTTCCATTAAGCCGAAAATATGAATTCCAAATAATCCTATCTAACACTGCGTATTGTACAAACTGCTAACCTAACTACGTGATACCTTCCCTAATCTAGCATTGTCTTTGGCAAAAATATTTCTGACTTACATTGAAAAAGCTAACTTTTATCTCTGGACACATACACGCACAGAAATTTTAGAAAGAAATTTTCATGCAGTATTTTTAACAAGTTTTTTTTTTTTTTAAAGTTAACAACAATTATTATAGCGAACGGAACAGATAATAAATAATTTTGTTTGATTGATGTTGTTTTAAGTTTGCTTTCATAACAATGTGTCGTAGAGATAATGTCATTGTAAACAGCCTAATGCACCAGATTTGCTATAGTTACGTTAGATGCATCATAGATGTAGTGACAAATACTTTGGCACCGCTGGTAACATATATGGAAACTCAAGTGTATGAATTAAAAGAGAATATATGTATTTAAAATGTGTTCTAAATGTAATAAAAAAAAAAATTACTCTTTTTTTTAATGAAAAGGGTTATTATTTTTATGCTTTGGATTCTTCTAGATTTGATCGAAACAACCATGAAAGTCCAATCAAAGAGACGATTATCATATATCATTCATGCATTTTCACACAAACAACAAATCTGTTGTCCGTACATATTCATTATCTGAAGCGGTTTCTACAATGAATAAGTACATCTATAATAGTACCGAAACATATAAGTTGAGCGTTACTAAAGACTAGAATAAATTATATACTATGAAACTGCACCGGGCCACGTATTTCGATTGCATTGTTTAATATATTAACTCTGAAAATAAAACTTAATTACAACTATAAACTCAGTTTAATTCGAATATAATGAAAATAATATTTATCTATTCACTAAATTTGTCAAATATTATTTATAGGATGCAATCAAAAAAAAAAACCGAGCAAGACTAAGTGAACGCTAAAATGCCCGATTTCTTAATTAAATACTTAAAAAATAAATGTACTAATACCAGCGCTACATACGATATATCTGCAATAACAGAAACAACTATTCGTTATTACGTATTGGCAAGAAGTATTTGTTTTTTTTTTGGCAAACCTTTTAGTTCAATATCATTGTATGCATTCATCAGAATCAGAGCCTCCTCATTATTGTCCTGTTCCATAAAATTTATCAATCAAATATTTTATGTTTTATTTGTTAAATTTTTATTGTTAAACTTTATTTCAGCTCTGACTGTATTTGTTCAGGAATGTTTTAGTACCTAGCACCGCCACCTTTTGGTAAAGTAATTTCAATTATAAATGCTCTCTGGTTTCACGTTAAAATGTTGCTTAGATTTTCAATTTCATATAACATTCTAAATTAAAACAATCATAAATTCCATATCTACTATTAAATTAAAGTTATAACAGATTTTTGGATATAAATACATAGTGTTTTCTAGTCAAGCAACATTTTAAGCCCAATTCCCATGATAAAAGAAAGTAGGTAATAAATCGCCACGTATAATATTGACTGCCGGGCCAATATGGTTGTATTTACCCTAACGTCGATTCTATTGGCCAATCACCCTTAACCTATCGTGTTTGACACATTCAATATGACCTAGCATCGCCTTATAGGCTTTTAATTGGTTTCGCCGTTGCTCTTATATACAAAATCACATTTTCAAACAAGAATTCTTTGGATATACATAAAATTAACTTTACACTTAACATAATAGAATATAAAAAAAATTTCTAAATCAACAAATAATCACAGTATTCAAAAGGAGTACTACATAACGGTAGAACTGAACAAAAGTATTTGCGATTACATAATGTTTAAAGGCAGGTACTAATTTGGGTTAAAAAGAATACCGTTTAAACATAATCACTGATAATCCACGATGAATTTAAAATGCACTATGTTAACGTATCACTGGTCCTTGATCGTAACGCCCCCCCCCTCAACTGCCCCCTCAGGCCCCCGGGCCCCCGGTCGCGTCGCCGGCGCGCTAACTGAACACGGTCTCGTTGGGCACGTCGAGGTTTATGTCGGCGGCCGCTTGCGACATGTCCGTGAGTATGACGCCCGACAGCGCCTCCAGTGACTGTCGCACCTGCAGGGATAACATACAAATCCGGTTAGCTATATATATCACTATTATAAAACAAAGTACCCCGGTCGCGTCTGTCGGTATGTTCGCGGTAGACTCCAAAACTAGTGAGCAGATTTTCATGCGGTTTTCAGGAATAGACAGAGTTGAAATAAAACGACAATTGTTAAGCGTGTCGTTAAAAAGCATTAAAATAATTTATAAATGAAAAGTCAAAATAATTAAACTTATGTCTACCCGTGCGAAGGCAGGTCAGGCCGCTAGTGTTTAGTATATTATAAAGAGGTATTGTTACAATAATATCTGTGTATAAAAACTTAATTTAGCAAACATTTCAGACTGTCAAATTAGTGCAGATCTTACTTATATTGAACCAACACGATTAGCTGTTCAATATTATATATTATTTAACACCTTTGTCGGTAGTATTCTTGAGCAGAAGAAACTTAAATTTCATTTGTTTGATTTTAATTTGATTAAATTTGGTTTGTACAATTTCATAATGCATTAGACAATCCATTCCATAATTTTCGTGAACACACATATACATGACCCAATCGTTACACGGATACAATTATCTAAGCAGTATACCCCTAGAGGGGTGTGGGGAAGACAAATATTAAATTTCATTTGTTTGATTTTAATTTGAATTTGAAAAAAAAATTTGATTTGTTCAATTTCATAATACATTAGACAATACATTCCATAATTTTCCTGAACCCACAAATAAATGACCCAATCGTAACACGGATACAATTATCTAAGCATTATACCCCCAGAGGGGTGATGTGATACCTTGGCGAGCAGCAGCAGGTTGGTGGAGAGGAATGCGTGTAGCTCTGCGGCGGCGCGGCCGTGCAGGCGAGCGCGCCACCGCACCAGCTCCGAATAGAGCTCGTCTCCCGACACGGCCTCCTGGAACGAGCCCGATTCAAAGGATTTATCATTTTTAATTCATGAAAACAGAGTAGCGAGTTGAGGTCACTATAAGCGATCATATAAGAAATACAATAGGCTATTTGACTGGTTTTTAAAATCCATTTTATATTATTTAGTAGAGGTTAGGGAACCCAGTAAAAGTTGATTTATTTATTTCTAGTAAATATTTGCCGAAAAATATCATATTAAAAATTACATATTTAAATAACGCGCGAAAACGCTACTTGGACAATATGGCGCTGCAATGGGGTCGGTGACGTCACTTTGCAGTATTTTAATCTGTGGTACATATAGTAGAAAAGCAAGGTTTACAAGAAAGTGACTTCATGATAAGCCCGGCCAATCAGGAGCGTTTTATGTCACGTGACAAACGTTTGAAAAAATGCATTTATATTTATTGATTTTTGAATAAATTAAGTATTATTTTCAAATCGTTAGTAAATAACCATTTTTAAAATCATAACATACACTGATTACAATAATTCACAATTTATTTTTCACATTGTCAAATAGCCTATTCCCTATGTACTACATTAATGACCAACAATGAGCTCTGAACGTTATGTAATGAGTATCATGTCTATTTATAGAGATTATTGTAACCACTGTAACGTTGCTTGTGTTCCCAGTACGTTGGGTAGCGGGCGTGTGGGGGGGGGGGGCGGTTCGTGTAGTACGGCGAGGTCTACTCACGCGCGGTTGGTCGGCGGCGTAGAGGCGGTAGGCGAAGTAGAGCGCGGAGCAGCAGAGCAGCAGCGCGAGCGCGAGCAGCAGCGCGTGCCAGCGCGGCGCGCGGCGCGGCGGCGCGGCGCCCGTCAGCAGCGCCGGCTGGATCACGGCCGCGCCCGCTAACGACATCACACTCTTTGTCACCAATACACTCACTTTTGCTCATTGATATTTAGGGCAAGGACAATCGTTGGACATAATTTCAACCATACATACGTGTCGCATCAATCAAGCACCGCTGATTCATGTGCTTAATTTGTCTTTATAATTCATCTCGTGCTCAGCGGTGAAGGAAAACATCGTGAGGAAACCTGCATGTGACAAATTTCATACAAATTCTGCCACATGTGTATTCCACCAACTCGCATTGGAACAGCGTGGTGGAATATGTTCCAAACCTTCTCCTCAAAGGGAGAGGAGGCCTTTAGCCCAGCAGTGGGAATTTACAGGCTGTTGTTGTTGTTGTTGTTGTATACGTGTCGACTTCAATATAACCTTATAGTTGCATTTGTTACTAACTCGCCTACTTTTGCTCATTGATATTAAGTGCAAAGACAATTGTTAGACATGGTTTAAACCATACATACGTGTCGACTTCAATATAACCTTATAGTTGCATTTGTTACTAACTCGCCTACTTTTGCCCATTGATATTTAGGGCAGAGACAATCATTGGACATAGTTTAAACCATACATACGTGTCGACTTCAATATAACCTTATAGATGCATTTGTTACTAACTCGCTCACATTTGCTCATTGATATTAAGGGCAACGACAATCTTTGGACATAGTTTAAACCATACATACGTTTTGACTTCAATATAACCTTATAGTTGCATTTGTTACTAACTCGCCTACTTTTGCTCAGTGATATTTAGGGCAGAGACAATCGTTGGACATAGTTTAAACCATACATACGTGTCGACTTCAATATAACCTTTTAGTTGCAGTAAAGACAATAACTTTAAAATAAACTTAATTTAAATCAATCATTCAATATACACGCACTTTGATTTATAAGAGATATTTTTGTCTTTAAATTTCTTTCCTTGACGTCTTATTGGACCTCAAAAAAAACTGATAAATATTGGATGTGTTAATAAAAACTTATGAAGCAGAATTTCATCGGTCTTGAAATTAAATTTATGAAAACTGAAAATTAACTATCTCCAGTCATTGACTTTGCCTTGTCATTGTGTCATTTTCCTGTCAGATCAGCACAAACAAACAATGCAAAATGCAAGATAATAGTTTTACAATAAAATATTCAGTTGTTACTGATAGCATACCAGCAGCGATAATAGCTTCAGGTTCAGGTCTAATGGGTACTGAGGGGGCATCTATGTGGTCTGCTCCCCCTGAACTGCTGTCGTCTTCCGGGGAGTATTCCGATGCTTCGACTTCCGATGTCCGGAGTTCCTATGGAATAAATAAAGATATATTATAAAAATTTTCAACAATAACTACAATATTACAGTTAATAATTACGAGATATTTACCATGTCCTATATTTTTGATCGTTGGAGCTCGATATTTCGACATTATCTACGAATGTCTTGTTCACGAGAACAAAAATAAAACATATGGTAAATATCCCGTAATTAATAATTGTAATAATAAAAATAACCATGTTAATTTAAAAACTAATAACTACAATATTCTTAAAATATTCGTTCGTTAATCAAAACTTTTGAAATATTTCTTGGAATAGTACGTTTTTTTACAACGTATCCCTGAATCTCCAACGCAAACGTCTCAACCTCATATGGCGAAAACCATGACTAATACGGAAAACCAACAAACAAGAAATAAAAGTTGAATTGAAATTTTATATGTTAAGAAAGAATAAGCAAGTATATATATTTAATTATATTCATTATATAAAGTATACATTCATTAAAACTCAATAAGATTTACCATTTAAATACCAAGAATATATCTTGACCAAGAATTTTAAAACGACAATAATGACATAGCTTGTAGTCGTCATTAAAATATTAGCTGTCGAAGCTAAAATGAAAAATATTTAAAAAATGTAACCTTGCGAATCTACTACTAATGTGACTGTTTTATTTTGAGAATGATATAAGATTTTATAATTATATAAAAGCGACGTCACCGCAAGGTCTCAGGCATGTTATTGTATCTTTATGATTGCGTGTAAAAAACGCCTGTGGAATATTTTACGAGTAAACACACAACAGCAATTTCCTAAAATCAGTTTTATTACAATGATAAAAACATATCTATTTTAAAATATAACTACAACGCTTAAGACCTTTTTCAACGAATATATAATGTACGAAATGTAATTTTATAGGAGTCCCGCAGGGAACGACGCTTGGACCAATATTTTACAATTCATATAAAGGTGATGAAAGTAATATGTACTAATATTATAAATGTGAAAGTAGCTCTTTCTGTCTGTCTGTCTATCGCTCTTTCACAACCAAATCAATGAACCCAATTTGATGGAATTTGATATGAATCAAACTCCAAGAAAGGACGTAGACTACTTTTTTTGCCTAACACATGACAACGTATCAACAAATTAGTGGTATTATAAAGTACTTACTTCGGGTTTAGGAACAGTTAATTCATCAACTCTGTTTGCTTTCCAAACGAGCATCATAAGTTTGTAGGTCGAGTCGCGCGACAGCAACGAGCCGAACACGTGACGCTCGTCGCGCGTGCATACTCCAACCGCATTCGGTATTATACGGGCCACCTTCTCCTTTGTTATACGAAGGACGGACGTCGTCGGTATTAGTAACTGGAATTAAATACAAGCCCATATTTAAAAAGCTATTTAGAATAATTAAACAAAAACATTCTTAAGATAGCTATTTATAAGTTGTTCTAGAACCTTCAAACAACAACAAAAGCCTGTAAACCACAGCTGGGCTAAGGCCTCCTTCTCCCTTTGAGGAGAAGGTTTGGAACACATTCCACCACGTTGTTCCAATGCGGATTGGTTGAATACACATGTGACAGAATTTATATGAAATTAGACACATGCAGGGTTACTCACAATGTTTTCCTTCACCGCCGAGCACGAGATGAATTATAGACACAAATTAAGCACATGAATATTCAGTGGTGCTTGCCTGGATTTGAACCCGTAATCATAGTTTAAAATGCACGCATCCTAACCATTGGGCCATTTCGTCTCAAAGTACCTTCCAAAATCAAAAACTTCATCGAAAACTTCACCGCAAAGAAATATTTCGTTAGTTTTTATAACTGTATTTTACTAAGTCCAAGGTTAAGATTCCGTCGAGAGTAAATCAGTTGAGTAATATCTATATCAGTCTTAAGGTTAAGGACGTCAAGTCCTATTGGAAATGGTAACGACAAATTCATGATCACGACATTACACAAACAACTACGTATATAATGTTGAGTTACATATATTTGACAGTTATTTGCGATACGCACAGCCTGTTAATTTCCCACTGATAGGCTAAGGTCTCCTCTCTCTTTAGGATCATTAATTTAAATAATTATATTAACTAACATGACTGTATTTTTTTAAATGTTGATAAGGAGTAACTACTGAGTTTTTTGCCGGTTCTTCTCGGTAGAATCTAATTTCCGAACCGGTGGTAGCTTCACTTAATTGTTAAATGACGATTCAAAAGTGCTTGTGAAAGCCCACTTGAATAAAGTTTATTTTGATTTTGATTGATTTTGATTCGACAGATGGTAGAATCACATGCGGCAGAATGTCGTTCAAGTTAAACACATGCAGTTTCCTCACGACTACACCGTCGAGCTCGATATGAATCGCTTGTCTGGATTTGCATTAAACCCGCAATCATCGATTATGATGTAAGCGTTCTAGCCAATGGGCCACCTCCGCATTAGTTATTTACGAGAAAAAAAAAGTAAGAAACAAGTATTAGTAATTTATGAATCTACAAATTTTCTAAGAATATTTATTTATTGAGTAATAATTTTAACATGTAAGATGCATGTGTGTGTGTGACCCACTAACTCACTTCGAAATATGTATTTAGTGAAATAGAACATTTGCTGTTACCAAAATCCTATTAATTATTTATCTCAATTAATCACTCAACAACTTCGCATTATGAAGCAACTCGATCACCTTGATTTATGTAAATCGATAGAAGCTTCGTATAATGCTTAACGTAAAATATTGTTAAACAGTATAAAATAAATTTTGCACTAAATTTTTGAGTTTAAATGCAAGTTTCTAAATCGCGCTAACGTTTGGTTTCCCACAACATATAAACGGTCACGACTCAAGAAATACGAAGTATTTAAACATGTAAATTACCATATAAAGACAACTAGTAACTAGTTATTAAAACCTGAATGTAAAATGTAGGTAAAGTCAAATCAAAGACAAACTCAAAAATCTTTATTCAATATAGAAGTGATTTTACACTTGCTTATTGATAGTCAAAAAATCTACCACCGGTTTGGAATTTATCACCTCGGACCTGAGAAGTACCGGCGAAAGAAACTCAAAAATATACATATTTTTTTTTATTTCATTTTACATGATAATGATGATGATAATTGTTGCAAATTAAAAAAAACAGTCGCCGTACATATAAGTCAAAAAGAGAAATAATCACATCGATAGAAATATAAATGTTCAAGATATGTGAAATATATCGACTGGCTTACCTTGGTCACATAGCCAAAGACGTTTGAATAGAAAGCGAAATAGTTCTTCGTAATATACAGATGTCCTTGAAGCAACAGATCACCGACCAGGGCGCATGAGTAATCTGAAAGATATAATAACTATTTTAAAAAAAAAGAACACTATGTTTGAAAACTTTAGTAAAATTACAATGACTGTAAAGTAATCTGATGGGAGAAAGGGGTTAATAATGTTTAATAAAAATGTTTATGATGATCGATTGAGTGGGAAAGTCGTGAAGTCATAGTTTGAAGAGACGGAGAGGGTACCGCGGTTGGTTTTCACAGTTTACTAGGATTACAATATAATAATAATACTCTATCTGTTAAAAAAAGCCGTATCATAATCCGGTGCTTAATTTTAAAGATCTAAGCATACAGACAGCGGTAAGCGACGTTTAATACTATGTAATGATTCACATTTATAACATTGCTTTTAATTTTATTTAATTACAATTATTGCTATTCGAATGGTGGAAAAACGTAACCGAGTCTAGATACATATCTTCTCAGATCAAACTACTTTCGTAGCCGATAACTTTACAAACTGTAAAATGGCTGATTCAAAATTACCAAGTACACATGATTTTGATTAAAAATTGGCGATCCTATATTATGTATTTAAACGAACAGAAGAACATTAAGATTTTCAAAGAAATATGAGCGAAAACCAGTATATTTATTTACATAATCAAAATTCACAATTTTATATAGTTTACATATCATTAACATAAATTCTTTAATTTTATATACCAGATAGTACATACTACATCCGTTTAGTCATCTACTCATCATATATTTTACCACCAAAAAGAAATACATTGTTGTTTCAATTTGAAGCGTGAGTAAATACAATACACAGTACTGATAAGTTCGGATTTGAAGGATGAGTTAGCCAATTTAACTACAGGCACAAATGACATATCATCTCAGTTGGTCCCAAGGTTGGTGGCACATTGGTTATTTAAGAAATAATTAAAATTTCATACAGCGCCAATATCTATGGGCGGAGGTTACCATTTAACATCAGGTGGCCCATTTGGCCATACGCCTACCATCAAATATTTATAACAATAGTGTATTAACATTTATTTGTATGCAATAAACAAAATCTCTTCAAGTCTACATATTCAGAATCATGAATAATTCGAGTCACTACAAGATCACTACAAACATCAGACCTCGAAACGGTATCATAATTAAAATATTGGACCAATGGCATATTGACATTCAAATCTCCTGATCTTTCGAAATATGAAAGTCAATGAACGTTCGGTTTTTTTTTGTATATAATTACGATTCGACTACGTCAAACTTTTGACCAGTTACTTTCTGTATATTTTTTACTTAAAAATATTTTAAGATATCTACAAATATACTTTTAATTAAAAATAAAGCTGAGATGGCCCAGTGGTTAGAACGAGTGCAACCTTAACCCCTGATTTCGGGTCCAGACAAGCACCACTATAAATATGTGCTTATTTTGTGTTTATAATTCATCTCGTGCTCAGCGGTAAAGGAAAAAATCGTGAGGAAACCTACATGTATCTATCTGTATGTATTTCATCGAAATTATGCCATATGTGCATACCACCAACCCGTATTGGAACAGCGCGGTGGAATATGTTCTAAACCTTCTCCTCAAAGGGAGAGGAGGCCTTAGCCAGCAGTAAGAAATTTACAGGCTGTTACTTTACTTTTTTAATTTCATAAAACACTGCTGTACTTGTAGATTCGCTAATAATATCGAGAGTAGGACGCCGTATGGTCCTATGGCAACGCGTAGTGAAACCCCATGCTCTTATCGATGCATCACACAAACAAAACAATGAAAACATTCATAACATATAATCTTCATTACATTTATTAAGTATGCAAGATGAAGATATAGACGAATTCTATTTAGACGAATAAATTTAAAGTTTACATTATTTAATAGATGTTACTGAAATTTCTGATAATATTGTTAAGGTATAAGTATTTAGTATAACATAATACTTGAATAAAGAAATAATGATAACTGAAGGAAAAAGAAACGCTTACTCATCAAATTAATGTATCTCTTATAATATAAGAGTATGATCGGTTGAAGGTAGTAAAGCAAAAATATATAGATCTGAAAATTTCTTACAATTGAGCACACGTTCTTCAGGCCCGACCTGCGGGAAGTGCCTCTGGAACTTCTTCTGTCGGGACTTACTCGGCTGCTTGCCATCCTTGGCCTCATCGCCCGACGCCAACGCCGACACGCGCACCGATGGCGCCGAGCCCGACAAAGGCTTCACTGCATGTCTGGAAGACAAACGAATAACACATTATACATTGCGACTAATGATAGAGATTAATTCAATATATTGTAGTATTTAATCAAACTGAAAATTGTAATATTGATATTAAATTCAGCTGTCTGATGTAAATTCCTTAAAATTTATTTTGAACTAGAAGTTACTCGCGGATTCGCACGCGTTTTAGGATATAGGTTGTCATGTGTCAGGCAAAAAGAGTATTTCCTATATACCTATTTCTTTTCTTAGAGTTTAAATTTGTTTCATACAAAATCTCATCAAATTTGGTTAAGCAGTTTGGTCGTGAAAGGGAGGCAAACAAACTGAGTTACTTTCACAAAGTTCTAACAGAAAATCACATATTCTCCTCAATATCTGATGTATTTTTAACAACAGTAACTGCTTGTAAATGTTAAGGCCTCATCATCCCCATGTATGGGGAAAAGTCTTGAAGCTTACAAATTTTTTAAATAACTGGGAGACTCTGGACAAAAATCATTCTCTCATTAGTTATTCTACCGCCAAACAATAATAGCTATGTGTTGTTGTGTTCCGGTTTGGAGGGTGAATGAGAAATTGTAACTGTAGCCACAAGGAAGACAAGTCACCATCAAGTGACCTATTTTCCAATCACACATTACTCAAAAAAAATCACACAAAGTTTGCAATTAACGATAAAGATACACTATCTAAATATACAAAAGTACTATCTTAACAACTTGATTCGAAAACCGTAAAAGATTACTTGTATCAAAGTTGTTCAATTGACCTGTATAATTGTTATCATTATTATAACTTGCCCGTTTCTTCATTAACGATATTATTTAAATTAATGTTTCCATTGTTATAAGAACTAAAATTGTTTCATATTGCGAATACAACTATTCAAACAAAGCAATCTTACAAATGTTTTTGTCAAAATTGACTATTTTTATAAAATTCGATAATGTTTTTTTTTTCTATCGGTACCCTTACGTCTTACGAATAACGACAGAAAATTTAACATCTCATTATTGAATATAAAAATTCAAATTAGATATCAAGTTTTAAAAATGCGGAAGAGTCAAACATTTGTATTTCGCATTTTTGATTTTCATCATAGATGTTTTTTTTTTGGACACTTTTGGACAGTATTATATAAATAGTACGATATATTTAACATTGTGATACATTCAATTGACGGTATTTTCTATTTTTTATTCGCAGATTCTATGTCTAGCCGCAAGTCGCGGTAAATATACTTATGACATATGTTTTGGAAAAGGTTTATTTCATATGATATGGGTTAAATTGAAGTACAATGTGCTGCCAACCACTAAAGCTCAGATACTTCCTCTACTTAAAACTTGACTCAAAATACCAACAAAGGTATAGAATATACACTAAATATACTCTTTGGCAGTAGAAAAACGCCTTATCGCAAGTACATAGATGAAAATACATACTTTTTCAGAAGAAAAACACCCATTTCTCGTAAATGGCACAAAACACTAGTCGAGACCTCGATGCGAGCAACTGACCAAAAACCGTGTTTACTCCTGGTTATATGCATTCGAACAGAATTGATATCCCGTAACGAAAACAGGAGAAAGCCGAGCGAATATGAGTCTTATTGCTGAGAAAAAGGCAAGGGCACCGTCGATCCAAATAAATAAAACATATATGACGGTGGAGACGTACGCAAGTTATTGCATTTTAATACGACACAGATAGAAGCACTGTTATGCCACTTAACATTAACTGGAAATAGAACATTTTACATAACAGAATCAAATAGTTTCTGATACATCCGGAAAAAAGAATATATCGTTCTATTTTCAATGTAATGAGATCACGTAAATTTTCATACATCTCGAATGATAACCTCGTATTTTATTTACGTATAAACCGAAATTTATTATAAACAAACTTCAATATCCATACAGATAGTGCAATAAACTCGCTTGTCTTATACGAATTCGGCTGCTGTTGTAATTTCTCACCTATTTTTCTTTACATAAATTACAATTTCAAGCATTATTCTGGACGATTCACTTTAAAAATTGAATTTGATTAAAATTTAACTCGTCATGGCCAAGCTTAACATTCAGAACCCTGATTGTTGAGGGGTCACGTGACTCGTAAGTACTGAAACTTAATTGGTAAAGATATCAGCTGTTAACAATGTCATACTGTAACATATCAAGTCGTTTTGGAACAGCGTCATAGAATAAGTTTACTAGACCCTGCTCTCCTCTTTTTCTCAAGAGACGAGTAAGACATATTTCAAGATTAGGATATTTACGGTTGATACTTTAAGCTTAAGATTTGATTATTATTTGATATTTTTCACTCTATTACAAAATATTAACAAAACCAGTTGTTTATCAGTTTAATTAATTCTCATATATTACAAACAGCTGCGTTTCCTTGTTGTATAATTGTGTTATATTTATTTGATTGGTTAAGTTTCATAATAAGTGTCTTACCCTAAATTTCGATTCGATAGGCTGCCTTCACCACTCGACTCGTCCGAATACTCGAAAGATGCATTATCTACCATTGTCCTGATTGATATCTCACATCATCGGTAACAACGTACACATCACACTATCACTTTACACATATTTCTTCTTGAATCTTGTAATTCTGATTGCACAAACACGTGAATATAATGAACGACACACTCTCATCGTTCGAATATATTATTATAATTTCAATGATCCGAGTTGTCATTCATAATTGTTTCAGGTTAAGCGTTTGATCAATGAATGTAGACCAAACGATACCTAATCTTCGACTGACGTATGCGAATAATGTAGTTGACCCCCGTCTATCTCCAACGATAAGATTAACAAAAGCGAACCGTTGAACATACCGAAACGTTAAAACTATGAATTACGACAATATCCTTGCATCACTTGTTTAAATATAAAATGATACGGTTAGCGAGGCGAACATATCGAAACTATAAGCTATTTTACAGTTGACGAACATAAAACACAAAACACGTCCACGAGGCCGCTGATTCCAATTCATTCGTAATTATTCCATCACATCGCAATGACGAACAAACCGGTAATTCTATTCTTTTAAATTAAACTGAACTAGTGTCGATAATATTACGTATGAAAACACTAACTTCGGACAGAAGTAGCGTTCCGGCCGCGCACGAGAGAACAACTGTTGATAGAATGCTTATGTACAACACGTATTGATTGTGTATCGAATACGCTGTAATTTATCGTCACAAACGATAAGATAGCGAAGGTCTAAACGAGGTGTAGCGAAATTAAACGCTATTAACGATTTAGCAAATGGTAAAAATAAATTCTATTAAAATATTTTAAAAAAAATCTCTCCAAGACGACGACGACCTTCCGGAAACGAGTTCATCGAACTTATAACGCCTCAGCGGCTTGAGGCCGGACCATGCGATAGCAGAGATACCGCGGACTTGACTTTAATTGACATCAAAAACAATATAGAGAGTGGGAAGAAAATCGTACGATTGCTTTTGAACAATCACTAGAAACGACATTCACCTTCGATCCGTTACCGGTCGACAACGGTACAACACGCTAGTTAAGCAAATTCAGACTGCAAGATGCAGCCAGTACATGCGACAGCTGTTTGTAGCGAAATAAAGTGAAGTCGCTTATATACAACGTACAGATAGCTCGAACAATGACACCGGGATCCAAGAAACGATTCAATGATTATGATTTGAATATCGGTTATGGTAATTTAATATCTAATTATAATTATTATATAATTGATAAGCAGGTTAAGTTAACAAGAAAAATGTATTATTATTTTCCTTATCGATAATTAAATGGCAAGTCTATTAGACATTACCTTTATTGAACACATTCTTTGGTTAGTTTTTATGTTTAATTAATTTTATTTTAATAGGAAGATTATTATACATGAATATTCACTCGATAAGTAGTCGAATGATCTTAATGTTAGGAATGCGATTATGATTCATTTTAATGACTATTAAATAATGAAATAGTACTTCATTTACAAATTGAACAAGTATAATTTACTAGCGGGCCGCCCCGGCTTCGCACGAGAGCAATGCTGGTACTAAATATACCACAGAATGTGTTTTTACATAACTTTAGAAACGTATAAAATTATCAGTATGTTTCTACTATATATTGTATATATATTACACATATAAACCTACCTCTTGAATCAATATATCTATTAAAAAAATCACATCAAATTCCGTTGTAAAATTTTAAAGATCTAAGAATACATAGAGAGAGCCAGCAGTAAGGGACTTTGCTATGTAATGATGATATGTTATATTTTTATAAACCAAACACAGATATGCCCTGAAGAAATAAAAAAAAAACAATAATAATATTAAAGATGGTTTTTTATCAATTGAGGTGTACTTCGCAATATCTTTATTTATCAATGTAGCATAATTACCGGTTTAATACTGATACGAATTATTTTTAAATCAATGACCAAAGACGGTATAATAAAGTTATGCCCAATTTGACAAGTAGGAATCGCGTGTCGACGTAATTATTACTTTTTTTAACGTAAACCGACGTTATAGATAACTTATAAATACACTGTATAGACTTTTCAAATGATATTTTATTTCCTCATTATTATAATACATACTAAGGTAATATGTGAATACTTTTGATGGCCAAGCATTAACATTAAATAAATCTATGCACTATATAGTATTCTCAGACCTATTTTTATTTTAAGTAATTATTCAATCGCTCAAATTGTATTTTCAGGCTTTCTGTTCAAGGTTATTATAAAACATTGATTACCTATAATGACACGAATGTTTTATAATGTGATTGAAACTATAGTCAAAATGTTGTTGCTGTCGTTACCTAATCGCTTGAATCGAGGGCGGCCGGGAACATCAACATTATCTGTGTTGATTGAACAAATGGGTACAACCTTAGACGGGAAAATACAACACAAATTCCATTACTAACTTACTTACTTTCGTAAAGTATCATTAGTATCTTATACCAATTGGACAACACGTTAGAAATTCGAATAAATTACATTGAATTTTGTATTGATATTTTCACTATTTTATCAGTTACTATGGCTCATTTTCCCATGTAAAAGATTGAAGTTTGATGCCACTTGTGATGTTCTCTATTCCGAGGACACACTTGCGTTTGATACGCAACACACACGTGACAGGCTACCTATTTTGTTACACACTAATTAAGATTAATTAAACCGTAGTAGGTACAGGAACATCAATATTGGTTTACAAAATTTCCATTATAACTGTGTATACGATTACCATATACATACGAAATACTTTATAGGGTTTTTTATAAGATTAAAAGTGAAGTATCAATCATTTAATGTTCCACAGGTATGGTAAGACTTCCTCTTCCTTCTGTTTAGAACGCAAAGAGGGTACTCCACCAGACAACTTCAAAGCGAGTTGCCCAACACTTGGGGTAGATATTCATCAGAAACATAGAGGTAACCTCCTTTACGATATTTATGACTTATGTGAATTAAGTATAGTTTGAATAGATTTGAGAAAACAATACACGATTCGTTTTAAACACTGAATTACCTCAACAATTCTAAATATGCATATGAGATAATAATTATGTTTTTAATGACATATATTGCTTCTATTTTCATTTTAACTTACATTTATTTATTTTTTAAATTTCTACAAGGGAAATTATAGATAATATAGGTGATCAGCGTATTGACAATATGATTATATAGTCGCGTAAAGGTCTATCGAAGATCACAAGTGCCCACTTGTGATCATAATCATTAAAAAAATAAAAGAGTCGAGATGGCCCAGTGGTTCGAACGCGTGCATCTTAACCGATGATTGCGGGTTCAAACCCAGGCACGCTGATTCATGTGCTTAATTTGTCTTTATTAATTTAATAAATAATTTCGTGCTCAGCGGTGAAGGAAAACATCGTGAGGTGACAAATTTCATAGAAATTCTGCCACATGTGTATTCCACCAACCCGCATTGGAACAGCGTGGTGGAATATGTACCAAACCTTCGCCTCAAAGGGAGAGGAGGCCTTTAGCCCAGCAGTGGGAATTTACAGGCTGTTATTGTTGTAAAAAAAATAAAAGATTTAACACAGAACGAGCAAAAAGTTTTAAATGTGAGACGCAATACAGTCATAGATTGCATTTCTTAAATCGTATGCATATCAATCATAAACGTCGTATTGCAGAAATTGCAACTTGTATTGCATTTTTTATCAGCGCATGATATAGGAAAGAGACCACGAACTCGCAACATTGTCAGAGGTGATATTAGTAACAATAACGTGTTTTTCAATTGGGTGCCGTAAAAAGTACTACATCCGTCTTTATATTTATAAATATAGCGTAAAGATCTGTGTGTCGCTTTTAAAGAAAGTTTCTTAAGACAAACTATTCTACCATACTGAATGTGTTGATTTATTATTCTACCAATTTTTAAACGATGTCGGAGTGGAGATGGCCCAGTGGTTAGAACGCGTGCATCTTAACCGATGATTGAGGGTTCAAACCCAGGCAAGCACCGCTGTTTCATGTGCTTAATTTGTCTTTATAATTCATCTCGTACTCAGCGGTGAAGGAAAACATCGTGAGGAAACCTGCATGTGACAAATTTCATAGAAATTCTGCAACATGTGTATTCCACCAACCCGCATTGGAACAGCGTGGTGGAATATGTTCCAAACCTTCTCCTCAAAGGGAGAGGAGGCCTTTAGCACAGCAGTGGGAATTTACAGGCTGTTGTTGTTGTTGTGAGTGCACGGACCTTTAGAAATGTGTACATACACTATTGAACTGGATAACTAGAGTTTGCCGTCAATGTCAAAAACACGCAAATCAGTGCTGAAGGTAGAGTCCAACGTAGTTCGACCCGGTGTGCGACATTAAAAAAAATAACATTAGAGCAGTTTTTTATGTATAAATAGAGTATTCAACGTAAACGGTTTTTGATTGCAAAATAATAATACATCAATATAGGCGGGTGAATCGTACCGGATAATTGATTTAAAATTTAAAATAAACTTTATATTTATAACTCACCGTGTATAATAAAATATTTAGAGTGTACAATCGACTCCATTATAATGTAAAAAATTGATTCTAACAATTTATTTACACTTAGTTGCAAATTGCGATACAGTAGATGCAAGTGCTAAAAATGAAACACTATATTCCTTAGTTTAGCACTTAATAATTCTCAAAATCCGATTCATATTGGTG
Organism: Vanessa cardui; assembly: GCF_905220365.1. Classification (NCBI taxonomy): domain Eukaryota; kingdom Metazoa; phylum Arthropoda; class Insecta; order Lepidoptera; family Nymphalidae; genus Vanessa; species Vanessa cardui. The sequence continues at coordinate 8,249,324 of NC_061135.1, forward strand.
ACAATATCACTTGAAGAAAAGTTTTCAGAGCTATTTAATCTCCAGTCGGTGATAAAAAGTGTTTGATGAGACAGTTTGAGTTTAAAGATTTCGCTTACGAAATCATTCATTCTCTCTCATTTAGCTCAAAACTTTAGTGTAATTTAAATTACCACACAGAGTAGTCCTATACTTTACGTCTTGTTGTGACTTTAAGAACATACATATATGCCTTTATTATATCTGACGCACGGGGAAAACCCTCGATTACCTGGCTTTATTTGGTTTCGCCTGTTGGGTTTATTTGGTTTTATTTCATTGACTAACTAACTAATATTTTAAATGAGAAAGAAAGTTTGCTAAAAATGCTTTCACAACGCAACCAAACCTCCAATAGGCTATTTGACTAGTTTTTAAAATCCATTTTATATTATATAGTAGAGGTTAAGGAACACACTAAAAGTTGATTTTTCTATTTCTAGTACATATTTGCCGAAAAATATCATATTTAAATAACGCGCGAAAACACTACTTGGACAATATGGCGCTGCAATGGGGTTGGTGACGTCACTTTGCTGTATTTTAATCTGTGGTACATATAATAGAAAAGCAAGGTTTACAAGAAAGTGACTTCATCATGTGCGCGGCCGATCAGGAGCGTTTTGTGTCACGTGACAAACGTTTGAAGAAATGCATTTTTATGTACTGATTTTTGAATAAATTAAGTGTTATTTTCAAGTTTCGTTAGTAAATAACCATTTTTAAACTCATAATATACACTGATTACAATAATTCACAATTTATTTTTCGCATTGTCAAATAGCCTAATACCAAGAAATTTGGCATAGACGTTGTCAATCGTAAAATATACCCGTCTTCAGTTCTTACGAAGACAAAGCCGCGGACGGAAACTAGTCTACAAACAATTGTATAACGTACGGCTATTATTAACTAAAGGAAGCCTGAAAAACATTCAATAAAAATACTCGTAATAAAATAACTTCCGTATGTATTTCTGGAGCACACAGCGAGACCTGGTTTTAATCTAATGGTCTAAAACTACGCAATACTCTTTCAATTATTTTAGTGTAGCTATGAGCAAAATATATAAAACCTCTTTTGTAGCCTCTATGGTACAATAGCTATGGTAGTATACAAATATTTTAGAGAAGGAATTGTTTTCAATTTCCTTTATTTAAAAAATGACGTATATTTATTATATTCATTTAAGTAGGTTAAACTTGTTTACGATCTGTATTTTGTATACAAAAACATTGCTCCAATTATTTTAAGGAGATAATGAATCAAATATAAACAAACAACATTATTAGTTTTATTTAATAGGTATTGACGTTTAAATTTATCTATTAGGTACTATGAAGTATTTTATAGTTATTTTAAGAAAAACCTTTCACGAAGGAAGCTAGTAATGACTTTGCTTTGAGGTCAATCCACCCAATACCGCACGATTAACGATCAAAGGTTCTTTACTTCTATAAGACTCATGAGCCTTACATATACATTTCTTTTATTCAAATAGTTTTACTTAATATCATATTACAAGTGACAAAAACATCGATCGTTTAGTTTAAAAAAAAGTATGATGGAGAAGAAATATGTATAAGAAATTGCAATACAATTTTCGTAAGTATATATTCATCAATTAAATCGTCTACGTAGGTCCCAAACAATAATTTCAATACCGAAATTCAACGCTATTCAATATAAATAGTTCGTGTAACGCAACTTGTTTATATCGTAAATATAAATATAATTGATGTTCTTAATTACGGCACTGTACAGATATTATCTATTCTGAAACAAACAATTATGATTATAGCAACAACATAGAGGTACTGACGTCAATAAATACAGATAAGCTATTAGAATAAATCATTCTAAACCTTTACGCAAGAATAACCTTTGAAAATAAACCAGACACATAAATGAAATATTAGAGTACGGAAAAAGGCACCAATCGCTCCCAAGCAAGGGAAAGATTAATTTATTAAGTCTAATCTGACCAATGAAGTACGAATTATAAAACACAAAGTATGCACATATTATTGAAGTGATCTGAGCAAACCAACGATGGAGTTGGTTAATAAAAAAATTTTAACAATAAGAAAAACCAACTTCAAACAAAACACTATTTTAAAACAAATAATAGAGCATTTTTATTTGTTTTAAAATAGTGTTTTGTTTGAAGTCGGTTTTTCTTTTTGTTAAAATTTTATTTATTTTTTGATTTTAAGTGAAGCTGATGTAGACTAAAATTGTTTTCTTAATATGGATAGATTAAGCGTGCCGTTTATACGAATCAGAAACTACTTCGAGGACAACTTCAAAAGAAACTTTCGAATAAAGCAAAAATAGACTTTCGAAAATGCGGCTTTAATACGTCATGCGGCATGAACTACAAGGTACCATCCTCGAAAGAGCTGTAATCGACCTCAGTAAAAAAACTTTGTAAAAGAGCTATTCGTATGCTATGTCGTACATCATATGACATCACATCATATACACAAAATTTGATTAAAGACAGTAAGAAATTCTGCCCCAAATCGCACCCTAACTGTAAGCCGTTTAGGAGTTCGCTTTCTCTGTCCCTGTATCTTTAAAACTACGCAACGGATTTTGATGCGGTTTTTTTAAATAGATAGTGTAATTCAAGGGGAAGGTTTCTGTATATAATAAATGAACAATATAGTAAGAAACGCTGACAGTTTTACAAGTTTGCAATGTGATGTCGTAAATTCTTTAGTATATTTAGTATCAGTATTGCACCCGTGAGAAGTCGGGGCGGGTCGCTAGTTGATTATAATATTGGATTATGACAATTACATGAACATAACCACGTTCCGGAAGGTGATTCAAATATTCAAGTATCCTCAGAATTGTTCCGTTCCCTCCCGTTCCCTTAATTAGTCATGGATCCTATGCTCAGAACCTTACCAAACTTTCACCAAAGTACCCTTAAAGTATATCCTTTATAATAAAAAAAGAATCATCAAAATTGTGCCAACCAATTTTGAGTTATTCACCTATTTATCGCGCACATACATAATGCAAATTTAAGACTTATGTCGTTTTCATACAGATACCATCATCGGAAAAAAAATAAAATTAAAATGGGACCCCACTAGAACTAGAAGCACTACCTCTCAAACAAAAAAACAATTGTCAAAATCGATCCACCCAGTAAAAAGTTATGAGGTAACAAACATAAAAAAAAAAAATACAGACGAATTGATAACCTCCTTTTTGAAGTCGGTTGAAAACCATGCACGATTAAGTTAATATAAAACAAAGTGGCTCTGTATGCACTTTCATCAACAAACAGATTATTTCCAGAGGAAGGGTTGTATATATGTATAAAACATGAATATCATAGCCATAAAGCCCATAAAATCAAATTTGTTAAACAATTTTATGTTCAATCTTTAAGTTGTATAGACCTTTTAGTGTACCCATGGAAAATAGGTACGGGTAGCTCTTACATAATAATATAAAAATAAGAGAAATCTATATAGATAGATAGTGAGCTGCCAAAGTGATAAAAAATTGAAAAACGTTACTTGTCAATAATAATAATCTTTAGTATACAATTATCTATTTTATTCGATTTTAATTTCAATAAATATAAGTAATCATTATAGACAAAAAGTTTATTTTATATAATCCCAATTTCTTTCGTTTGGAATAAAATTTTATTGTACCACAAAGTTCAGTCGAAAGTGTTTGAAGTATCAGACAGGCGTGATACGTCAGTACAGCACACTCAATGCATACGTGATGAGATGTGCAAAAGTCGCGTCGCTTCAAGTCTGGACCATAAAGGAAATGCGTCTACATTTGGTAGTAGGAAGATAGACTGACTAATGGCCCACCAAGTCTACACTTACCACACTACTAATAAATATAAGCACTGTATATATTACCCATCCCGTAGATCACAATACAACACCAACCATGGAAAATGTCGATATGTCCCTGGTGATTGTGCTTGTAGCTACAATAGCTCTCTACCCATAAAAGCGGAATACAAAAATACTAAGTACTGATATAGATACTAGACAAAAATACTAAGTACTACTGTATAATATGTCTTGAGTGCCTACTTATCCAGACAGGTTGCCTATCTAAAACCTTACCAACCACGATGTATATTTTCTATAAAATATTACAGACATTTGGGGAAACATTAAGTTTCCGTACACTTGTTCCATATACATTCAGTGTTCCATACACATAGTTTAATTCGACAAAACATAAAGTCAGCCATGTTAGCAGAGATATAGATGACATATTTAAAATTTAACTAAATCCTATTAGCGAATTTGGACGGATAAAATAATATAACATGTAAAATAAAACCAACTTATGTTATTTGTTTATGATAAATAAAATTTTAACAAAAAGAAAAACCGACTTCAAACAAAACACTATTTTAAAACAAATGAATATGCACGAAAAAGTAATAAAAATAATTGCGTATTCAACATATTTTTTAGAGTCTTCCTAAATTAAATGAAATGAAAAATATTAGACTACTTAAAAGTCGATTAACGATTATATCATGTAGTTATAGTTATTGGTATATTTGGAGCCGGTGTCAGCCACGGTGCCCTTGCCCCAACAATCAAAAGAAAGAAGCGATACGAGCCCCTTGATTGATCCAGTATATTATTGTGTAAAAGGTAATTTGTAAAAACATATTTGTTAAAGTATTCTCGTATTGTTTTTTTGATAGATATACTGTAGGGTTTTATTGGCTGACACCGACTCCAAATATAACAATAATTATAACTACATGATATAATCGTTAATCGACTTTGAAGTAGTCTAATATTTTTCATTTCATTTAATTTAGGAAGACTCTAAAAAATATGTTGAATACGCAATTATTTTTATTACTTTTTCGTGCATATTCATTTGTTTTAAAATAGTGTTTTGTTTGAAGTCGGTTTTTCTTTTTGTTAAAATTTTATTTATTTTTTGATTTTAAGTGAAGCTGATGTTGACTAATTTTTTTTAATATGGATAGATTAAGCGTTCCGTTTATATGAGTCAGAAACTACTTCGAGGACAATTTCAAAGGAAACTTGCGAATAAAGCAAAAATAGACTTTCGAAAATGCGGATTTAATACGTCACGCGGCGTAAACTACAAGGATTTATTTTATATAATCCCAATTTCTTTCGTTTGGAATAACATTTTATTGTACCACAAAGTTCAGTCGAAAGTGTTTGAAGTATCAGACAGGCGTGATACGTCAGTACAGCACACTCAATGCATACGTGATGAGATGTGCAAAAGTCGCGTCGCTTCAAGTCTGGACCATAAAGGAAATGCGTCTACATTTGGTAGTAGGAAGATAGACTGACTAATGGCCCACCAAGTCTACACTTACCACACTACTAATAAATATAAGCACTGTATATATTACCCATCCCGTAGATCACAATACAACACCAACCATGGAAAATGTCGATATGTCCCTGGTGATTGTGCTTGTAGCTACAATAGCTCTCTACCCATAAAAGCGGAATACAAAAATACTAAGTACTGATATAGATACTAGACAAAAATACTAAGTACTACTGTATAATATGTCTTGAGTGCCTACTTATCCAGACAGGTTGCCTATCTAAAACCTTACCAACCACGATGTATATTTTCTATAAAATATTACAGACATTTGGGGAAACATTAAGTTTCCGTACACTTGTTCCATATACATTCAGTGTTCCATACACATAGTTTAATTCGACAAAACATAAAGTCAGCCATGTTAGCAGAGATATAGATGACATATTTAAAATTTAACTAAATCCTATTAGCGAATTTGGACGGATAAAATAATATAACATGTAAAATAAAACCAACTTATGTTATTTGTTTATGATAAATAAAATTTTAACAAAAAGAAAAACCGACTTCAAACAAAACACTATTTTAAAACAAATGAATATGCACGAAAAAGTAATAAAAATAATTGCGTATTCAACATATTTTTTAGAGTCTTCCTAAATTAAATGAAATGAAAAATATTAGACTACTTAAAAGTCGATTAACGATTATATTTATTTATTTATTTATTTATTTATTTAAGCACACTTACAACATACATATTACAAACATTTTTATTGAAATTTAAAAGTTATATTAAAGTTTGATATGTACGTCAATTACAAGTGTACATAACATTCATTAAGTATGTATATTTATTTTATAAGTAATGATAGTTACAGTTACAGTGCAAATTTAAAAATTATTTATATTATTTAATTAATTCAGAATAAATATACAAATTAAATTAAATTAAAGTAAAATAAAAATTAAATCAAAATCAAATAAAAATTAAATTAAATAAATCAAAATTGAATTAAAAATTAAATCAAAATAAATTAAAATTACATAAAAATAAAATCAAAATTAAATTAAAACTAAAACTAATCATGCGTTTTGTAGTAATTAAATAACTTATTTCTGAAGATAGTGGGGGAGTCGTTAAAAATGTCAATGCCAGGGATTGATTTAAGGATATTATTATACTCGCTGCATATTCGTATCAAGGGGGCTTGATTGCCAACATGCGTTCTTAAACAAGGAGTGTAGAATATTTTGTGAGTATTTCTGGGTGGTCTAGAAGGAACAGATATAAATAGTCTTTCAATAATTTCTGAATTTGTTACTTTATTGTTTATAATATTATGTAAAAATTTTAGATCAATAATTTCGCGCCTACTCCGTAGTGAAACCATATTAAATTTTGCCAAACGGTCCTTATATAATCGTCTATGCGAAAAATCTTTTTCAAGGTAAGCAAGATGTTTGGTAAATGCTCGCTGTATACTCTCAATGCGCTGAGAATGAACAGTGTAAAAAGGTTTCCAGATGATACTGGCGTACTCAAGATTGCTGCGTACCAAGGCATTGTATAGAAGTATTTTAGTGTCTTTAGAAAATCCATGGGTGTTTCGCTTGATAAAACCAAGATTTTGTGCAGCTTTAACAACTATATTATCAATATGCGTCATGAATGTTAAACGGCTGTCAATAGTGACTCCTAAGTCTTTTATTTGTAATATTTTCTCGATTAATACATTGCCGATGGAGTACCTAGAGACAAGCGGTTTTTTCTTCCTGGTAAATTTCATATGAAAACATTTGCTGACGTTAAGAGTCATATTATTAAAACAACACCATTCGTTAATACTGTTAATATCATTCTGTATTAAGTTAATGTCCTTATTCGATTTTACTGTTTTGTAAATTTTAAGATCATCTGCATAAAGAGAATATTTACAATGTTTAATATATTTGGTTATGTCGTTGATGAAAACGAGAAATAAAAGAGGACCCAAATGTGAGCCCTGCGGCACCCCGCTTTTGGCAAAGTAAATCTCGGAGTCAAAACCAGTGACCGAAACTGTAAGTGGCCTCTGCGTTAAATATGATTGAAACCAGTTAATCAAAGAACTGCCAAGGCCATACTGATACAGCTTGTTAATGAGTATTTGGTGATTCACTTTATCAAACGCGTTGCTAAAATCGGTGTATATACAATCAATTTCATCACCCTTATCTATTGCCAAAGCCAGATCTGATGTAAAAATAGTTAAATTTGTTGCAATAGATGACCCATTTCTAAACCCGTGCTGTGAACGTGTAAAAATATTTTTAAAATGATTATTAAGTATGGGATAGACAAGGCTCTCAAACAGTTTGGAGAAGCACGACAGTATTGAGATTGGACGGTAATTCTTAATATCTGAACGATCACCTTTTTTGTATATTGGTATTATTCGAGCTTTCTTCCACTCGTCAGGGAAAATACCACTTTTCATGGAAGAGTTAAAAATTATTGTCAACGGCAGTACTAACGCGGAGCTGCATCTTTTAATTAAGAGTGGAGGAATACCGTCAGGACCGGCGCCTTTAGATAGATCTAGAGATTTAATTTTTTTTGCAACCTCAGCTTCACTAAATATTATTTTAGTAATGGTTGTTATATTAGTGTTATCCAAATTATTCTGATTTCTCTTGTTCATAGCTACTGTTTCTTCAGGGTAAACGGATGAAAAATGACAAGCAAAAAGATTAGCGATTTCTATTCCCGAGTTAGTACTTTTATTTTCCAAAGACATAGATGAAGGCAATAATGGATTTAAATTTCGTTTGCTTTTATTAAAATTCCAAAATAAAGTTGGATTCCTAGAAATATTTTGTTCGACATTTCTTTTGTGTTTATTATAACAATTATCAAATAATCTATGACAGCGATTACGCAAAATTTCAAATTCAAGTTTATCTCTAGGATTGCTATATTTACGATATCTGAGACGTAACCTCTCCTTTTCTTTGATTAGCTTAGTGAGATTATTCTTAAACCAAGTAGGATATTTTAGGTTTCGTAATTTCCGCTTAGGTACTAGTCGCTCTATAATTTCATACAATATGCTGTAAAAAATCTCAACCATGGCATTGACACTTTCACAGTTGGAAAATTTTTTGGCCCATTCTATATTTCTTAATTCATTTACAATTTTTACATAGTCAGCATTTACAAAATTGTATTTTATACATTGTTTGGGGCGAAGGTATGTTATTAGAGGGTACGAAACATTTATTAGTAGATTAGGATGATATGTATCCAGTTTACTTAGTAACTCAAGAGGCCTAGAGACAGTTATATTAGACATATTACTAATTATCAGGTCCAAGAGTCTGTTATCACTATTTTTAATGTTATTGTATTGGTGTAGATCGTTAGTAGATAAGAAATCAATTAATGAATATCCGAGTGGGTTATTATAATTGGAAGGAACCATGTAAGAAAAATCAGCCCCAGTGTTCCATTCAATAAAACCCATATTAAAATCCCCTATTATAATTACATCATCAACCTGATTTGTTACAATGTCAATATGATCAAATAACTTCTTGGCACTTTCTACTTTTACAGGTGGTGGTAAGTATACAATACAAAAAGCGATTTTTTTAACAATTTGATTACTATTAATATCTAATACAATCCACATGTTTTCATCTTCAGTCTCCCAATTAGTGACCCTACATGACGAAACATCCCGCGAAACAGCGACCAATAAACCTCCTCCGTCCTTTTTTGAGGTTTGAGAACATAAACGATCCTTTCTGTATACTACATAGCGTGAGTCAAATAATTCGTTACTCGAAATTGATGGGTTCAACCATGTTTCGGTAAAAACAATAACTTTATAATGCGTATTGAGAATGTTTTTAAACACATCGTTCGTTTTTGTTCTCAAACCTCTTACATTTTGATAGTATATGTCTAACATTGTGTCAACCAACTACCATAACATTAATATACTTAATGAGTTTAATTAATTAGTTTAAGACTGTCTTCATTTTTAATAAGCTTAGCTTGACTAAATTCATCCTTACGGACGAAAATTTTCCCATTTCTTGTCCAAGTGAAGCGATAATTCATTTCTTTAGCTTTAATACGTGCTGCTGCGTGAAGCGATTTATTCGCTGGGGTTAAATGTTCAGAAACATATATCGGTTTGGAAGTTCCCCCGATTCCTAGGTGATGTGAGTTTAATTTTTCTTTAGGATTCTTTTTGTTGAACTGTGTAACAGCCGCCAGAAAGGCATCACGATGTCTTGAGCTTTGCAGTTTTACAATAACTGATCGTGGTTTCTCTCTGTTCTTATTAAACTGCGCGACTCTAGTAACATGCTGTATTTCATCCACTTTCAGAGGATTGTTAATAGTTTTACCTAATTGTACAACTACATTAGCCAAATTTTCATTTCTGTTTTCTGGAATACCATTAATCTCGATATTGTTTTCTCTCATATGCACTTCAACAATATTTAATCTGGATGTAATGTCCTTAACCGAAGATTTAAGATTTTCGTTTTCCCTTTTTAATTCGTCCACTATTTTAGATTTTTCTTCAAATTTTGCTTTCATTTCTTCATACTGAGTGTTTATAAAATTTATTGATTCACAAAATCCTCTTATTTGTTCATTAATAGTGTTAAGATGAGTTGTTACTAAGTTTTGAATTGTGGAAGCCAACTCTTGTTGAATAATATTACGTAACTTACATTCTGTCAGGTCTACACTTTCGATATTGTATTGAGGCGTGGAGCATTGAGGCGACTTACTAAATTTTTTACGTTTAGTAACATAAGTAACATCCTGCGTTTCGGTGGAAGGTTTACTAACATCGTCGAATAGTGCGATTGATCTGATTGGTGTATGCATATTTCCCGTTTTTGGCTGTTTATTTAAACATTCAGGGCACTTCCAGCTATTTTTTTGATGTAAATCCATTAGTTTAAACTGACTTAGAGGTATATTGCCACATTCGATATCATACTTCGCTTTGCAATTAGTGCAAGTAAGAAATTGATTCTGTGGTAATTTGTTTCTACAACCTGCACATATTGCGTATGTCGTTGAATTAGACATTTTTATGAATAAATTATCGTTTTAAAAATATATATATATAGTGAAAAATATTGTTTCGTTTCCGATGAGGATTGAACTCAGGTCTATCAGTTTGGGGTAGTTTGAGTCCAAACCGTTGACCACGGGGCCAAGACTCTATTAGTATAACTCAGTGAATTTTGTGTACCGTATATACTCAATCCTGTTACAAAGTTACTAACGAATGGTAGATGAACAAACCATTTCAACAGAACACCCACAAACTAAAAATTGATTCACTGTTTTCTTTTTATTTTATTTTTTATGGCATTAACTTAAAAGCAATTAATTTTAACACATTTGGCAAATTGTTAGCACTATTTTTTGCACGATAGTGTAGTTTTGTTATTCAATTGTAATATATGCAATATTAATATTATCTTTATATCATCCATAAAATGGTCTGCTATACTGATCACTGGGTATTTTCACCATGAACACTATTAATTTCAATCACTACTAGTTCGAGGAAGTTTCTAATGACTGGCACTGTAACTTTTATATACTTTAACTACAAATAAAGAATTTTATTTTACGGAGCTCTGCTTTAACGTCTGTACTCGGCAAGTGACGCCATCGATATCGGTATATTTGGAGCCGGTGTCAGCCACGGTGCCCTTGCCCCAACAATCAAAAGAAAGAAGCGATACGAGCCCCTTGATTGATCCAGTATATTATTGTGTAAAAGGTAATTTGTAAAAACATATTTGTTAAAGTATTCTCGTATTGTTTTTTTGATAGATATACTGTAGGGTTTTATTGGCTGACACCGACTCCAAATATAACAATAATTATAACTACATGATATAATCGTTAATCGACTTTGAAGTAGTCTAATATTTTTCATTTCATTTAATTTAGGAAGACTCTAAAAAATATGTTGAATACGCAATTATTTTTATTACTTTTTCGTGCATATTCATTTGTTTTAAAATAGTGTTTTGTTTGAAGTCGGTTTTTCTTTTTGTTAAAATTTTATTTATTTTTTGATTTTAAGTGAAGCTGATGTTGACTAATTTTTTTTAATATGGATAGATTAAGCGTTCCGTTTATATGAGTCAGAAACTACTTCGAGGACAATTTCAAAGGAAACTTGCGAATAAAGCAAAAATAGACTTTCGAAAATGCGGATTTAATACGTCACGCGGCGTAAACTACAAGGATCCCTCGAAAGAGCTGTAATCGAACTCAGCAAAAAAACTTTGAAATAGACCAACTTTATTTCGTACATCATATGACATCACATCATATACACAAAATTTGATTAAAGATAGTAAGAAATTCTGCCCCATATCGCACCCTAACTGCGAGCCGTATAGGAGTTCCATCACTACATAGTATAAAACAAAGTCGCTTTCTCTGTCCCTATATCTTTAAATCTACGCAACGGATTTTGATGCGGTTTTTTTTAAAGGACAGTGTGATTCAAGGGGAAGGTTTGTGTATATAATACATGAACAATATACTAAAGAAACACTGATAATTTTAGAAGTTTGCGATGTGATGTCGTATATAAACAAATTCTGTAGTATATTTAGTATCAGTATTGCACCCGTGCGAAGCCGGGGTGGGTAGCTAGTTGATTATAATATTCGACTATGATAATTACATAAACATAACCACATTACGGAAGGTGACTCAAATATCAAAATAACCTATAAATAAAAGATTCGACCGAGTATCGCTAACGTGCTCCTCAGAATTGTTCCGTTCCCTTCCGTTCCGTTACTTTGTCGTGGATCCAGTGCTCAGAACCTTACCAAACTTTCACCAAATTACCCTTGAAGTATATATTTTATAATAAAAAAAGAATTATCAAAATTGGTTAACGTGATTTTCAGTTATTCACCTATTTGTCGCGCATATACATAATGCAAATTTAAGACTTATGTCGTTTTCACATGGATACCATCATCGGAAAAAAAAATAAAAAAAATGGGACCCCACGGGAAGCACTACCTTTCGAACAAAAAAAAATTATCAAAATCGGTCCACCCAGTGAAAAGTTATGAGGTAACAAACATAATAAAAAAAAAAAAAAAAAAAAAAAAAAAAAAAAAAAAAAAAAAAAAAAAAATACAGACGAATTGATAACCTCCTCCTTTTGGAAGTCGGTTGAAAAGCACGCTATAAATATGATTTAATTGCTGACCAAAAATACATATTAACATTTAAAACGGGGAAAATAAACGTCTAAATTATTAAAAAGGCCGAAGTTATCGTAGAGAGTGAACTCGTTATATTATCTATTAGGAAGTGGACATGTAATTTAATAACATGATGAGTACTAAAAACATATCAGTGTCATACTTTAATTAATAGTACTTCTCTTGTAATTAAGATAAAGTTTTAGGTCTCCAAGCGTAAAGATATTTTTGTTGCTACAGATATAATATCTACAAAAATATACATACTTTACAATAATATATCAATTATTTTTTTGTTATTTTTGTATCATCGAGCAAACAATCGTAGGTACCTAAAGACACGTGAAAATTCAAGGTCACTGAGAAAATAAAAATATCTTTTTATTTATTCATATCACAGGCATACCTTCGCAGTGTGATTGTTAACAGGCGAAAAAATACAGGTTTTATTATATTTAAGTAGGTAAGGTCTTGAGTTAAATTAGCCGAGTTTGTCTAGTTGCTGGACACGTGGATCGTAATATATTATCGTGACTTTAAATCGATAAGAGTAGCTCAGCATTGAATTTTCATGTGCTTAATTTATATTTAAAATTATTCATCCGATGCTCATCAGTCAAACATCGTAAGTTAACCTGTGAAGTTGTGAACGTCAGGTGAAAATTTACCTCACGTGCATCAGCCAAGTCACATGGAAACATTTCAAAATCTTCACCTATTCATTAAGGGGAGGCATGCTCAACAAACAAACTTCACCTAGGTAGGAAATGTATAGATGACGATATGAATCACAGCATTATTTATTTGACGTTCAGAAAAATACGTAAAAACACGTGTATGCACGCACACATAAATACACAAACACTTATGATTCGTAAACATATTCTAACTTGGGGGGACTTTAAAATATGGATATTCCTAAAACTATAAAGGTTTTTATATTTAATAATAAATAATAATCAATGATACTTTATCGGATAAGTCTGAAGTAAATTAAATAACGATAGGGCTGAATGTGAATCATAGATAAGGTTAGGATTAGGAATCAGAATGAATGTACGGTTTAAGTAATCTGAAATTATTTTTTATAATGTTTATAATATAGATAAAATAGTAATTAATAAATTGACGGATAGTTTGTCATAATTGAACGCATTTTAGTCAATCAGAAAATTCAATAAGAATATTATTTTTATATTGCAATAAATGTATGATCAGTGTAAAATAATGGGTTATTATTTAAGAATATATTGTTTCACTTGCATGACGTTAAACGTACATCGAATTACAAAGCGCTTATTATCTTTTATTACTCAATTAATAAATAATGAATTCATTAATTGAGTAAAAAAAACATAATAAAAGACTTTAAATGTAATTAAATGTCCAAACAACAGCAAAACCTTAAGCAGACTTTGTCTGCCACGTATTACCGTATTTTCACAAGGGACATAACATCTTAGTTCCCAAGGTTGGTGACACATTGACGATGTAAGGAATAGTTAATATTTCTTACAGATTCATTGTCTATGGGTGATGGTGACCACTTACCATCAGGTGGCCTATATGCTCGTCCGCCAACCTATACTATTAAAAAATAAAAAAAATTACGTACTGTGATTTGAACCCGTAAGGAAATAGATCCCGAGATCCCAGGGGGTCGATAAAAAACATTGGGCTTTTCTATCGAAAAATTCCCAGTACAACCCCGAGTTTCGAAGTTGGAAACCACACCCTACCCGGGAAAGTACGTGTTTATGCACTTGAAATCTTTCCAGTCATGTAGCATTTGCATGTATCGGATCATGAGAATGAGGGAATAGAACACTTGATATTTACCACCGTGGCATAAAATCGGTTATGATCACACATGTATAAGCTTTAAGTACTATATTGGCATATCGATAGTTTTATAGGTAGGTTAGTTACATAAAAACGTTTTTAGATATAGATTATGTGTAATATAATAATGAACTGGCATCTGCCTATAAATTTTAAATTAAAGTTGAAAATCGTCTACTTATTTTGTTTACCGACTTATTAAAAGTATAAAAAGTACTAGAGTAGGTCAAATATTTTTTTGGTCTATAGACAAAACTTGGGTGGCAGGGGATGGCCACTTCTCAACACCTGGTAAACCCCTTTCCGTTTTCAATTCGTAGTATAAAAATGCAATTATTAAATAACAAAACCAACTCACTTATCATGTTTCGATCTTGAGTGAGGTTCGAGCTGCAGCGGGGTGGCGGGAGCGGAGCGGGGCGCCCCGCACCCGCCACCCGCCGCGCCCGACGCGAAGTTCCCGGTCGACCTGTAACAATTAACCGACTTAATTAAGAAGCCCCCAACTAAAACATCATTTACTCAATGACATACATATTTTTACCAAACATCAAAAACTTTATATATAAACAATATCTATATCTATATTAATATTATACATGTGAAAGAAACTGTATGTTTGTCGCGCTTCCGACTGCTGACCCAAATTTGATGAAATTTGCTATGAAGCAAACATGAACTCTAAGAAAGAACTTAGGCTACTTTTTTTGCCTAGCACATGACAACCTACACCCTAAATCGCGAGTATAAAGCCGCAGACGACTACTAGTTGAATATAATATATTAATTATGTTAAGAATCTTTTTCAAAATAGCAACCTTTCGCTAAAATCATTATTCTGATAACAACCTTATCACAATGCTAATAACGGTTATTATTAGATGACTCATTGTATTGCAATATCATGCGACGGTTTTTTTGTAACAGTATAATTTTATAGTCTATTCATCAGTAAGAGATATTTCTTTTATTGATGAAAAGGCTATAAACAATTTATGAGGCAATGTCGACTAATGTGTTTGTGTATATATGTGTTAGCTTTCTCGTATATCCTAATTTACATAATTAATTATAAATAGTAATTGAATATACTTTGTTGTACACCACAAGGTTTTAACAGAGGAAAAAATAATCGTATCATCCATTGGGCGATATTTTAGCTGATAAATTAGGAACTTTAACTAAAATTTACAATTTTCAGACCTACATGTACGATTTTCACCTCTAAAGTAATTGAATAAACAGCTGATAACATAATAGGTTTTAAAAATACCAGTGCATTCGTACTTGTTAATAACATTGCTTTAATAAATTAAACTATGCCTTTTATGTCGCTGAAATAAGGAACAGTGGCGGCCTTAGGGGGTGGCGAACAGGGCAATCGCCCGGGGCCTCGCGCTTGAAGGGGCCTCGCATCTCGTCGAGCATTTAAAAAAAAAATTTACTATATTTTTTTTATTTAAGACTTGAATTTGTTCCTAATTTTGTGTATGAAGAAAACGATGACATTATCCCGGTGCTGAGATACATTATAGAAAACAAATAATAATGTAAACTGAAGTTTACCCCATTATCGAAATAGTTCTGAGAAACATTGCCACTACACCTGTTACGGTTGCGTCTGCCGAAAGGAGTTTCTCGAGGCTCAAAATTATTAAAACATATTTAAGAAATTCGATGACACAAGATCGACTTTCAGCCCTTGCTATTCTGTCAATCGAAAATGACGTAGCTCATTCGTTAGATTATTGTGCTCTAATTGATGATTTTAGTCTTAGTAAAAGGCGTAAACATCAATTTTAATATTTATCAGAGGCTAACCTTTGTATTTGTTAATTTTGTAAATCACTCAATGTAAGTAAAATATTTTAAAACTCAACATTTATTTATTTTTACAACTTTAGCATTTCTTACCAAACATAACAAATACCTATCAAACAACCAGACCAACTTTCGCATCACATAGTAGGTAGTTACTTTTTCGTAGGAAAGGGCCTCGCAAAGACCTATCGCCCGGAGCCTCGCAATGGGTAAGGCCGCCGCTGATAAGGAATAAACTTCCTTGCACGTTACGCCCAGGGTATGTTTGGTACATAAATTTTGTACGCCTGGACGAATGCAATACTACCTTCTTATACCTTCAACGTCATAGAAAGACGTCACACGATCGATTACGTATGTCACCTTCGCAATTTCGTTGGAATATTATTTTCGATACGTATTTTAATCATGAGCAAACTGTACGTACATACTTCATGAATACTTAAGATATTTTACTTGCGCAATAAAAACACCGCTCATTTCCCGTAAGAAAGTATTTGGTATGCATGAGACAAATATTTCTTCCTGCCAACTCACTATATACGTTGAACTTTATACGTATATTCTGATAGATTGATATAGATCATTATATATTGACAACGTTATAACAAAAAATAAAGCGGCTTTAAAAAGAATTGCGTCTAATCTAAATAATTTTGCTGTGCATAAATGATTTTCAAATTAACTTCCTATTATATTTAAATTAAAAAAAGTGTTCTTCCATTTTTAATTCTATTTTTAAAATAGTTGTGAGTTCGATAAGTAGTTTTCTCTTATATACTAAAAATTAAGTATTATTACAGAAAATTTAATAAGCTAACATTTATATTTAGCCCGTATTATGGTGCCTATTAAAAGGCAAGCTGTTGTTGAAACCAATTAAGTTACCGTAAACAATCTTAATGATCTATCCGCCTGTACTTGGCGTCCTTACTAAATTCTATTGAACGAACCTCGTGTTTGTTTAAAAGAAAATCTATCTATAACTAAAGAGTAATATTTATTATTAAAAAACTATAATAAAACTCGACCTTATAAACGTCCATGTAATGTCTTTTTTTCCTTAAAAATGTTTGAACATCTTTGAGCTGATGCAAAAAACCTTCAAGTGTTAATTATTAGGATAAGGATTCATACAAGGATAAATCATTGATTTTATAGTTATCGAAAAACTACAATCCGTGAATGAATATTATTGCAGGCTGAGCTCAATCTATTCAAAATATTTGAGATTTTCTTTCTTTATAAATATACGATTAATAATTTGGATAGAATCCTTGAAATCCGTCACATTATTGAAAAGACATATAGTCTTATAAACAGAGTGGGTTCAGCTCCAAAGAATCAGTCGACAGGTTTACCGAAAATATATCATAAATACATACTAAAGATATTTACAAGAAAAATTAAAATCTCATAAAAAAGTTTTAATTCGAGGCATTTTAAATGGGCAGGAAGTCTTTTTAGATATACGTTATTATAGCATAACATCAACAGATACAAGTTGTAAAATTAAATTATATATTGTATATGATTATAAATTAAGAAGACGAAAAAATAGCTTAAGAAAAACAGAATAAAATGAAGAAGGTACTGAGGCTCCTTTATGGACATAAATTTCCATTTCCGGCATATGGACGTGACGTTTTTTAATATTATACTTTATTTTTACGATTATCATTATCCAGGCCTAACACATTACTACTTTAACACATGTTGTCTCTAATCTAACCTTTGCGGAGATATATTAGTTAATTTTAAATAACTACATTTACCACTTGAATCATATATCAGAGTGTTATGCAAATACATTTGGCAGAGACCCGTTAACCACATTGTTAAAAAAATACACTGATGGCGCCACGAGCGTTACTAAGTAATTCATGGAATAATTAATTATTAAATCAAACTGCGAGCAAAAAAGTGTTCAAGAATTTTACATATGAGAAATATTTAAAATGTCTATAACTTTCCTCATAATGCGTCGATGCACTCATTTTAATCTAATAGAAAAATACAAGTAAATTTTAAAATGATTAAATTGTTTTTTTTCTGTATTAAAAGCAACATTTAAAGTATACAATTTAAAATACAGTAAGCACGTTGTAAATTTAAAACGCAAATAGTAAAATAAACCAAGTGTTTCGCCAGACAGGCATTTGAAAAAATAAATCGTTACCGTATAATGTAAACATCAAAAAAGCGTAACAAAAACACATCAGGGTCGAATATTAAATTTAAAATTTTAAACGCATAAATATATGGTGTTGTTTCGTGCATACGAGATTACAGAGGACATATTATTTAATGTTGACCTTGGCATTTGTATTACATAACGATTAATACTCCTAAGTACATGTACTTATATTAACATAAGTCATTTAAACATTTAAAAACAGTAGTAGTTGAGCTGAGATGGCCCAGTGGTTAGAACGCGTACATCATAACGGGTTCAAATCTAGGCAAGCACCACTATATATAATGTGCTTAATCTGTGTTTATAATTCATGTCGTGCTCGGCGGTGAAGGAAAACATCGTGAGTAAACCTGCATGTGTCTAATTTCATCGAAATTCTGCCACATGCGCATTCCACCAATCCGCATTGGAACAGCGTGGTGGAATATGTTCCAAACCCTCTCCTTAATGGAAGAGGAGGCCTTATCTCAGCAGTGGGAAATCTACAGGCTGTTACTTTACTTTACTTTACTAGTAGTAGTTAGTAGTCGTATTCTAAAAATATTTCAATTTCTAATCTATACCATTCGAAGTACGAGTAAAGATAAAGATAAACTATATTGTGCTCTTACAGTTTATGATTAATATATATTTATTTATAATATATCACTAAACTACTTATACACATTAATTTTACTTTCTTTGCCGACATTCTAAGCGCCTTTTTTCGCAAACACAGTGAATACATAGATTAATCAAGCTCTCGACAAATTATATCGCCTCAATTTGTCAAATGTTTATTTGGCTTATTTCTCTTATGGTTGGAACAGAGTACAGATAAACTTTCTTTTCTTATACGCGCAATTTGACCGGTCAGAAATTTATAACGAGTGGCATCGAAAAACAACCATTTCACGTTTCTGCAATTAATATTCTAAAATAAACTTAATTTAAATAACATTTCTCAAATAACACAAACATCCGAAACATCGTGTTGTTCCATGTTTAAATTATTTTAACTTCTTAGACCTATTTGTGGCATTTATCAGTTACATTCCTTTATTATTATTGAAAGTAGAATAGAATAAAGAATCTAAATATTCTTTAATCAATTAAGTAGGCATTTAAAAGCCCGGAATACAGATTCCACAGAGAAGAACCAGAAACTCAGTAAATACTGAAGCTGTTTTTGTTTTATGTTTCAGGGAAGTATATGGGCATTTTTATACCAATACAATATGGCAAAACGAATATTAAGAGCTGTTGCTGCATCATATGGGAGACGCACTAAGACCAGTTGGAATTTATTTCCTAGTATCTAAATTTGAAATTGTATGCAAGTTTAATCACATAATGTACTTAATATTGAATTGCTATTATTTTTAACTTCAATAGCACAACATCAAAAGCCTGCGATCGATCTAGACCCCTAAGGCTGTTGTCGTCCCTACTACTACTACAAGTGATAAGCTTAAGAGTAGGGGTAAATAGGAATTCCTTAATTACTTTGGGACATTGTTACTGTATAAAAATAAAGGAAACACATCTTTAGATGGTCGGTAAAAGCTGCACAACGAGTCTGTGGACAACGAATCTATTCTTTCACAAACAATCCATTTCACTTTTTTATTATTCGAATATCATGGAAATATGCTCTGTCTCTTTCTGACGGTTATTGTTTTCGGCTAATGCACGTGTACATTTTTTGCCGCTGTTAACAGGCTTGCTAACGCGAAATCACAGACTAAGCAAGCTAAATTATACCTTATATTCAGAACGGTAAGGTTTATAAGAAAGTTTCAGACGATTACTCGTAACCGAAATATCATAAATTTGAACCATCGCTATATGTAACCAAGATTTTCTATATATGCATTGTTACTAAATCGCAAACATTTTGTTTCAACGAATTTAAGCAAACTTTTTCTGCTATTATACAAATTCATATATCTATCTTTTGAGTTTAGGGCATCAATAATTGAATCAAAGAAATGACAATTGTTTTGATAATTGCGTGTGCAATTGTTATGTTTTTGCCAATAAATTATTCGGTTAGGCTACAATCCCGATATTGCAAAATCATTCAGTCTTAGGTTTTGGGCCTAAGCTCTCCCCAATTTTTCGATGACGTCACATGACCTAATTAACCAATCTATGTGCACTGTTTGTTTACGAATTTGGATACTACAATGTGGATCCAACCTAATTACCTAATCAAAGCTCCGTTTTAATTAGCCAAGACCGGTTTATTTCGGAAAATATGGCGGAAACTTTATTAAACATTTCAAATTTATGAATGAATATTAAACATTATTAAGTTTTACTCTTGTTTTGAAAACTACTTTATTTATTATTTTTGAATGTATATATTTAAATGTCTTATTTATAAATTATTAATATAAGTCGATTACCGCTGTCTATCTACATCTGTGTGTACTTAGATCTTTAAAATTACCCAACGGATTACGATACGGTTTTTTTAATTGATTGATTCAAGGGTTGATGTCAATGTTTGGTGTCTATATCATAGGGATAAACTACACATAATCTTTTATTCTTTACTTTAACGACAAATAGTGACTTATTTTTATCAATACAGCATTAATACTTATCCAGTTAAGTGCCTTAAATACATTGTCCTTTTAATATAGATCATATGTGTCTTTACAGCATGCTTTAAATTAATATAACTAATTTAACTTAATATTTTCGAAGATATTAAAGAACTTAGGATCAGCATTGCACCCGAGCAGTGCCGGTGCCAGTGGCTAGTTTATCAATACAAAATTATGTATGGTAATTTTTTGATCTGAATGGAAGATTATAATGAGGAATAGCATATAGAATTTTATCCCTAACCTCAAACGCGAGCGAAAACCTAGAGTTGTAAAATTTAATAGCTAATTCATCATACAAAGCTTTACAACACTAAAGGAAAATACCGTTCTAAGTACGTTTTTAGAAAACGCCTGTTTTGTCTGCGGTTTGCAGGTATTCAGTTCATGCGAGGCCATAAATTAAAGCCGACTATTTGAGCTAATTAGACTTCATTTCAGGTCAATTTAAACAGTTAAGTGACACTTGGGAATAAGGTCAATCGCATTTAAGATGATTATTGATTTACATTTTAAGTTAATTCTTGTCAATTTGAAAACTATATACTATTCAACAAGTTTTTTTTTTTAAATATTTATTAAAGTCTGTATCATTCTTACTTACATAAACATTTAAAACATTACAGTAAGACATAGGTACTTTAAAACTTTTATTCGATAAAACATAATAATTAAAATTAAAATTCTAACACACCAACATTCGGCTTCGCTGTACTTCTAAGAGAGCTAATAAAATTAGTGACATCATAGGGCTCACCTTGCCCAGTTAGTGATCATCTGTTTCATTGATCTAAGAATATATTTTATATTGAATTTATATTGATTTCCAAATCTGCATATAAAGCCAATTTTTGCGGACAAAGGGACCACCTTTGATTTGCTCCGGTCCTCTTACTAACAAAGTAAAATTGACATATATGCAGAAATACAAGAACATTGAAGCATAAATGTCCTCAATTGCTAACTAATATTATGAATGTAAAATTATGTTTTTTGTTATGCTTTCAATTCTTAACTACTCAAACGATTATCATGAAATTACATACACCTTATAGGAGATGAGTACATAGGGTACCTAACACCAATCAACCTCCCACACTGATATATATCATCGTATTGATATATAGTTTTTATTCTATGATAGTTTTCCTATGATGCGATTACCCAATAAGAGAAGGCCTTGGAAAGTTCCACGGCGAACTAATATAATTTTTGTGTTATGATAGAAACCTTTGGAACATTCCTGATTCTATCTTAATATAAATTTCCAATTAACTCACACTTTATCATTAAGAAAAATGAAGATAATTCGCAGAATATTATAACTAATTACCTATCCGAACTTTTATAAACACTAAGTTCACTTTAAACGAGTAATTAATTTTAAAATATAGGATGAAAATATTGATCTATTTTTTTGCAGCATGTTTTCCCTATTCGATTTCAGTTGTTACGTATTTCGTTTTTAAGGTTGCCTGTTAAACCAGAGATAACCGATGATCGGAATATTTCCAGACTATAAATCGAAACGAGCACGGCTATTGTTAATTGGCATTTATACCAGCAAAGCCGTAATCAACTTCATAAACGAAAAACAGGCGTCTGTCAGTCTAGTGTTATTTTTCCATTAAACTGTTTACTCGAGAAAACTATATCTATTTTATGTTACCGTTAGCCTACTTCTTGTAATAATAACAACAACGGGATTATTCTGGTATGAAATTGTAATTAAATATTGAGGTTAAACTTTTCGTTAGTGGGTTATGTCCACACGATTTTTTTTTCCATAAAGTGTAATAAGAGTGTCTGTTTATAAAATTAAAAAACCTATACCAAAATATGTATATTATTTTTTATAATTTTTGTGTCTGTCTATTTGTTCCGGCTAATCTCTGGAACGGCCGGACCGATTTTGATAAGATTTTCATTGGAAAATATCTGATAATGCGTAACTTAGGTTACAACAATAACTGTTTTTTTTTAAATTCAAAGACGCGCGAAGACACGGCTAATTTCAAATATGTACGGAGAATACCACCAGGTGGTAAATAGTCACAACTGCCCATAGGTACCTACTCAAAGAAATCCTAAGCATTTCTCATATCACCGATGCGCCACTAACGTTGGGAATTAATATTTTATGTACCTCCTACCTGTAGTTACACTGGCTAGCTCACTCTTTAAATCGGAAAACAACAATAGTAATCTTTACTGTCTGGCGGTGCAATGTATGATAAGAGGATACTTATCCGGCCTGGCTTGCACTAATCAGACTAATGTAACACTATTGCACAAAGGCAGCAATTTTATGACGAACATTTAATGGATTTCTTCCTGGCGTTTAATGCCCGTTCAGCTTCCGAACGTTAAAGAATCATAAAAAAAACATCATTCGATATAGGATTAAAAACCGGGCAAGTAAGATTCGAACTGACGCACTGAGTGTTCTGTACCACCGGAAAAAGGGTCTTGACGCATATATTATAAATATTATATTATAAATTAGATATGGAACCCTAAAAACCAGCAAAGGTAAATAAAACACATTGAGCAAGAAAATACATTGTTTTCAAAATAAATATTTAATTAAGGAAAGCTAAGACCATTCATTTAATAGATACATTTGTAATTAATAGGAAGCCAATATGATTATTTAACGTTTGACGTCCGGCTGTGTGTGCGTATACGTGCTTGTGTTTGTGTGTAGGTGTAAATATTTGAATGTCGTACGATGCCCAAGAACGAATCAAATGTAAGATCCGCGACACGGCATTGGATAGGGTTAATCGAGATTTAGATCCGATTAATTTTTTAGTCAAACCGTCGAGATATTAGAAAGTTATCGCGTTTCAAAAATTTAAAAGAACCACTTTTTCATCATTCCGACAAATAACTTCAAACATTTTCGTCCTGAGCCGTGAAAATATATTTTATTGAAAATATATATAATTTTCAGTTTCTCAGAAATAGCGGAAAATTCGAAAGATGACCTGAAGGGTCAACCATTTTTTTCTCAATTACAAGAATTAACACTAAAACATAATTACGACTAAATGACATTCAAAAGTTAAAATTTCGAACATTGTTTTCAAACAAAGACATGCATGTTTAGGAAATAACTCAAATTAACGAAATAAGAGACTGTTTATAAAGGTGAAACATATTCGACGTTAGGACGACCGTTTCAGTCGGAGAAGTTATTCGGAACCGTCAACAATGTGGTTTATAGGAATTTTAATAGCTATATTTTCAAACGTTCTTTTAGTTGAGAATGTTAGTATTTATTGAGCTTATATAATCACAAAAATATAACGCATGTTGTAATATTTGTTATTTCCAGAGAATGCTGCCAATTTACTATGAGACCGAAGCACCGGCAACGGAGAATGTTATGACTGGAGCTGACACCCACGACGATGAAGGTTCCAATGAAAAAGTAATACTGACAACAGTTACGCGTAGGGATAGCGATGACATCAGACTCAAAATCAATGAAGAAATCAATGAGAAATTTAAGAAGGTAAAATTATCTATTATCATACATGACACAAGAGTCGAGATGGCCCAGTGGTGGTGTATAACGCGTGCATCTTAACCGATTATTGCGGATTCAAACCCAGGCAAGCACCACTGTTTCATATGCTTAATTTGTCTTTATAATTCATTTCGTGCTCAGCGGTGAAGGAAAACATCGTGAGGAAACCTGTATGTGACAAATTTCATAGAAATTCTGTCGCATGTGCATTCCACCAACCCGCATTGGAACAGCGTGGTGGAATATGTTCCAAACCTTCTCCTCAAAGGGAGAGGAGGCCTTTAGCCCAGCAGTGGGAATTAACAGGCTGTTGTTGTTGTTGTATACATGACACAATTTAAGTCACTCTCACAACGGTGAACGGTAACAGTTTTCACTTCGATCGATAAGTGTAAAGCTATATCGAACAAAGGAATTTCAATTTGAAATTATTATTTTAAGCTTTCGTCATTTTTCTCTCAATAATACAAACTAAGTCATATTTTCTGAAACTTATGTGAAAATTCCTCACGTTCTCGTTATAAAATACAATATTATTCATGCTTTGTTCAATGTTTAAATTGATTTATTAGTTTATCATTCTGTATTGTGTTTCAGCCATGTGCTATTGTCGTGTTATCGAATGTACAAAATCCGACTATGCAGTCGTTGCTTCGAAAATACAGATACGACTCGAATGGTAAGTCGATACCAATAATTACGTGTTTAGTAGTGATCAGAAAATTAAGTACAATCGTTTATTAATTTCTCCTTTCTTGCATAGCGGAATAAATGTTTTGTGAACAGAAATTTTGTCTACATATATAGACTTTTAACTAACAAACGTAATACTAAAATAATAATTCATATACAAGTATAGGCTGAAATATCTTTCAAGATATTCATAAGATAAGAGATAATAATGAATGTTATTTTGTAGGTATTCTCATACCGGATAGTGTTAAATATTTCATCAAATTACCCCAAGGTTTAAAATCGCCATCTATTCTGGTACCACTAAATGACAAGGCGTTTTCACCTTTGGGAGGTTTTGTGAGGTAAATTTTAGAGTGTCTCTTTGTAATATTACAATAAACGCTTCTTACTAAATACACCTGTATGTATATACGGTACATTTACCAAAATAACATTTTTTTTGTTTGTGTGTTTGTTCTGGATAATCTCTAGTAGATCTGGACCAATTTGCAAGGGTCTTTCATATAGCTGTGGCTAGATATAATAAGGAGTAACTCACTCTACAACAATAAATGTTTTCGTTAAATTCAAACGCGCACAAAGTCACGGTCACAATTAGTCACCATAATAAATGTAAATAAATAAATATAATATGAGACATCACATATAGTACGTTACTCTGATCCCAATATAAGTAGCTAAAGCACTTGTGTTATGGAAAATCAAAAGTAACGACGGTAGCGCAAACACCCAGACCCAAGACAACATAGCAAACGAATGATACTCTACATCGACTCGGCCGGGAATTGAATCCGGGTCCTCGGAGTGACGTACCCATGAAAACCGGTGTATACACCACTCGACCAGGGAGGTCGTCAATAATTGAAGTCTACATGTAGGAGTTATGTAACTCTTAATATCTTTTATATCGTGTTTGAGATGATAATAATCTTTAACCTTTTTTCTGTAGTTCTTTGAGTGTACATTTTGCTTATGCCTAGATACATTTTTATTTATTTAATTTTTATTATGTCCCACAGATATTATAAAGAGGTACCACCCATTCCACACGCATGGTAAAATTAAATTATATTCAAGAAATAATATCATATATCAAATGTTGAGCGCACCTAATCTAAAGTATATAATAAAAACGCATGTGGATGCATATAAATTGCTATTGTAAACAAATATATCTCAGCTCCAGTTACAAATATGTACATGCTAAAAGGAAATATGTATTTTTGTAATATGATAACAAGCCAAATCAATTGCCAGATGGTTTTGCCAAGAATCCTGATGCGTATGCGAGGAAGCCATACAATAACTACACCTGATTGAACATGTTTACAAATTATAGCATGTGTTATGACCCCGTCTGTATTGTATAAGGGTTACAATAGAAGATTCACAAATATATTAGACATATGACCTTTTTCGGTAAAATAATTTTATTTTTAAATACAAATATTGATGTTCTATTTACAACCAATATGTAGTAAGTGTAACTCGTTGAAAATGTAATAAACTTAGTAACAGTGTCTTAAAATATTTTTTTACTATAAAAATAAAGACAGAAGAAGTTTTTCGTATAAATTAATCTCGAAACAATAGCTATGTCAACCTTGTAGCGATGAGAGCAAATTAGAATAATATATCTATTATTGATATATATTTATAAGTAAAATAAAGATCTTTTTGATGTGATACGTAGGCGGACGGCAAATGGGCCATGTTAGTTACCGTTGACCATAACATCCATCAATAACCATTAACTTACATCGCCATGAGCCACCCACCTTGAGAACTGAGATATTATACATCTTGCTTACTCAAAACCCTACTATCAAGAAAATAGACACAATATCTAATATAAATAAATAAGATCACGATATATGTTAATATACATAATTATATAGACACATTTAGCGTTTAAATATTCAAGCTAATAATATACAGAAGTTCTCATTGTGTTTTAAATATTCATAATATAATGTAGTTTCCTTAACAACTGCTAACTTTGCCGAGTTATTAAATATGACCTGAACATATGTCGATTCTCGTCACATAAAAGCAAGTATAACGACAAAAGAGTTTGTGAGAACTGCGTCACAAGTACTATTTCAATATTCAATAAAGTTATATAAAACCTTTAAAACGTTATTAAAAAAAAAAGATTTGAATTTCGAATATCAAATTAAGCGATAAAGAAGTATGTTCAAAAAATTAATTAACTTTCTTTGTCTATTTTTTTTTGTTACTTTAATATGTAAGTTATATCTCAGACGTAGATATCCTATTGTGTTTCACAACAATAAATGAGATAAATACTGTTGCTAATCTTAGCTCAAGGAAAATAACAAATGATTGCATGATTTCAAGTAAAAATATGTACCATATATAATCTGACATTTATAAAGTAGGTATATCTTAGACAGAGTATGTCCGGTTACTATGACTATATGCATATAATATAGCCTATTATTTCAAAATAGAACAAAAGCCAAATATACAACAATTTCACTAAGAATTGACGGAATATCATTGAACTTACCTTGTGAAAAAATAGCGTTTTGAACGTATATTAAAATTTTATCGGAACTTGTAGCACTGGTAGTGCACAAAATCAAAATCTCAGGAAAACGTAAATCAGTAGGTACATAAAGGCTTACTCATTCCTTCTTTGATTGGTATTCGAATGTAATGGATTGGTTATAGAAGATATTTTTTTGTAATATTCATTTTATTTTGCTGCTTGCTACCCATCAACTTTTAAAACATTCAATCGATCGCCATAACAATTATATACAGGTAAGACGTATGTCGATTTTTGCTAGAACTTTTTATCATACAATAACTAGTTGCCGCCCGCCGCCCGCAACTAGTTATTGTTATTTTAGGGGTTATTTTAGAGGTTATAGTTATTTTAGGGGTTTAGTTATTTTAGGGGTTTAGTTATCATAAGTTAGGCAAAAAAAACTTTATAGCAAATTTCGTCAAATTTGGTGCACTAGTTAGGCAGTTAAAGGGCGACAGACAGACTGATTTACTTTCACACTTATGATATTTAGAAGTATAGATTTGGAAGTTATATTTCATAATTGTAAGTAGAATTGGACATCAATCAAGTATTTGTCAAGAGAAAAAGGTCCTATTGACACCGGTCGTATTCTGAAAGTAACTCTTTAATTTTACACTTACTCCGTTTTAAAATTAAATACAAATTCTTAACACGTTCAATTTCTAGGTTGCTTTGTAAATATTTTCTAACTTGTTGGACGATGACTTAAGAACAATAGAATGAAATAAAACTACTCAAAAACGTTGTTCTCTCCCCTACCATATGTA
Source organism: Vanessa cardui (assembly GCF_905220365.1). NCBI lineage: Eukaryota > Metazoa > Arthropoda > Insecta > Lepidoptera > Nymphalidae > Vanessa > Vanessa cardui. The sequence goes on from NC_061135.1 coordinate 8,277,954, forward strand.
TCGGATACATCGTTTGTAATCACCGAAACTTTGGCGCCATGCCAACTTCCATACGCGCTACGGATCCTCTAAAACGGGAAGCAAAATACAACCGAACCAATTGAAGAAGGACACTCATATGAAAAGCCGCGACGGAATTAGTTAATGTTTAATTCAATAGGGTTATTCGTCGTTCCTTATATGCGAACAATTCGTGGGCGGCGAACGATCGCGACTAGAACGAAATATCTAATGAGACAAAATTTATACAAAAAAAAAAAAAACACATTAAACCTTTGCAAAGATTATAAGTAACTTACAATACATTTTTAAAATATGCAGAAACCCAAGGATTGTTCGTTATTTTTTAATGGCGTTACGCATGCTGGCTTCACAATAAACAATCCATAAAAAACGCAAAAGGAAATTTAATCATCTTAAGCCGATGTAAGGATTTAAACTGAATATAATTCATAGTATTTGGTTGATGACGAATGATAGCAGACGATGTACATACGTCGGTTCACATATTATGACCTTGTACGCGTAGGTGGGCAACAATTGCGCAGAAATCATTACGACATACCCCTCTGAATAACGCCCTGTCTGGATTTTATTTACCCACTATAATTAGCTTGGTTAAAACTTAGAGAACGTTTCCTGTTCGCGTCGTCGTTGAGTCTGTAACTATAAAACAGCTATTTGTACCTACTACATTTGCTTGAAATAAAGTTACAAAAGTAACTCCGTCACTGAAAGCCACGGATCACAACTAGTATATTATAAATTAAGAACTACGAGTATTTTTACGCTTGCATGATCTATTAATTTGAATGTGCATATTAATAATTAAAAAAAAATACATTTAAATATTGAATACTTGGATCGAATCTTTGAACATCTTCAAACTTTAAACAATTTCCTCGTAATCAATTAAGTAAAAACTATTATACCTTTTAAGTGGAATTTCCAAACATTACAGAAAAAAATAATGTTTTTTATACGAAAAAAAATAAGTTATACGTAGTTATAGATGCTATATAAAAAAATATTAACGTTTATTAACATAAAACTTCGTTATACACATTAATTATGTATTTTCCCTTTACATATTACTTGCACGCCCTGAAATTATCTGATAGAGAAAGTTTTTGACAGTAAACTAGCTTTTTGTCAACATTTCTGCAATATTTAAACCTACTACGTAATGTAATGGCGAGCCTAGACGACATTACTGGCATGTACCTAACTAATGCAAGTAAAACAACTATTATGTACGAGAATGTATATAATAGTATATATTTTATGCTACGTATAACAGACCTTACTCTCATCGAAATTTTTTAATTAAAACCAAACAATATAACCTACGCTTTGTTTTATTGTTAGTCGAAGGTAGAATAAGTGATAGGTGTGTCATGTGTGGTACCCAGACGTAATGCAAAAACCAGCCCTATCACTAATATATTCCTTATTTTTTCTTTAGTTAAACACATTTTAGATTTTTTGAGATTGTGTTTAAATAAAGCATTTCATATTTATTTATATAAGTGCAAATATTTTCCTAAGTGTACACGTAATAAAATAAAAAAATAAAAAATAACTGTTATTTGTGGTAGCCGTTCAGTTAGACAAATCTATTAAAATATGGTAAGTAACCTAATAACGTCGAAAATTAGAATAATGTTCGGTATCCATAAAATGAACAATTTAATCGTAAAATCAAGTAGATATAAGTAGCTAAGTGTAATAGTGTTGTATTATTAATAACAGCAAATTAATCAAGTGTTAAACTGTGTATTAAACTGCACAGAATACGCAATATGTTTACTGGTTCTGCAATTGGAAAAGTTTACAGGTATGAACAACGAACGCAAACGCAACTGATTATTGTAAATACGAATAAAGCCAATACAGTACACATTATATTTTTATTAAATACAATAAAATAAACTATAATAAACCATATTTATTGAAACAAGTTAAATAACCTTGATCAAGCTACGTTTTCTTGATAAACTTAAATGTTATATAATGACCTTTTACTTCCCGGTATTTTCGTAATTACAAATATTTTTACGCTGTAATTAATAACAACCTTATTTATCTTATCTGTTCAGTCATTGTTATCTATTGTTTTACTCCGAATATACAAATAAGGTTTTACATGGTAACATTTTTATTATATCATGTAAGCGTAAATTATTTTTTAAACGGACATCCTTTAGCTCACGCGTAATAAATAAGGCATCATGTTACATACAGTCAACAGAAAAATTAACAATACGTATCTTAATATAAAGAAATTATTTGTAGGTTATACTTGAATGGAAACCTCATTCATAGTCCCTAGCGGGAAGACTGAGCTTCACAGCATGTATACTACATACGTAAACAATTAAGATATTGATACTGCTTGATATAGTATACCTTGGTTATAACATAATATTACGTCTTACATGTACAACGTGTTAATATGGGGTAATGCTACAGTACTAGAAACTATTTCCAATGTACAAAACAGGGCTGCATATCTATAATTTTGGAACTCTAGGAACACCATATGTATGTTATTTTAAAATAGTTTTAGGTACATTCGCAATAACATTATAGAATCAAAGTAACTATTCTTTGTTTAATCAGGAGAGTTAAGGGGAAACTAACAACAGTTTCCGATTCCGCAAAGTCAACACATCCTTCCTGTGCAGATATTTTTGACTTTGCCTATTGTGAAATTTATAAAACATTTTTAACATCTATCACGCAAAAAATGCGAAGATATTATTCTTTGTTTTTTATATGCATGTACAAGTGTAAATATATATATTTAGCGATGTAATTCAGTATAAAAAAAAAGTATCTGTTGAGTTTCGTGCTGGTTACTTTATGTAGAATCTACTTTTCGAATCGGTGTTATCTTTACAATCCCTTTTTCTATAAAATGATGATCAAAGATACTTAAAAATGTTTACTTGTTGATTTCTTTACGAGCTATTCTATTCTCTTATTGACAAATTGTACTATAAAATTTTAACAAAAAGAAAAACCGACTTCAAACAAAACAGTATTTTAAAACAAATTAAAAAGCACTAAAAAATAATAAAAATAATTGGATATTTAACATATTTTTGAGAGTCCTCCTAGGTAAAATGAAATGAAAAATATTAGACTACTTAAAAGTCGATTTACGATTATATAACGTAGTTATAGTTATTGTTATATTTGGAGCCGGTGTCAGCCACAGGCACACGCTTCAACAATCAAAAGAAAGAAGCGATACGAGCCTCTTGATTGACCCAGTATAATATCGTATAAAAGGTAATTTGTAAGAAACATTTCTTAAAGTTTATTGTTTTTTGATAGGTATAGTATAGGGTTGGCTGACACCGACTCCAAATATAGCAAAAATAAGAATTGATGATTTTTGAAGTCGGTTGAAAATACTTAGTAGGAACAAGCGTCGTCATAAACGGTGACATGTGTAAGTTATTATAGACTACATATTATATGGATTATAATTAGATACTTAAGTGAACGTATCTATTACAACAACAGCCTGTAGATATCTATAAATATATATAAAAAATATGTGTTCATAGTTATTGCACCAAAAACCTTTTTTAAAGTGTTCCTAGTAAGTTAAGAATTTGTGCAGCTTTTTTTCGTTTTTGATAGAATCTTAGACGGTATCACTCGCCGCGTCGACAGTAAGGCCTAATGAAAGTATATTTGAATGACTGAATGTCCACGAAAGAGTTCAATAACGAATACAATGAAATATAACACACGTCATGTTCAATTTCATATTTTTTATCATTAAGTAAATATGTCATTTCTATTAATTGAAACATGAATTAACAAAAATATCTTGGCCTTAACAACGTAACAGTTATTTCGGTAGTGTAGTTCAACGTAAACTAGGTCAGTAACATATGTTAGAAGTCTATCATTATAACGCTTGCGACATAAACCACGCAAGCATTTTGTGAAACACGATTCTTATGTGTGGTTACCGTATACTCATGTTAATGCTTAATAGCTATTATTTAACACCAAAAGATATATTATTAAGAGCCGTATCTTACGTCAATATTCTTTATAATTTACGTCAACTGCTGCTAAAGCAAACTTGATAAAGCATAATTTGGAAGCAATTAAATATATTGCTTTAATATAGGGGTTATTAAAATAAAGATATAAATTCAAATGGCTGATTCTTTGATAATCTTGTATTAAAACTTTATTCATTATCATTAACTAAAAAAATATATTATTCTTGTGGCAACTTTTATAATATGTAACATTTTTATTTGCATTGTTATGTGGTCACAACAGTAACCTTTTTAGTCTAGATTCAATGTCAAGACAACAGATGTTAATGTTGACAAAACATTTGCACATGTTCCTGTTATTCACAAACCTAAAGCACTATGGAGTTCGTAGACTGTTACAAAATAGAAAATAACATGTGCTGCAGTGTAAATAAACCAGATCTTATATGTATCTATATTTAAAAGCGTTATATCTGTCAACACATATCGGTTGTAAAGAAATTTCTTTTCCCCATACGTCATCTTTATTTAGACGTTGCTGTCCAGCATATTAAATGTCAAATGTCAATTTTGCTATCAAAAATTAATATGAATTCAAGTTTTAAATATATTACTATTTAAGAAAGAGTCAGTAACCTTTAAGATTAATAAGTAGTCATATTCAGAATTTAATTTGCAGCAAAGCTAACATCTACATCTACAATATAATTGATTATTAATATCCTTATAGAAATGTTCCTCAAAAGCAATTTCAGTCAGGTATATAAAAACAGTTGCTAAGTATAATTTTAAAATTGGTTACCAACATATATGTATAGCGTTAAAGTACTTATAATTTTAATCCTATCATAGCACTCTTATCATGTGACATTTGATTAATACTCTAACAAGTAACACCTGTGTTATCTTATCTTATATAACAATAACAGATCAATATCAACCACTTCTTTCCTAAAGATTAAAGTATAAACTAATAAATGGCTCACTGGTAAAGAGGCCAGCAATGTGTGGAAGTAAAAGGTTCTAATACATTGAATAATCAAATTCCTAGAAAATTTCATTTGGAAATAATTTCAAAATGAAAATGAAAATAAACTTTATACAAGTAGGCTTTTAAAAGCAGTTTTGAGTCGTCATTTAACTAAATTTGTGAAGCTACCACCAGTTCGGAAAGTAGATTCTGCTGAGAAGAACTGTCAAGAAATTATTTTTTAACATTTAAAAAATACAGTCATACTAGTTAGTAGCCTGGAAGTCAACAGGTATTGTTTGATATTTTAGTTATTCCTTGTAAACAGCCTGGATTAGATTCATATAAATGAAAAATTGAAAAAATAATATATTCAATTTTTAGAGTAGGGTACACATAAATATTAAAGAAAATTCTTTAATATGCACTACTTTTTAATAATCTTCAATATAAATAGGATTGCAATTTGTCCACATGAACATGAATCATACTTTTTTAAAGTTTTGGCTTAAATCAATTGGAATAATACTAAGTGCTTTTTGCAGGAAGAATATGCGATGAGTGTGTGATACCAACTCTAGACTAGCTTATAGACAAACTTACCATCCAGTAACTATGTGCATTGAAAGTACAATAGAGAAATCCTCAATATTGATGAAAATATGAAGTTCATGTAGTATTGTTTGTGTTAACAACAATCAAGGATATACCAAGACTGAACTCGGATTAGAGCACCACACAATTGGTCTTCTTTATAAAAAGCATAAATGTGAAACTGCCATGTTTCATTAATTTTGTCCACTTATTTCTTGAAATATATCATGCCAGAAGAGGTTCTAATTTAATTTCAAATAAATCAACTCCATTAGTGAGATAATGAAAGAAAAATAATTGAGCAGAGTTTAAAATGTAATTTAAATCAATAATTTTAAGATGTTAAATTTGATGGTACTACTAATTGATTTCTAATATTAACGATAGCTTCAGATGATTAGTATATATCAATAACTATTGATAACTAAGATAACAATTATAATTGATATCTAAGTAATGCATTCATTATAATCAATATCAACCAATATTTATAGGTTTAAAATAACTTTTTTTTAACCTTTTTTTCTAAAATAATATAAAGTTCTCACCAAGTTTTTCTAATGGTCGAAAGGCCTTTTGGTATTTTACTTCCAGTTGCATCGGTATTGACTGAGAATCTATCACTGAAGCTTCTCTTTACCTCTGGTAGGCCCCGGAGGAATGTATCTTTCAAAGACTTATCTTCAACAGACTCAGTCCTTCTAAATTCAATGTCACTTTGCTCGCCCAGTCCTGTGTTTGAGGCTTTAGGGACTGTCAAGAATTTACGTTTTTGTTTTTTCTTTAATGTATTAATGTTAGTGGTTTCACATTCAGCTCCCTCATGGTCTTTGCCATATCCAGGTTCCCGTTCACCGAATCCTTGTACGAAGCAGAGCATAATATCGTCAGGATAATATGATTCCTTCATTTAGAAGGTCATACCCACTTATTAACTTACAAAACTTGTTCGATTGAGGCACTTGTATGTAGTACTCTTCCTAATCCAATTACTATTTCAATCTCCAAACAAATTCAAGTTAAATTTTGTTAGTACCACTGTTCACTATTATATTTTGACGTCACTTTTCGTTCACAGCTCACACGAGACCGAATTTACAATAACGAAAAAAGTGAAATAGAAATAAGTAAAGACGTTTTACTTATTCAAAAGAAAAAACACAAACTTTTTGTATTTTAATATATTATCGATGAATTGTCTGACATATTTATATTTTTTAAGTTCAGACTTCAGTTGTAAATATTAACAACGCTTTCGTTCGAAAACACTCGTATAGCTTTATACAACGGCTAACGAATACTGAAGTAGTCAAGTACTAAACGCCGGAGCCGGCTAGCACATGCCTGCCCCCGCCCAGTTCTTATATGACTAAAGGTAAGGCCAGACATGCGACAGAGGCACATGAGTAGTATTTTTTGTGACTAGCAATTTACAACAAATAATTACGCAATTCGTGTTAAACTGTCGAATAGTTTAAAAAATATTTAATCATTTAAACTTTTTAATTATACACGATGTGTGAAGGTAATTTCAGAAGCAATAGTAATAGGTAAAATAAAATGGCCACAACCAAGGCGTCAACGTCATCAAATAGTCCAATTTATTACGTACTTTATAGTAACTTAATACCTATAAGTTAACACAAATTATATGCTTAGCAGATCTACTGCTAACTACTGAAAGAAAAGATTGTTTAGATGTGTGCCGCTAGCTTAAGCTGTGTGAGACAGTTGACATCCTACTGACGCGACGGCTACAAACTTTGTGGTGAAAGGATATAAAAATATTTACGCGTATCTTATTGATACAGCCACTCAGAAATTACGCATTTTTTGCTCGGGTGTGACACAATCGGTAGATATAGATATATATTGCACAAACCAATTATTTAATACCAACATATTTTTTTTTGCTATTTCAAATATTTTATGATAAAATACAAATAAACAGAAAATACATTGAATTATTATGTAGTAAATCTGACATATAAAATTTTGTTAATTAACTCTTCACATCAAAACGGTAAAAAAAATATGGATGTTTTTAGATAATTTTGATTTTACTTGTGTCGAGACAGGGCATAAATTATTATTTTACCAATATTACAAATCTGCATCAATTTATCTTGTTATACTTCGCATATAAGAAGATAGATTAATATGGATTTCTTCTTGACGTTTAAGTTTGTTTGAAAATTTACCTGCCTATCAAAACTTATTTCATTTTCAAGTAGTCAACTAAAACTATCGCCTGCACATCGCGTGACTATTTCGATCAATACTTTTATAAAACCTGTAATAATTACGGGATCTCCTGGGTTACCGGGAACCAAAGCAAAGGGCTTTGGTTTCAAACGAGGGGAACGTGAAAATAAAAATGAATTCAAATACGTAGTTTTATCGAAAAACACAATGATATTATTGTATTGATGTAATCCTAAATATTGTGTATAATGAAAGTAGGTACAATGAAATATAGACAATTCTTCTAGTTTAAAGACAATAATGTTTATTATTCACTTTTTTTTTAAGTTTGTTTTTTCTCTCTCAATCTTCTCATAGACAACACGTCGTCAAGTTAAATAATAATTATTTTAAATTATCTGTTTGACTCTTTACAAAAGAACAGTACCTATCTTTTAAAAACAAGGTACTTCATGTTTTTGTAATTTATCAAAATTTAATAAACTTGCAAATTTTTTGCTAAGGTTTATTATCGTTGGATTTTGATTTCTTTGTACGTTTTTATGGACACATTCATGGTTAAAGTACGATGTTTTAAGGCACTATCTAGTCAAAAATGACGTAAGCAATGATATTCTAATAAACAGATATGTTATATCCATACTAAACTAAACAACAGAAAAAAGTGTGCCGTGCCGGGGACCGTTTATTTTAGTTTATTTTTACATTTCGTTAAAAGTAAAAAGAATACCTTGATAAAAACAATAAGTAAAAGGGATAACTAGATGTTATAATTACGCAAAACGTATTACTACGTAATTATGATGTATTATAACGCATTACTACGTAAAACGACTAAAGACAAACGTCCCAATTAGGACGTTTTCTAGTCTTCACTTTTTGCGCGTTGATAACATATCTGTTTAATACAACATCATTGGACGTAAGTTAATCAAAAATTGTGAAGCGTGTATTAAGTTTATGTACTGTTTATTTAACTAAAGAGAAATGAATCATGAAAATGTGATGATGACATAGGTACGGAAAGAGAAACGCCAACAAGTTTGATTTATTACGTGATTTTATTTGTGGCAGAAACATCATTCCGCCAATTTATGCCATACATACAAAAAGGCGGAAATATGGTAAAATGTTAGGCAGGCTTACGAATAACAAGAATGAGCGTGTTTTGTTTAATATCAAGTCATAAAAATGAAAATATATACTTATTTACTGACACTGACAGCAGGCGCAAGCTTATTCAGTTAAATCGTTATGTTTACACAATTATAAACATCTTTTAAAGAAGCAAACAATGATACAGGAAAAGTTTTCTTTATCGAGATCATACATCAAAGAAATTCCTTTCAGAAAATCTGGGATAGCTGTCATCGTGTTCTACAATAACAATATTAATTATAGATCTTAGATGTCGTCATTTAATTCAATATGATACGTACTCACGCCAACACACGTAGTAAACTTAATGTCTTTTCTGATTAGATAAACATATTGAATATATAAATACATATTATAGTTATTTATATATTAACTTGGAAAGATGTTTTTTTTAACATTTGTATGTTATATAAATTCGAATGCCATAGACATGCAGATATGTTTTTTTGGCCACATGCGATAATATTGCAATAAAACCGAGAAAACCGCCAACGATGCCTTCAATACCGATTAAGTAAGCTGGAATTGATACAACGCGGCCTCTCTTTTCTATTTTAATGTTTATATTTAAACCGTAATCTCTATTAATATTATAAAGAAGTATAGATTAATTTGTAAATGACTAATGCGAAAATTGTGCTTTTTAATTTTTTTATTTCATGTTTAATACTAAAATTATTGTATAAACGAAAAAAAAAAAAAAAACTAGATACAAAGTATTCCCATTAAAACCTTGAGACGTATTTACTATTAAGATGCGTAAAAATAATACTAAATGACGTAAAATCTGGCGACACAATGTTTAAATGAAGGCGTGGCGGCCTCAGACATGAAATTTTGGCAAGTGTCCCGATTTCTGACATCCCTGATGAAAAACTGTGACAATGTACGACTTCGTAATACGAATACATCTTTATGAAATTACATCCGTGACTTTGAATGTTTAGAATATTTTATTCATTCGTTTCTACTGATAGAGTTGGAAATTGTTTGTTTGCGATTTTTCCATAATAATAAATATAAATATAAATATAAATATAAATATAAATATAAATATAAATATAAATATAAATATAAATATAAATATAAATATAAATATAAATATAAATATAAATATAAATATAAATATAAATATAAATATAAATATAAATATAAATATAAATATAAATATAAATATGAGACAACATCACATACATTACTCTGATCCCAATGTAAGTAGCCAAAGCACTTGTGTTATGGGAAATCAGAAGTAACGACGGTACCACAAACACCCACACCCAAGACAACATAGAAAATTAATGATAATCTACATCGACTCGGCCGGGAATATAACCCGGGACCACGGAGTGGGGTACCCATGAAAACCGGTGTACACGCCACTCGACCACGGAGGTCGTCATACATAAGCGATAACACAAATAATCTAATTATCCTTTTATAGAGGAACAACTTTATACCTAAGCAGAATTGTCAATTTGTACCTTTCTTGAAGGATTCTGAATTCCAGTTGATTTTACGGCCCTAATTTAATTTATCACCTACATATTGAACAGGGCCCATATATTTTCTTTTCCATGAAAATATTGTAACTTTTTGTAACAATACTTTTTTAATTTCTATGCACTCAAAATCAGATTACGATTGAAAATTTAAACATGCTTACATAAGAGTCTAAACCCAATTTGTAAAAAAAAAAATGCATTGTTAGATTTTCCATCCAAGAGTAAACTCTGATAAAAAGATAATTTGTTCTCTAGGTCCCCTTTTATTACAATTTATCGTAAATTAAATAGTATTTGTGTTTATGATTCTGACGTGACTAATCTGCTTGCATGATAACATTTGTAATTATTAATTTTGTCGTCTAAATATTGCATGCTTTTTGTGCAGTATGACAGCTTCGAAAGAAATGATATTTGAAAATATCGCGAATTTTCAAAATGATATGTTCAGCAAAATAAAAAATTTTGTGCCAAAAAATAATTGATAACAGATTTTTATTAATGGCCTACTATAATTGTTATTTAATTAATTCGTATTTTTTTCATATCAAATTTTATATTAGCAATTTGATATACAGGAAAATGTCACACTTTTAGGACCTCTCTACGGCTATTTAATCCATGAACGCTTTTATATGTTAATCGTTTCATTGTTAGTATGTACATAATGCTGTTTACTTCTCAGAACCGCCTACATTATATTTAAACTGCCAACTGAGTGTCTACGTCGTTATATCCAATATTTCATCGGTTAAAGCGTTTTTTTCTTCGTTTTTCGGTAAATAGTCGAACTTTGGTCAAGGTGAGTAACACGAAAAAAGGTGACTCTATTAATATATAAAATAAATTGCTAACAATTGCGACAAATGAGCGGCAAAAACAATCGTATTTATTTTATGCGTGTATTTTACTTAAAATGTGCCTATTTATTACAGTTGTTAATGGACCATTTGAGTGATTTTAGAGGATGGGTATCCATCGACGTTGGGAAGTATACTTATATATTTCCAATGCATTGCCAACTATGGGATCTGAAACAATTTTCCTGGACGTCATAACGGCCATGTTTGTTTATCAATTGCTGATATTATAATTGTCTATTCCGACGCAATAGAAGGTTTTATATTTCACTTAAATAAAAGTAGTTATTTTGATACTTCATATCAATGTCCAATGTCTCCTGACCGATTTCGGCATTGTCCGTACAGTACATATACTGAAAAAATTACATAACAGTTCTATATAGAATCAAGTGCATTAATATAGAACAAGTATTAAAGTTACTTAAGAAATGCATTAAAATACATCATCGTTTGAAAGCTTAGAGTCTGCATTCACGAAGTCCTTTATACAAACGGTATACTTTTGAGGAAATGAAGCCCCATTCCTGAAAGTGGGTCATCTTCTTCCAAAGAGGTGTTTGTTTAGTGGCATAATAGTTATATAACATTTATAATGTTCATTCGTCCAATGAAATACGCTTGAATGAATAGATTCCATTCATGGATGATCGAATCAGTCGAAATGCCCCACAATACATGTATACGGGTATCATAGGACTAACATGTTCAGGTATACCCATATACCTTGGGCTAAATCAATTAAATATGAAATGAACTTTATCAATTTAAATTTTTTTACGTAAAAGCACCAATCATTCATTCATTCGTTCACAAGTAAAATAATATTTTAATGACATGCAGAAACAAATTTTCAACTCCTATGTTTACCTTATTAGCCCTATGTTTTTCCGATTTGGTATCATATTATTCACAATTTAAAAAATGTTGCATTAAACATAGCAACATTTCTATTAAAAAAATTTTAAACTGCGCCTGTAATTACCAAGCTTATAAGTATTATTAATACGAATATATTCTTAAAAAAATACTGGCTATAAAATAATATTAGATAGACGATTTCTTTACGAAACAAATGAATAATTTCCTTTTTAAAAAAGTTGTATAGATCGTATTTTTTTAATTCAATGTACCTAATTGTTTCCTTATTAACAACCCGGATACCTTAAATTGTAACCACTTTTAATTAAGTATTGTTTCCATTTCACAACGAATAAGTTTTAATTAAAAATACTTATAAAATAACTTGCACAATCACTACGTAAATACTACATCAAAAAGCAGAAATAAATGTCCAAAAATTTTAGTAGGTTAGGTTTAAGATAATAAAATTATTATCCTAAAAATCAGATACTTTTACGTCTAGACCAATCAGGGAATCATGATGTAGAACATTTTCCATCTTAAATTTCAAAAGCCTAGACAAATTACAATTAAATTAAAAAAATATTATCATCGACTTAATTAATCTTATCCTTAAAAGTACGAGTGACAAGAATCTAAATCCCGGCGAATATATAACTCCTACTAAGATATAGACTTTTGGCCGGCAGTGGGATATTCATGACCTATTACTGCTATATCTTTGGTTATGTTAGGGGCTATTCATTCACTGGGGTCGGTCGGTCAAACATTTCTTATGCTTTCTTACGAGGCGTGGCAGAAAGTTTCGATAGTTTTAATAACAAAAAAACCACGCAATTGCTGAAATTTGCTAGGATACGAACCGTTGAAATTACAAATAAACATTAAAAAAATTGTTACTTTCGAAAATAAACATTAAAATAAACCAAATGTTTAAATTTTGCTTTTTACGTTATAAATGTTAAACAAGAGGGAAGGGGTCGATCTAATTTTTCTTATAATACAAGGGAGTAACTAGCGGAAACAGTCTTACGTAATAAATAAATAGTCCCTTATGTAAGACTTAATACTTCAACAAAGTAAAATCCTTCAGTGATAGAGCATAATATGTAATCCGGATAATAACGTAATACGTAATGGTTTCAGACGCTTGTTTCAATGTAAGAGCCCATTTGTTGCTGTTTTCCTATTCACTGAGAACAATCGTCATTATTTTACATCAAAATGCTATCTATGAAACGAAACAAATACAAGCAATTTGTTATATGAATTGATGTGTTTTTAATAATAGCATAATCCAATTTTTGTTCCAGTGATTAAGGAACGCTATGCATTTATCATCAGCATATAAATCGGTTATGGTCTCATTTTGAAGAGCTCCAGCCATATATATGAAGAAAAATAAAGGATTCTTGATTGCAATTTACTAAATTGTTGCTACATAGCAAAGATTTAATATAGGAAGCCGAAAACTTTCATATCTGTAGCGGGTGTTATATCGAAGTAATATAACGTATCCTTGAGAATCCCTTGATTCGAAATTCAGTCAAATAGAAAACAAGTTATAGTTCGGAGTTACCGTGCCAGGTAAAGCTGACGGTCGTATGCCTGAAGTCATTCTCTCGTGTTCTCTCGTATTTGTGCACAAAAAAATCAAAATCAAAATAAACTTTTTAAAGTAGGCTTTTATAAGCACTTTTGAATCGTCATTTTACAATTAAGTGACGCTACCACCGGTTCGGAAAGTAGATTCTACCGAGAAGAACCGGCAAGAAACTCTTTTTTAACATTTAAAAATTACAAAGTCATGTTAATTAAATACAATTATTTAAATTAATGTATCCTGCTTGGACCACAAAGCACACAATTGTGCTTTACAAGTCATGGGCATTTCTAGTAATAATCTTTATATCGGAAGTACAATTTATACATTGGTCATTCTACGCACACATCGGCACCCATGTATATATAAAAGCGTCACGCACACTGTATCTGTTACAGCTTAATTTGGGTTCACGTGTTTTCATTCACGTGGTTCTATCTCATTGTTTGCTATGAGCTAGTGAAATAAAAAAGTACTTTTAAACCCTTTTTCACAACCGCGAAGTAGATAACTATTATATGATAATTAGTCATTCTCTTGCTTTGAACCAACTCTATAAAATATAGTTCTAAATGATCAACGAACTCTATATACCTAAATCTTACATATGAATTTTAGTCACTCTGGTATCGCTATAAAATTGTAGGTATGTTTATGTATACTATTAAAATCTGAAAAGTACATATTACAGTCATGATTATTAGTATATCTATGGGAAGCTTACCTCCGACGCCACGATAGCGCGTCAGGCGATATACTCCGTTTACTTCTAAGCCAAGCTTTTCTTATAGTCGCTAAAGGAAGACTGTCGCGCCTAATGGCCCATCGAAGTATCGATCGCGATCTTATCACATGCAATTTTTCGTTTTCATTTTCCATTTGCGTCTTCCATCTAGCTATTAGAAGTGTAACATTAAACACGGAATTCCAATTAACACTTGACATTTAGGCAAACACTTCACTTATCGGTTATAAAATAAAAGTATCACAAATAACACAATTCTAATCACCAAAACATGATGCAGTCCTAGCTAGAACTGATTGTTATCATGCGTCTTTCTGTTATATATTTACTTTTAAAGATAAGGCAGAGTTAAGTCAACAGTGATTAAATGCCTGTGAAACAGTAATTAAATGAAATTGAATGTGAAAACATTTTATTTTCATCAAACTTACAAATGAGTTACATATCTCGAAAACTGAATATAAAACAAAAAAAATCTTGCTCTAAGTCCGTTTAAAGGATGGTTTAATATTTTACGAAACCGGTAATTACAAACAAATAAATACAATGCCTATGCCACGTGTTAGGTTAGGTTATGCATTTGGGCGTCAATGATCATTTTCGATTGATTGTTAAAACTATCTAGAGTTTCGTCCTTTTTCGATGGTATTATTTCTTGTAAAAATTACGATTTCGACAAGGTTTTAAGAGCCTTAGAATATTTTATAAAACAATACGTGTATTTTCACTATATTTTCCTTTAACACTGAACAAAATTGAAATTGTTTACAAAAACAACTTCACTGTGGGTAATGCTTACCCGCATTTGAATCCGCGGCCTTCTACGAGCCACCTTGATTCTAATTATTATAATCTGAGCTCAGCATATTTTTTCTTGGCTAAGTGTATAAATTTTCTTTATGGAAGGTTGACCACATGCCCTGGTTTTAAATGTCAGATGTAAGGCTTCATTTAAAATTTACACGTATGTGTAACTTTTATAATAAAAATAACTATTATTTACTAGGTAACATAAATATCGATCACAATTTTATAGGTGAAGTGGCTGGTTTATAAAGCTGTAGAATTATATTAGGTAAATAATAGGTCCTGCGATCAAACCCCGGGTCGAATTACTACATATACATGTGCACTATGATTTATATTCTTAGTCAGTCAATCCTTTGAAAGCATCCACATTGAAAATTTACATAAATCAACAAATACATCTGTTTTATTTTTCATCAGGAAACTTTTTTCCTAATTAGCTTCTTATACTATGCTAGTTTAAGTTATAAACATGCTAGGCTTTTATTATAATCTTTTCATTAATTTTCTCGGTTCGCGTAGTAAACCATCGGAAAAAGAAAGACGTGCATAATGAAAGAATGAAAAAAGAGACAGAAGATACTTTTATGTGACGATTATAACAATTTCAAAATATACGCATTTATTTCATGATTTATTTAAAGTAATTGAATTCAGTGAATTATATTGTTATAATTTGCTATCAATGTTGGAAAATTAAACACATGTGATTAGAAAAGCACAATATTGTCAGTAGTGAACCACCATCTACCATTAGGCTATTTCCAGCCTGTCTTATTTAAATAACAAAGCCGAGTTTCAGTCAAATATAAATTTAAAGCAATATATCCAATTATCGTTATCGTTTTATATAGAATGTTCTTTTTTCAATTGAATTTTAAACATTCAAAACGTAGAGCTTCAAATCGACGGAGTGTCTATTGAACGATACTTGGCTGTCTCTACTTTACTAGATGAGATTCGAGATAAAAAAACCACTTCCAATTAGACCGAACTCGCGCGGCATTTTAATTAAAGTCGCCATTTGTAAAACATAGATATGCATATTATAATATATTCTATGTTCATAGACACAAAAGAAAGACGTACGTATAAAAAACTTAAAGTCACTTACAGTTAAATATTTAAGAAACAACTAAATAAATTTCGATTATTAACTTAACTTTATTAAAAATCATCGGGATCTCTAATAGAAAAAAAAGTTTTAATTTATCAACAAAACACTTTGTTTAGGAATGTAGCTTTAATGTTTGTGATAATAGGAAACCAAGTCGCTTCCCACCGTCCGTACGCTTAGATCTTTTAAATTACGTAATAGAAAATCCAGTGTGGTTTACATCAAAAACAGTTATACAAGAAGGCTTCTATGTATACGAGAATGTTTATTTTTCTAATCTTAAAAGTTATTTTTCATTGGGATTGTTCTTCAATATAAAAGTTGTAGATTGACTCTTATTGTACACGTAAAGCTGGAATGGTAGTCAAGTATATAACGAGAAAATATGTATGCGAAAATTGAGAAGGCTTTATTATAAAATCTCTTAAAATTTTCTCTTATCTTACGTGACGTTATCCCAGGTATTTTCAAATAGCTTTCGTAACACTGCGGTTATAAAGCGAGCCAACTCGTTATTCCAGGCCCAAGACAAGACTGCAGTAGATTATATTAATAGTGATATTCTACTATTCTGTATTGTATAAAGTTCCATTATATAAGCTGTCACTGAATAACATTATGTAAAATATCTTTGATTGCATTTTTTTTCTGTTCTTTCAATGTTTAACATTTTGTGATTTTTAAATGTATTTAACTTTAAACCACCATATATATCGTGGTCATTATAATAATTCTTATATTACGAAGGGACTGATTTAAAAGCCGTTTTGGAGCAACTGATAGTAAGGACTGGAGGCTTTAAATTTTACCTTAATGTTATTTTTCCAAATTAATTAATCTTAATTTTTTTTCGGACCAGTATTTCAATAATTTATTACGTCAATTACAATTATATTTTTATACGTTTAAATATACCTGGCTCTACAGAGTGTAAATAACAACTACTTTTAAAAAGTTATGCAGGAATACCTTAAAAAGTCTACACATAATGAAGGCGAGTGGAACATTAGTTAGCAATATTTTCTTTTCATCTTCAACATTGGTATATGTTTTTATTTTATTCGCAATCATTTATTAGTTACTATTATTTATCTATTAGTTACTCATTAATTCCTATACCTTATAGGTTAGATGTATAAATATTCCAAAGTAAATGTGGTATCTCCTTAAAAGTTATACTGCGTACTTTACGCAACGCTTTATGTTCATTAGTATTTCAAATGAGAATTGTAGAGTGACATTTTGTAAAAATCCTAAGATTATATTAAAATATGAGTTTAATTAACTACTTCACCTAATTATAACAATAATTATTTTACCAATGTTGATGTTTTTCAAAAATTGTCTTCGAATGTAAAGTAAAACCGAAGAAGGCGTGGTGCTTACTCTAAGACGCTGAGCACTAGTTGGTCGATTTTTAAGAGTTATTTCACTTCGTGGTAGGGCCTTGTGCAAGTCCGACTGGGTAGTTACCACCCACTCATCAGTTATTCTACCACCAAACAACAGTACTCAGTATCGTTGTGTTCCGGTTTGAAGGGTGAGTGAGCCAATGTAACTACAGGCACAAGGGACATAAAATCTTAGTTCCCAAGGTTAGTGGCGCATTGACGATTTAAGGAATAGTAGATGTTTCTTATAGCGTCATTGTCTATGGGTAATGGTGACCACTTACCATCAGGTTGCCCATATACCATAAAAAAAGTCAATAGTCAGGTTTTGTAAAATTGTAGCAAAACCTTTAGTTAGGAAAAATAACGGGGAAAAGCATACCTACTCTATCTTCACTCTACTAGTACTCTTTGTATAAAGAACAAAATTCATGTTTTAGTCTATTTATTGTTGGAATTAACTTTTTTAAAGACAGAATTAAGAAATTCATGTTTTCTTCGAGGTATAATCCCATTAAATCTAGAAATCTATAAATAGAATGAACTTAGAGTAATAGTTTCAAAACAGTAAATACTTTTTAGTTCCATTTTATATATGACTAGCGGTCGCCCGCGGCTTCGCCCGCGTAGATAACGGTTCATAATCAGTCTTCTAATATCCCTACTGCTGAGGCACGGTCACATTTGAAGAATTACTGCAATCGGCGCTTGGATCTATTGTGATAAACCTCAAATTCGTGATCACAACACCTCAGCCAACAGACCAACATCAGCCACGAATCTGATGAGGTTCTTAGGGTCGGAGGCCATTATGCCCTCTAAGGACCGGAGTTAGAACATTTTATAGTTCTATCTTTTATAATTTAGGCATCATACGCAAAAAAACAATTTTTTTGGTAGATTTTTTCCTTTTTTGTCCGAAAAACCCATAATATCTTACGGAACCCTATTTTTTTTCAAAATAAAATTTAGCCTATGTTATGCGGGAATAATTTAGCTTTCGAATGGTGAAAGAATTTTTAAAATCGGTCCAGTAGTTTTTGAGCCTATTCATTACAACCAAACAAACAAAGTTTTCCTCTTTATAATATTAGTGTAGATTTAAATTTGAATAGAATTAACAAATGCCTGAGTCAATAATTCTCTCCTACACAAATCCTACATCTATGTTTTAATACTGGTCTGATATATATGGTATAATTACGAAAACATCAGACATATGAAGGTTTTCTTACTAAGATATAGCACGAGATAATAAAAACAATTCAAATACTTGAAAACTTAACGGCACTTGGTCCGCATTTAAAACAGAATTCCACGTTTCGGATGAATACATCCCATTCCCTAAGCGACCATATAAGTATATAAGCCATAGATATAAGTAACAAGTTTAAATGTTTGAGTTTACTTGAACTACTTAAGTTTGTCGGGCAGGTGTTTTCGTCAGCTTAGATAAGAATCTTCAATATGCCTTATACTCTATAAACGAATTGGGTTACATGAAGTTGTTTTCTGTAGTTACAAATAACTAGTAATTTAGTAAAAAGTAAAGTAAAGAAACAGCCTGTAAACTTCCCACTGCTGTGCCTCCTCTTCCATTAAAGAGAGGGTTCGGAACATATTCCACCACGCTGTTCCAATGCGGCTTGGTGGAATGCTGGTACATGTGCCAGAATTTCGAATATATTAGACACATGCAGGTCACGATGTTTTCCTTCACCGTCGAGCACGAGATGAATTCCAAAAACAATTTAAGCACATATATATAGTGGTGCCTGCCTGGGTTTGAACCCGAAAGCATCGGTTAAGATGCACGCGTTCTAGCCACTGGGCCATCTCAGCTCTAGTAATTTAACTTCTAGTAATCTTACTCTGTCTCTCTGTTTGTTTGTCTTTCACGACTAAACCAAGTGAACCCGCTGGCGATAATTAGTTTACCTATAAAATGCGAAACTTCTGACCTAATGATGTATCAACTGTGCACTGTTCCCAAATGGTTAAAGAAAACTTTCTGAACAACAGGCTCTAACATGTTTAATGTTTCTTTAATCATATACGAACGAAGCGTAGATTAAAAAATTACTTTACAACGTAAATTATGGTTGTTATATTTCAATATAATCTCTGCGGTAATTACATTGTTTCGATAAACGTTAATAATATAATTGTATGAAAGTAATATGAAAGATCAGGGTAGATATGTATTAGGTATATATATGAGGGTATTTATCAATTTCTTCAGAGTCACAAATCAATACGTACCACGTAGGTTTTGATAGTAGTGGTTAGTTTTCCCAAATTAAACGCCAACCATTATTGGTTAGCGATTTCAGAAATATTAACTACTAGTTCGTCACCATCTCAAGAATGGTCTTCTTGGTGGTAGGGCTTTGTGCAAGCCCGTCTGGGTAGGTACCACCCACTCATCAGTTTTTGTGATCAAAGACTGATGAGTGGGTGGTACCTACCCAGGAGATCACTTCATCAGTTGTGTTCCGGTTTGTAGGGTGAGTCAGCCAGTCTAACTACAGGCACAAGGAACATAACATCTTAGTTCCCAAGGAGATAGTAACCACTTACCATCAGGTGGCCCATAAGCTCGTCCGCCACCCTATTCTATAATTATAAAAATAAATAGTTATCGCTCGCGGCTTCGTTCGCGTTTTAGGTGATTGGTTGTCATGTGCCAGGCAAAAACTTTTTTGGAGTTTAAGTTTTCTTTAATTCAAATTTCACCAAATTCGGTTCATTGGTTTGGCCGTGAAAAACCGAAACACAAACGGACAGACAGAGTTAGTTTTCACATTGTAATATTAAGTATACATACATCGCTTACATCGCCAATATACCACCAACCCTGGCAACTGAGATATTTACGTCTCTTGTACTATGTCTCACTCAGCCTTCAAACCGGAACACAAACACTAAGGTATAATTACTACCAAAATTATGTTATCAAATATAATGAGAACGCAAACATAACTAACATTGTTTTAACTCCAATTTTTATATATCAAAATGATAACAGTACCAATCAATAGTTACTGTATGAGTTACTAAAAGTATGAGTTACTCATACGGTAATAATTGATAGATACTGTTAGTGAGATTACATATGACTCATAATGCGTTATTAATATAACGCTATACTTTATCGTGATATTTTATCAACTGAGTCATTATCGAGAGCTGTTTTATTTTGTTCGTATCTTAATTATAAGTTCGTGTTAAAGTTGTTGTTAAATCTACGACGAGATTGTTTGTTGTGTTGTACGCAGTTGAGAATTTAATAAATGACTTACTGCCCCAAGTAAGTCGGTGTAGGCACGCGCAGATGCCTCCGAGAGCGCTCGGCGTCGCTGCCGTCACTCGCCTCTTCGAGGCCGACTGCGCTCCCGGACCCGCCCGCCGACCTACGATTAACAAGACTTGTGTTAAAATGTTGTTTCATTTGTAGGTGATAAACAAAACTACAACTTTAGCTATTCAGTTCCGTAGAAATCATATTAAAAGATTCAAAACTAAAGGTATTTCTTTGAATTATTAGCCAATTATAGATTCAATTCAAGCAAAGCAGTAAGCAAGAAATGTGCTGATTAACATATTTACTTCGATAACCGAAATGGCACTTTTCAATAATACTTTTTTTTTCTGAAATGTAGGATCTTATATCCTCAAATCCATTATGAAAAAAGTGACGTCACATAGATTACAACCGTACAACCAGCGGGAGACTAAGACTCTTCTATCGAAACCTCCTTTGTCGAATTATGATAAATAGTTTCGAAGATAGGTAATAGATGAGCATACATACTGGCTGAAATCATGTACCCTGCTATTTAGCTGTATAATAAATTAAATTGAACTTCTGTGTTTCATATATTTTTAAATTACAACCTGTTCAAATATTTGAAAAAAAGTTAAAATAAAACCTTTTTAATTTTTCAATGAAAAATATTATGTATATTAAAAAGAATATTTATTTAAGATCGATAAAATCAAAAATAAATGTTGTCACCGGTCCAAATTTATGAAAACATCATTAACTCCGCGATCTTTTGTGCAATTTTTCACTCGGGAAATTTAAAAATCGTAACTATTAGGATGAATACTAATATGAATACGGGATATCTAGTGACCTCGAATCAACCTAGTGACTCGTAAAATATTAGAGATGAAAGTTAACAAAGTCATGATTTATTCATTGACGCTTTTATAGTCTGTTCGAACTTTATTATTATTGGAAGTTACCGTATTGTGAAAATTCAGCAAACTTCAGTGCCAATAGCGCAATAAAATTGTTGGAAGTATACTTATATATGCTGCTGTTATAATTAACAGAAGTACAAACAAGCTTAAACAAAGCGTGAAAAAGAAGTTTTAAAAAGAAAATCATTGTCTGTTTGATTAGCCACACTATCGACTTTCCATTTGGAACAGTTAGTAGTATGTTTTGATAGCCTTTTTATAGCCTTGATACGCAGTCTTATACCATAAAGAAGTAGTTATTCGAACATTAAAGTTTATTAAATCTTCATCAGAAGTTCATATTGCTATTAATTGATGATTTACAATCGATATAAAGATCATTATATGCAATCACTAAAAATAATGTACAAATCTTAAATTTCCTTTGAATGTATTAACTAGTTACCTCTGTTGAACTCATCTGATAATAGTCATATTTATAGCCTGTGGAATCAATAGCCCTTATTTATTTATTTATTTATTTATTTAATATGGAACTCCAACACAGGTACATATGTAATACAAAAAATACAAGTTTAGACAATAAGATATTAAATGTACCTCCAATTATAGGAGAACACAGACAGAAAATAGTAGTAAAGATCGTTTTCAGTCATAAATTAAGGTTAGTTGTTCATACTCTTTATTCTATGTATATTGTAAGACTTAACCGGTATTATTTTTATTTTATTTAGTCTTAGATGCTTAACAGATAGTTTGATTTAATCGCAATTATAACCCAGTAATAGTTACCTAATGTATTTCGTAAAAAATAATGTAATAGTACATCATTTACTTAGTGCAGAGATACGTAACAAAAAATAGTTTTTTTTTAATTCTAAAAAAACATAACATATGTAGTACATATATAGCGTACAGGGTGTTAAAATTGCATTTAAGAATTATACAAGCAATATTTAATAATTATTAAATAATATTGAATTACGTATGATAGTGCTGTGAAAGTATGTAAGTTTATCGTGCACATGCATAATACCTTGGCATTATAAGCTCTCAAAAAGCTGCAAGCAGGAACTAATTGTTGGAACCTAGGTGACCTATGAACTCGACACACGCCATGCCGATTACCTAGAAATAATGCACAAAGCTAAACCTATATCACATAATGCACATCATCAATAATTATAATCAATGACAAATTCTACTTGTATAATTGTTACTAAATGATTTTTTTTCTCACAATGACACAATTTAAATTGACTTTAAAATGAATGGAAGTCTTTATTTAAAAAAAAAACAAACTAAAATGATATAGTTACTACTACGTGTTCTCACTCACCGAAATATTCTCTTCAAGCGACTAATGACTTGATATTTTATGTACACTTTTATCACAATAATATATATCCTCGATTTAATTCAGTTCATCACAACCAACGAGCACTACACAGAAACCGGACACCATAGCAATGATCAAAAGGTTGTTTGTTTATGAAATAATAAGCATGGAATTTTAATACATGAAATTAAAATCTAAACGGTACGTGCATGAAGTATGTTTAAATGTAAGCCGCAAACTGTAACCTAGAGAAAAAAAAACGTTACAACATTACGATGACTTACAAGTTGATTGGATTACACAAAGATAGCTTCAATTTTAATCTTATCACTGTTTCTAAAGATACATTGCTTTTTCTGTTACTTTATTTGTATGCAAAATTAACTAATACTGAGATGTATGACATCCATTTATAATAACAATTTTATGACTTAAAAAAACCATGAACACAAAGTGTAACCATTTATCACAATGCAACAGTATATGGAAATTTAAATATATTATTCAATGGTAAATGTATATTTATATCTGTAAGTTAATGCATTTTTATATTTATAACTTAAGTACTGCGTGACCGTGGAACATTTATACCAGTTTCAACTTGACAATACTTTCTCGTCTATTTATATTAAATTAGCATTGTACATTTTGGTTGCAAATTTACTACGAAATATTATCGGTCTCCAATAAGGAGTATATAAAAACTAAATAAAAACAGCCCCATTCTTTATGACCGACGCAATTTTTCTAACATTAATTAATTAACGTAAAAATAGGGCTGGAAGGACTGACCTCCTTCGCGTATGAATGTCAACAGTAAGTACAAATCGATCAAATAATAATTAAGAAAAAAAATAAATCAAGTAAAGGCTATTCACTTTTTACAGAAACGAGGTAACACTTGTCTGATTATTACGATATATGTAATTTCAATGATCATTATAACACTTCACTTTCACCTTGACTGATTCGAACTTAATTCAAGAACAAGTGTGATTTATTGAGCAATGTTTTCTATATTACACTTATTATTCTTTCTGTTATTTCCTTTTCACCGTACCAATCGCTTCCATACTGTACCGATCCCTAACAACCCGTGGAGCTGTCATCTGGGCTGAATAAATTAAATACGCGAATATATCCTTTATGTCAAATGTTTAAAGCATAAATTTGCTTGTATCATTTCTAATTCTACAGAAACATGCGCAGTGGTGCATTGCGCATAATATTGATTGCAATCATATGTGTAATGGAAAATGTGGCGGCAATTTTGTCTTCAAATATTCTTTAACATATATATTATATACTATAAATTCATTAAATTGTACTCTTTATGCTGTAAATATAAAAGCCGATTTAGAAAAAATACACTATACTTTATAATAAAGGACATTAGACCTTAATTATATTTATTTTGATTTATGTCAACAACTATAATTAATATTAAAAAATATTCCCAAGCGGAGCTTTGTAAAAACAGGCATTTTTTGCTATTGGTTTAACCTTTCAATTTTTAATATTGTATATACGTACTTAATTTAAATATACATAGATGTACTTGGGACATGCTTTTACTTACTAAGCCATCGTACCTCGTCAATCGTTAGGGCCAAGCTTTTGGCTTTCATTACAAGTAACTTTGTACCTTTATATTTATCTGTAGTTATTTGCTTATCTTGAAGTCAAGATGACACAGTTTATAGAAACTTGTGTCCGATAAATTGTGATCGTGTAAATCTTATTTATTTTTATCAATATTCCATGTACACGTTTGATTGTTGTAACGAGTATTTTTATTGTATTATAATGTACTTTATAAGTTATCTCGTGTTCAACTGTGAAGGAAGGAAGGAGAAAATGCTTAAAATTTATGACGCACGTAATCGTCGTCCTCGACATGAGGATATGAGCTTGGAAGATTATTATATTTTACTTTTTAAATATAAATCCGGATGCATCTTGCTACTCAGATATTATTATGAAATATCAAATGGTTGTACACTTTTCATTATTATTATAATATGAAAAAAAACTTAGAGTCAGTCTTAACCCAGAGTGCAGGGTATGCAGAAATTCGGGGCGCTACGAATTAGGGGCGCATCACTAAATTGTAACCGATTCGATATCGGTAAAGGTCATTTAAAAACTTTAACCTCGATCACTCTTTTTTTGTGGGAGAGGAGATCGCCAGAACACTGCTTGCAATCGGACCAACAATGAGCTTAAGAGGAGACAGAGATCTCCTATAGATGCGCACAATAAAAAAGTTTATCAAAAGTCTCTAAATCTATCAAGTAAACAAGAGATCAGATTAATCTTAAGACTAAAATGAAGTTTGATGTTTTTCTTGTTCTTAACTTTAAGAAAAGTATGTTTTACTAATTCAACGGAACTAGGTTAAATAATTATTAACCTAAATTTATAAATAAAGGAACAATCGTCGCTAATCTGTTTAGTTAATCACAACATGGTTTAGTGTCACGTGTAGCTTTTGTTGTGGCTTCTATCATAAGCGCTGGCTATTCTATATTCGTACATCATAATCAATTTACATGCATTACATATACATTGTCATTTTGAGTTTTAGATTCGTATAAAATGAACGATTTTACACACTGTACTAGTCATTCACATTTTGACAGTTATCTTAAAAAGTATCTTATATGGACTGCGTAAAAATTAAATTAAAATGTATGAAAAAAATATCTTAGCTGCCTTCTTTAATTGTCTTATTTGAGGCATCTTGAATAAATTTTAGTGACGTAAATGTATTATATTGTTATGTTTCTTTTTTTAAATATGATAATTATCTTGCGTCATAAATATAGTTCAATGCTGACATTTAGAGATGTGATATTTATACATAGTCATTTATTTTTTTAACATGTACCTAAATATTAATAAAATATACGTTTTTTTTTACTTGGATACACGGTGTGGAGATGCTGTACCTACTCTCCATATTTCCTTGACTTCAATGTCAATACGACCAAGATCAAAGTCAATATATATTTTTATTCAAGTTTGGTCATAAAAGCATGAGTTGATTTTAAAATATTTATGCGTCATTCAATTAATTGTATCATCTAATATATGTACATAAAAATTATCTTTTGTTTTTTTTTTATTATTATACATTACACGCTTTATATATTTTTTGTTTCTTTTCTTTATCTGTCACCTTATCATTGTTTCGAATGATTTCCAATGTTTTTGCTGTATTGTTACTATGGTACTACGCTATTGTATAGTTCATGATCTTCCCTCGCCTAGCGAGCGCCTCTATCGTGATCCACTGCCACGTGCCACGTATTTTCATTTTGATTGCGTAACCGCTTATATATACGAGTTGATAGAAATATCGCCATTAGAATTTAAACGGATAACTAATGACTTAACTGTAAGAAGAATTAGCCAAACCATTAATTATATATTATATCATCGTTCAGATCTGGGCATGCATCTCTGAATATTCATGTGCTGAATTTGTGTTAATGATTCATCTCGTGCAGTAGTGAAGTAAACCATCGTGAGGATGACTGCATGTTTTGATAATAATTATCACTTTGTCCCAAGCTTGCATTATACCTAGCAGTAAGTGGAGTAAGTAGAAAAATAAAGAGTAGATACCTCAGCTCCGAATGTTCACTTTAAAAGGATTTCCTCCTCAGCCCAGCAATGGAACAGACTGTTACTATATATACTACATGTTTGAATTTATTTCTAACTAACTCGCTAAATGAATAGCTCTTCTTGTCAATATTCCAACATTACACGAATTTGCTGATGACTAATATGCATTTCATGGGTAGGAAAATGCAAATAAAAGAATACTGACTCTTTTATCTTTCTGAGAAATTAATAAAATGTTGAAGGAACGCATATATATTGGAGCACCTTATGGGTACGATCTATGTAAACTTTACTACCTTTCGTTGTATAATGTATGTTCTGAACGCAAAGTCCAAATCAATATACAAGATCAAGTTCATCTACATTCAACGTTTATAAATTGAATATTATACCGTTCCTGTAACTGAACTGAACGGCCAAGGCTAGGGAAGATCAATACGATCTCAGTATTGCGTATTATAAAGAGATTTTTATTCTTCCTACGTATGTTATCAATTCACAAGAATGTTATCCGACTTCCGATTTTCATAAATAATGTTTATCATTTCATACTTTTATAAGATATATACACATTTATTTTAAATTTATTTAGGTTATATATTATATTATCGGCTTATTTGTGTAAACTTTAATACTTATCTTTTTTTATTGTTACGAATGTCATCAAAATATTATTTTGCTGTAGGTATGCGACATCACAGCCGGACTCGAAGATATTTCGATGACCCATTTGATTTAATTTTATTTTAAGTGGCGACACAGATTGAAATACTCATTAAAAATGCAAATTGTATTTTAAGTGCACCTACCCATACTTGCCGTTGGGCGGTTTTTTATGTGTACTAAGTAGAGCTTTTATGACCGTTTCGTCGGTGCAGATGCTTTATATTTTTTTAAGTAAACATTAATGAATTGTCAATTAATTAAAACTAAAGTTTCGACCAGAAAATGACCTATTACCAGTTTATAACAGAATTTATTTTTTTCAATCATTATTGTAAATAAATATTTAGGCTTTTTCCGCACATATCACCAACTTAATTACTCAATAAAACATTTAATATAAGTATATAGGTATATATAATTATATTAAACTTAAAAATATATTTCAATTCATTTCGAATTTATCTACTCATATATACTCACGAAGTTTTTATATCATAGGGTGTTCGGTGTTAATAGTATCATATTTTAAAATGAACTTTAAATTAAAAAAGAATTGGTACAAAAAATTAAGTATCTGGAAACATTGTAAGCTTGACAATGTGTTTTATAACTTATATATTTTGATTTTATACTTCAAATCAAATCAAAATATACTTTATTCAAGTACGCCTTTACAAGCACTTTCGAATCATTTAAAGTCGTCAAGTACTACTTACGTTATCGATAATGAAGGTATGTTAGTCCTCGCTGCGTCGCCAATAACTTGTAACGACCGACGCGGCGCCACCATTGTAATATCCAAGAAGCCCAAATCTGTAAAATGTTACTATTAAAATCATATTTGTCGAATAATAGGTCTATTTAAAATCGTTAGTTCATTGAAACATCTATATACCTATAGTAAAAATGGAGTGTCTGTTTGTAATATTAAAAAAAAACCGTTTTTACTCAATGCATATGTGTATGTATACACGGTACATAAACAAAAATATCATTTTTTACAATTTTTCTCTGTCTGTCTGTCTGTTTGTTCCGGCTAATCTCTGGAACGACTGGGCCGATTTTGACGGGCGTTTCACTGGTAGATAATTTATAATAAAGATAGAAAAATTATAATAAAGAGTAACTTAGGCTGAAAGATATATACCTTTTTTTTTAATTCTAACGCTTACAAGATTGCGGGCATAGCTAGTATTAAAACAAAATAAACATTAACATATTTACCATTGTCAACGATAGAACATAACCCGGCATCTGATACTGATCGGCCTCGACTCCTGAGGTCAGGCCGTTCTCTTCTGAAAAAGCTCCAGTGTCGCGCTACTGATGAACGAAGCAGGCGGTTGAATCTTGAATAAAGATTGATTATAATATTTTGCTACTAAAACTCTTTGATATTGTGTTGTGTAATGTTAAGTAATTTCTATGTCTATATAATTATATTCAAATATAATCATTTCATTTACTTATTTATAAATCTTGTGATTGTTGAATATAATACTGTAACGTTGGTTTATCGTCGGAACCGCTACATTCTCATTGTGAGTTTGTAATTTCCTTTGACAAGTGTTTAAAATAATCTAGAATTATTAAAAATATGCAAAAAATAACTTTGAAATACAAATGAGAGTATAAATACTATAGTTTGAAAAGTGCACAGCGGCCTCCACATTAAAGAACCTGTATCTTGGAATCGTAATGGACTTACTATATTATGAATATAATAGAGCAATAGGTATAGTATAATAATTTAAGGATATTATTTTTTATAAAATATACTAGCTAAGGCTCATAACTATTTATATAAAAAAATTATGTACATAATTCGATCTCGTTTCTTTTTTGTTTTTTTTTTTTTTTATATGTAGTTCCTATTTAGTCTCATTAAACTGCTGAAAATTCCATGTTGCTGACCTACTAGCCTAGTGATGACGCGAAGACTTGTGTATTTACCTCTTTAGTGGTGTATCCGCATTTTCAGAAGAACTTGACGAAGTAGAAGTGTCACTACTACTGGAATTGACATGATGGTAAACTTGAAAAGAAGTACTAACACTTTTCCGAAGATTACTTTTCGACATTTTAGCCGTTCATACACGTTTCACAATGAAACTCACAATCTCGAAATCAATTTACTCTTGTGTAAGCACACACTACAAAATATATTCCGAAACTAAAATTTGATGCTAGGAGGAATATATACTAGTTGAATATAAGTTGTCACTGATTTCTAAAATTAGTTCGCACGCTGAGGCGTAAGCGCGTCCACGTCGAGTTTGAGTCATCAACAATAAGATCAGATTGAAAAATTATCGCATTACGGTTCTTCGAATTAACACCATTAACTTATTTTCTTGCATTTTCATTGATATGTATACACGTGCTCACGTATAGAAAGATGTAGAGGTGATTTCCTGAAGTGCGTTTCAACGAAAACTACTTATAAACGATGTGGGTAAATAAAACCATGTTTATTTGATCAACTATTTTCAAAAGAGTTTTCATTTGTTGTGATATTTTAGCCACATAATTTTGTAAAAATAATATTTGACGGTTTGTTCTTGCATTTGGCAAACAACAAAATTAGATTTTATGCAAGCTCTTTTGGACCGTCACTTTACTTATTAAATTACAGTCTAACATTGCTTCGAAGTGTAGATTCAACTACTAAGAAACGGCTAAACAGGCAAATGCTATCTTCATGGATCATTTAAATAAAATCATCTTAATCAATAACATAATAAAAGTCATGTCAGAGTGAATGATATTAGAAGGACCGACGCCATAATTATAAACTTAGAAAAATACGATAAATATATAATCAGAAGAAGAAATATTGGTTTATTGTAAATGATTTTGTTAACTTATAACATAGGAAGCTACGTCCCCGTAAATACTTTTATTCTATTAATTTAAATTATATATTCAGGTTTATCATATGACGAGATTAACGCCGGCGCCACATATGCTATAAAGTTGAATGTAGTGGTTTCTGATTCGATATAATTAGTCATCAATCATCACTCGTAAGTTCTAATTCGATACAACGGAAGTTGACATAATTCTTAATGTAAAGTAATTTACATATTAGAGATAAAGGCAATCAAACGAGCGCCGGACGCAGTAACGTGAGTAGGTGGGCAAAGGCCCCGATGCATAGAAAAAGAATCGGGCTCTTACTCCCTCTTTAACTTATCTTGACCTTCAAAATTATAGCACTTGATAGAATGAAATATTTAAAAAAAATTGATAAGCGGTGGCAAGGATTTTAAGTTTCAGGAGCTGTTTAACCCCCTTTTTTCAAAACTCCAGGACCCTGGCGCAGCGCCATCGAAGTGGTGAGTTATAGTAGTTTTAGTCAATGTGCTGTCATTCGCTAATCAATAAATATAATAATCTTGTCATTCATCCATCATAATTCATTTATTATTCAATCGTCGTGATAATCGCCTATGGAAAATATTACAGCGTTATCAATTAACGCTGAAAATATTTTGTATTCTAAGCTTTTATTGTTTTAACTTAATCGCGTTGAATCGAATGAACTGATTCTAAAAATCGATTATATCTTCATGTCTCAAATTGAGTCGTATTTTCAATTCAAATTAAATCCTTACTAAAAGTGTTATTACAAGCAAATGTAACTACATTAATAGCAACTAATTAACTTTAATGCAATATTTACTATCTAAAAATCCCCGTTCTCTTCGGTGAACAAACATTAAAATTTTATACAAAATCTAAGAACGACTCCTACAAAGTTACTTGTTACTATACATTTTTCAATATTATAAAGTTTTCGCATAGGATAAATACATTTGTAAGTCATAAAATATCTAAACCCAGCTTTAATATAAATAAATGGTTATGTTATGTTATGTTATATAGTATATAAATAAAACAAATGATGACTTCTTAATTTTTATTTAAAAATAAACAATACCTGTACTTGTTAATAAAATCTTAGTATATAATACAAAAGGGAAGTTCTTAATATAATTTAAACATTACCTAACTACATAATAATTTGGATCTTCATTCTTAAAACTAACAATTTTAATAGAATTAAAACATTTATTACATCAATCAAAAAGGAATAAAAATGGTCTATTACGACATACTTTGATTGTTTTAATGTTAATATTTGAGACGACGATAAAAATGTCATGACATAATGTCATCACAGTTATTACGAGTATATTTCAGCCGTTAGCAAAAATAAACATATTTTTTTTGCTAACCGTATAAGCTGCTAACCATCTCCGATATTTTTTTTTATCTATTCATTAAATTCCAAGAACTGTACGATTTTACAGGCTTATGTCGTATGATTGAGCAAAAAAAATTTGCAAAAATCGTTTAATTCCGGATTGTACCTCCGAGCTGCACAATGTTATGTACGGACAAATAGTCACTCGAAGACATATCATTAATAAATATTCGACGTGGAAGATATTTAAAATAATATAATTAAATATATAATAATATAAATACAATTGAAATTATTAATTGTTATGTGGTTTTTGGAAACAGCCTTATCCGGAAAAAGGCTTTTGCACATTGATATATAACATATCTAGTTACTTGTATAGTAAGATTCCAAACAAATGGTATAATATTAAATTATATTTAGATTTTTGTAGACATTTTTAATAAAATGTGTTGAAAAACGTGTGTTTGAAAAATGTTATGTATTTGACAAAAATAAACAATATGTAAAGACGAAAATTCTAGTGTATATAAGAATTTACGGCTTTATCTATAAACGATCAGCAAAAGTTAACATTGATTCCTTTCCTTCTGTCGTAATAAACTTGACATTGAAAATAAGATGCAGCTCTTTTTCTAATCTCAATTTAAAGACAAAGCCTTAAATCTTACCAGTGGAAAACAGCCACACACATTTGCTGCCTTCACCAAACTATCAATAATATGGAAAAAATCTTAAACATTTGTACACAAAAACGTACTAACTAATCACTAAAAATAATTTGATACATTGTGATAAGAAATATATTTTATGTTTCATCAAAATAATTACACAAAAAATGGTGTATTATCTTAAATATGCTATGTTTAAACAGTTATATAATTATAAATTCAACACTTCAAAATGTACTTTTATTTTTATTTCCCATAAAAGTCCTTGCTTTATTCTTTCTTAGTAATATGGTCGGCGAGGATTGTTCTGAAATACACAATAATTTCAATAATTAAAAAGGTGAATAATTTATATTTTTGTATAACGATGCATCCACACAAATTAACAGCGACTACTAAGTTAGGTACTAAAATATTGAATTAAATTAAATGATATTTTAAAATTAATATATTATTATTACTTATGAAGTACTCGTAGGTATTTATGTGATATCAAGGAGTTATTATGAATAAATATTTTAAAAATGTTTGTGCTATATCTGTATTATATACGACTTTACTGAATGGGCTGCTAAAGTGATTAAGTGATGGATTTTTTCTAACATGTTCATGGAATCAAGGTCGTATCTAGTAATATTTAGTATGCCCCAAATCTCTACGTTCATTTTCACTTTCAGGGATTTGTTTATCAAATTATAATTATTCCCGCACTCCAGAAATGAAAATTAAAGTAACAATATTGGGTTTAGACCATAGTTCTAGAGAAAGGACATGGAGAGTTTTGCAAGGAACTGTCCAAATGCGAGTAAAGTAAAGTATACACTTATGGGACATTTCATCAGATACGTGCAGGTTTTACTCACATTATTTTCCGTAGCCACGAGATTAATTTTGAATTAAATTAAGCACATCAAAATACAGCCATGACCACCAGACGTGACTGATTAAAAATTATATGTTTTTTTATCAAAATCGGCAAAACGTGAGGAACATACATTGACTTACGATAACCCATCACTGATAAGAAACGAAAGCTATTGTTCAATTAATTCAACAACCACTGACAAAATCCTGCCTATACGAATCAGTTGAGATATCTGCTAAGAATAAGTTAACTTAAAACAGATCAATTTACAAATAATAATAATATTAATTATCATATCATGCAAATATCATTATCACTTGCTCTCGTACTATGAAATCCAATATGTTTTATCACACTGCAAGAAAAAGTACAGACAATAATCCGACAGAAGCGGAATGCTCTATTATACAAGAAAACTGAAACAACAACAGCCTGTAAATTTCCCACTACTGGGCTAAGGCCTTCCCTTTTGAAGAAAAGGTTCGGAACATATTCCACCACGCTGTTCCAATGCGGATTGGTGGAATACACATGTGGCAGAGTTTCTATGAAATTCGACACATGCAGGTTTTCTCACGATGTTTTCGATCACCGCCAAGGCGAAGATGCATAATAAACACAACACATGAATATTCAGCGGTGCTTGTCTGGGTTTGAACTCGCAATCATCGTTTAAGAACACGTTCTATGTTACTTAATTAAAAACTCAACGTAACTTAATTAAATATAGAATAAAGTTCAGTTACCAAAGGATTAGGCCTAAAGCGGTATGCGAGCATCATTCGCTTCCTGTACGCATCAAACTCATCGTCTTCAGGAGACACCACGTCGGATGTCGATGCGCCTAATCCTAAGTTAGCTACAGGCTGGTTAGCCCTGAATAGAAAAAAAAGTATTCATAAGCTTTCCGAGTTTTATAAAACAACATAAATTTTAATATTAATTCCATCTCTTTCTAACCTGCGAAACTTAGAACTAGCGCGCATTGGTAACTTTTGTCACGGTGACTTTAAAGTGTTTGTCACTGTCACGTCACGTTTCCAAAGCGGAGTGCGCTCATTAATAGAGACAGAGACAAAACATTTTCGAAATCGAAGTGTCAAATTGCCATTGACTTTAATTTTCACGTGAATATCTGAATACTCTTTCAATTTTTTGTCATAAAGAGCTGGTCTCTTTTCCACTTCTTCTATTAGAGCATCATTATATGTATCGTCTTCACGAATATTTACGTTTTGAATAGATGGTGACGCCATTTGCTCGCGCTAAAGTCGGCAGTCAAAGTGCAGATAGCGCAAGACTGACAAATTTCACCCAATTGTCACGTCGTAACGTGCGCGCAACTCCATACATATTGAAATAAAACTAGTTATAACGGATTTAAATCGCGTATATTAATTATTTTTAACATCCCGACGTTTCGAGCACTTTACAGCGTTCGTGGTCACGGGTAGACGACCATACATATTCATGGACTCGACAAGAGTGACGAAACAGTCACCGTGACAAAAATCACCCGTGCGCGCTAGTTCTTACAGTATGACAGACCTGAGATGTAATATCCCTATATTAACTAAATGTAAACTAATATGTTCGAAATGATTGATGATTGAAATTAAATTATTAATTCAATATTATATTTTGGTTTTATTAATTTGTTTATAGGCACTTTATTTTCGCATGATTCATATAATTATGACTCATCGATATTGTTCAAGTACTGTCTGTCGTTGGGACAGGGAAGTTGTTAAAATGATAGCATATATACATACAATAAACATTTATTCTAAATATTATAATTACTTTTGAAAAGTTTTAATCATATTTACTAAATTTCATCATATCTCAAGCGTTTAGGATTAATATATACTGAGATCATCATCAATCACCCAATCAACTTATCTGAATTAACTTCTCTTCAGATTTATACTGCAGAGAATCAGCCTAGAGAGACATGGAAGGAGCCCGATCTCCCAAAGAAACTCCCATTTCTCTACTCATAAGAAAACTATACCACATATGTATAACATAATAAATGCTTTTGAATAAAATTATTTTTCCAAAAGGCGCATGTGAACCTTATTACAAAAAAATATTGCAACTATAGTACGACACAACTTAGATGTCGCATCGACAAAATTCGTAAAACCGATTACATCCGAATTGAGTACGCTATCCCAAATTATCAATATTTATTTCTCATCCGAATATGATCTTTACACAAACGTAATAACTTGTAATATCATATGACCTAATATATTCGTCAATTTGATGCGTGGATTTACATACATTTGCTTTCTCTGACGCGTGAATCTATAGCGACGAATAGCGTCGAATGGCGCGATAGGGAGCTATTTCTATTGGTCGTGTAAATCGGAAGTAATCGGTTTTATTTTCATTCCATTGCATTTTCCGATGCTACATCTAATTTGTGTTCTACTATAGTTGATTCTTATATGTATTGAATTGTAATAAACATCTGTACTCACTTATTTATCGGATCAACAATACCAGTCCCCTCAGCACCAAGACCCTGACCCTCGTTCCAACCAAGTTTCTGCAGCATTTTGAAACCTGAATAATAATCATGTGGTATTTAGTCTTAACTCGTGAAAAAGTATCATCCACAATATCAGTTAAAATTTAAGTGGCTATAAGAAGTAGAAATGGTAATCATAATTAAAGATATATTCAAGAGTTTAATTGTGAATCATACATGAATCACATATGACTATATGATTCACTACAAAAAGTTATTATATATTTTTGATAATGCAATTTAACCGAAAAAGCTTGTCTTAGATGTATTGTAACAATGGCTAAAAATTAAAATTCAAAGCCTTTTTCAAATGGTGCCGAAGTCATATAAATTGTCAATTTTAAACTTAGCTTTTCTAAGCCTTCCCCTACAACATCTCCAAATATGAACCTTGTTGGTTCATCTGCCTTTCTCAACTATTATTTTTGTGCATAATGTTATTAGGAAATTGCATGATAAATGTAAATCTATGCTTTGATTATATTTATTTTAGCATATTTTTGTAAGTATTCGATGATTATAATATAATTATACTATTTATAATACAATTCAAAAATTATTAGTCAGGATGATATTAGTAAAAAATTAAACAAAAAAAGTAATCAAAATGACATCAATATATTATTCTCTCGCATTTATTAACTCATATTCCATAAGTATAAAATGTTGTTCATTCATTTAGTTTATAGGTTTCATCAATTTTTATTGGCATATTTATATTTGTCAGTCTATGCAAATGATTTATCATTATTTCCTAAATATATTTCATAATATTAACAACTAATGATCGGTAACATTTACTTATAACATTACTAACAAAATTGTATTTAAAGACAGTGTTTCTCACCAACATTATCCTCCTTAAGTTTGTATTCCTTGTAATCACTCAAGTCTGGCTCTTTGCCACTTTTAACTGCTGAATATTTTTCCATGAATCTGTAAAAAGAATTTCAAGGAAACTCAATATATATACATAAACCAATTTTAATACGATACATATAAATAAATCATATAATGATTTAAATGTACAAAATTGTGTTTATATTATGTATTGGCATATTAAATTTGCATTTATTTAATTTTTTTTGAATTTGTTTTGAATAGATCTTATTAAAATAGATTTTGTATTAATAAACTTACTTTTTCAGTTCCTCGGGTGGAAGAAAGTCACCAATATGATGTTTACCTGCAGCTTGCTTTGTGAGTTCAGTTGCCCACCTCTCTGTGGCATTCATTTCTTTGGCACGTAATCTAAAACAAATTCGTACATGTATGTTGTAATAGAGTCGAGATGGCCCAGTGGTTAGAACGCGTGCATCTTAACCGATGAATGCGGGTTCAAACCCAGGCAAGCACCGCTGATTCATCTGCTTAATTTGTCTTTATAATTCATCTCGTGCTCAGCGGTGAAGGAAAACATCGTGAAGAAACCTGCATGTGACAAATTTCATAGAAATTCTGCCACATGTGTATTCCACCAACCCGCATTGGAACAGCGTGGTGGAATATGTTCCAAACCTTCTCCTCAAAGGGAGAGGAGGCCTTTAGCCCAGCAGT
This sequence comes from Vanessa cardui, assembly GCF_905220365.1. Classification (NCBI taxonomy): domain Eukaryota; kingdom Metazoa; phylum Arthropoda; class Insecta; order Lepidoptera; family Nymphalidae; genus Vanessa; species Vanessa cardui. Next base: position 8,315,490 of record NC_061135.1, read on the forward strand.
GGGAATTTACAGGCTGTTGTTGTTGTATGTTGTAATAAATTAGATTTATTTTTTTATATGATTGATGCAGAATGTATGTATACATAATATCCATATAAATGTATGTGAGAAATTTAAATGTTAACTTAGTTCATAAAATGAAAACATTTGATATAAACCTTATATCATACTAGCTATCAAAAGGATTTTGTTTATTTTCGTTCATTTAATTATGTCTATTTTTCTATTTATGATCTATCCTGTGATATTTCTTAAACAAGTACATATATATATAACATCAAAATTATTAAAAACATTCTAATTTGTTTAAACTACTAAACGCCTAAATAACTTACACTTTAGGTCTATTAATGTCATAATAATAGCATATTCAAATTGCCATGTACTGATTTAAAAAAAAATTGCAGCACTTCTTTACTAAATAGTCAAATATTAACTATATTCACACTTCATTTTTTGTTATCAGATAGAGTTAGTAACATAAACTATGGAGTATTATTTTATTGAATTATGCCAGTTCATTCACTTCCTAATAATTACACATTCTGAGTGTAATATAACATAGTCTATTTTTATTTTTGTTTTTAGTTTTGTGCTGAATAAATAAATAAATATGATTTTTCGCCTCCTATTATGTACATCATGTATACTGACAGTCAAACTTTGAAGAATTTATTTGAATGTTAAAAATAGTAAATAAATTTTTAAAATAGTAATTAAATTTTGCTGACCATAGTAACTTAACTTCTTTCCAAAATTAATTAAAGTATTTTATTAGCACATATTATACCTTACAGTAATTCTGTAATATTAAATTTGGTGTGTCGATTCCACTAACATAAGCGGCTATCATATATACATTGAGAAGGTGTTTGGTATGTGTGCTATTTCTATATATGTATTTCTTTCTGTATTTCTATAACTTTTTACCTGGAATACTTTCAGTGTACTTGTAATATTATCCAGATACCAATTTCATTATATCTCAGACAATACAGCTTACATATTAACTTAGCATACACATATTTATAGAAATAATTTGTCAGGTATGGAACGTAAATATATAACGCATGTACCTTATAATATTATTTTTTGTTTCAAACATACCTGTGCTCCCATGTTCCCTCTGAGGTGTCTTCATCACTGTCATACTCGTATTTGTGTTTACCAGCGGCCGCCAAACGCTCTACTTCTTGCCTCTTTTTTAACATATCCTTAAAATTAGAAAGTATATAATATTACAATTTTGAAAACTCCTCAAGCATTTTTGCCTAGGTGGGATAGTGTTTCTTGTATATGTACAATTGTCACTAAAATTATTGTTTGTTTTATGTTGTCAAATGTTTTTATTCCTTTGTAAATTAAAATTGTGCTAAAAAAATAACACATTTTTTTGTCAATAGAAAATGAACCAGTAAACCCAATAACTAAACAATTTTAATTAGAAATGGCGAAAAATACAAACTAAGCTATTTTTATCAATAAAAATGCCAAATGCTTGGCAACATTTATACCTGATACAGTAAGTTGAGTTTGAAATTATCTTCACATTTTTTCCAATCCTCCACACTGAGGTTAGTAGTACCATAGTTAGTCATTGCATATTGCATTAACGCTTGATTATTACGATTGACATTTGTAAGCTTTAAGCCTTCTTCGTCTATCTTTGATAATTTTGCACCTGTAATTTAAGTATTTGAAATTAATATGCGTCATAGACAGACATAGTCAAAAAACTAGTGAAAATAAATATAAAAAAAAGAATTAATCCTCCAAAGCTTTTTCAGAACAAGTTAAAGGTTGATAAAGTTATATGTCTACATAACAAGAATATAAAACAATAAAAGTCATAATCCTAAGTAAGCAACAGGGTAACCCTAAATGGAAAGAAAAGTATTCGTAAACTTTTTGAATTTTATCAAATAATATAAATTTTAATATTTATTATAATGATTATTAAAAATTATCCTAAAGGCAATCTAATCATTAAGTAAATAAACATATGCATTTTTCAAATCAAACACGTCGTCGTATAAAAGGAATATTTTCTTACAGATATCTTACCTACATGTTATATTAGATAAACAAAGCATGTTACCTGGAAGAGAATTTGGTAACGGTGTGACTACGCCCGGTGGTTTTATATCGACTGGCGGGTCATCTCCCCAACGCGACTTCTTCCTCTTACGACGCTCCTTTCTAGGGTCAGAATCGTCGTCACTCTGAGAGCTGGTCTGTTCCCGTTTAACATTACTGGTGTATTGATTCGAGTACACATCATAACTGAAAGTAAAACAGAATTTAAGTATGATAAGAAGATATATTTTATTAAAAAAAATAGGTATTTTATTCAGCAAATACTTTAATTCTTTTATATGGACATATTGAACTTAATTAACATTGTGATGTAGCTGTATAGTTAAACAATGATTTGTCTCCTTTTTAATCCACTTCAAAAAAGGAGGATTTTCTTAATTTGACTCAAATTTATGTTTGTTAACTCATAACTTTCGACTGGGTGAACCGATTTTGATATTTTTTTTAAAAAACAACTTTTGTTATATTATTAAATATAACAAAAGTTATAAGTAATTTAACATATAAAAAAGATACACAAAAATCATTATGTAACTATTCTTTTACTAATCATGTCTTGCAAAAAAAACAATGTGTTGATTGAATATATTATTTCCGAAATTGGCCATTAGCATACTTGTCTTTCATTTCCTCCTTTATATATTTGTTGTCGCTGCTATCGTCGTCTTCTAAGGAGAACTCAGGCTCATATTTGTCTTCAGGCTTGATCTCAGGTTTTCTATCACCTTGGTTTTCACGCCGTATCTTTGTCACGAGATCCCTATACGCCTTATACTCATTCGAATTCGTATTATGCAGAAACCTGGAAATATAATTCATATAAATCTAACGTCAATAGAAAAGCGTTATAAATGTTTTGTTAGGTTAAACAACCTGAAAATATACTAATGAAACAGTGTTGCGTCTACACCGATGTAATTTAGGTAGCAAGAGGTAATCATATAGTACGGCAACGCTGCTCCAGACTAAATTATTGCAATATATGTTCAGTATGTAATATAAAAATGAATACAGCACGTATCCTCCTGTCGGAATCAAAACTGGCTACAGTGGCATTACCACATATTTTGGTCTTGTGAGTGTATTGCTTTCAGGACATTTTCCCAGTGGTCGCCGTTGGTTGCGACCTCGGCTGCGGCTCGCTGAACTGACGGCGGGAACGAATCTGCAGAGAGAACTGCACACCACGAGTCAACATTTTGTCTTACGGCCGCTCCAACGAACTGGTTTGCTTTAGCAACCAGATTAGTTCAGTACACATTTAAATTATCGTACTATGAATTACACGCTAGCTGACCTCCTGCGTCTAAGCTCTGTGACAGCAATCATTCTAAACACAATGCATTAAGGAGGAGAAAAATCTAATCGCAGTCATAGAACTTCATCTTTTGGCAGTTCTGAGAGGTCTAAACACCTTTGTACTATTTTTGTCACTAAAAGTTTAAAAAATAGGACGAAGGTAGAAAAGTTGTATGTATACTTTAATAAGTGTTTACCTTGCATAGAATGCGGTGGTGCCGGTAAGTGTCCTGGTTCCACATCATTTGGTTTAGGGATGTGACTGAGGGGCATTGATAGTGGAGGTGGAATGTTCTGAAGTTTCATAGGTTCAGGCGGAGGTATATTATCCAAAGGTTTTGATTCGTTCATGGAATTAGGGGGTAAAGAATTTTGTTGCATAAAATGCATATTAGGAGGGCCTCCTATCGGTGGGCCATTATTATTTGGTCCAAAATTGGGGCCATTGGGTCCAAATGGAGGTTGTGGGCCAAAGTTAGGACCATTAGGGCCGAAAGGAGAATTCATTGAGTTGGGTGGACCATTAGGGCCAGGCATTTGAGAATTAGGAAAAGGAAAAAATGGTGGCATTGGACCATTTGGTCCAGGTCCTCGCATGTTAGGACGGCACATGTTTGGTGGCATCGGACCAGGGCCACAAGGACCCCCTGGTCCATTAGGACCCATGAAATTCGGAGGCATTGGAAAATTCGGAGGACCGCCCATGAACGGCGGAATTGGTGGCATATTAGGTCCCCTAGGTCCCATCATAGGACCTCCATTAGGCCCTGAATTAGATCCTTGACCCATATTTGGACCTGAAGGCATGTTGGAGCCAGGACCCATGTTCCTGGGACACATTGGACCAGGCCCCATTGGTCCGGGACCCATTGGCCCGGGTCCCATTGGTCCAGAACCCATTGGTCCGGGTCCCATCGGCCCGGGACCCATTGGTCCTGGTCTCATGGGTCCAGGCCCCATCGGTCCAGGCCCCATTGGACCAGAACCCATTGGTCCGGGTCCCATCGGCCCAGGACCCATAGGACCGGGCCCCATTGATCTTGGGCCCATTGCACCTGGTCCGATCGGACCACCAACCATAGGACCTGAACCTATCGAGTTCGGCATTAGTGGTCCAGGACCCATAGGTCCAAAGCCCATTGGCCCAGGCCCCATAGGCCCTGGGCCAGATACCATTGGACCTGATCCCATTGGAACTGAATCTGGACATTGGTCATGAGAATTGTCTTGCTGACTTTCTCTGTCAAATTCCTCATTAGGAGAAGGTCCGTCCCGAGAATCCCAACGATTGTTATGAGAATTAGGTGGTGGAGATTGATCATCAGGAGGTTGCACAGTAAGTTGCATTAAAGGTGGGATATTTATAGTATCAGTCACTTTCTTTCTATCTTCTATAACTGGAGTCATGGGGCTATGAGCTCGATTACGGCCTCTGTCATTCCATCGCCTGTGACGGTCCCTGAATTTAAGAAAAACAAATGATTAGGTATTAAATTGTTATAATACAATATAACATTGTTTATAGATCTACCTGTTTCCTCTATCTGGCCTTCTTTCATTCGCATTATGATTGTGTTGTTCGAAACCATCAAAAGTGTCACTTTCTTCTTGCATAGGATTTGTTTCTGATGTATCTTTATTGTCATTATTATTCTTTTGACTTTCTTCAATCTCCTTTTTTTCTTTTGCTTCTTTTTCTTGTTTTTCTTTACTTTGTTTTTCAAGGAGAGCTTTATATTGGCTCATAAAGCTACCATCATTGGAGAAAATATTTGGTGATCCTTTCTCATCTGCCACAGGGGGACTGAAAATGAAATGCAAAATTACCTTTTTTCCTTTTCCTCTATACAACTCAACTATTTTTTATGCAATTATTTAATATTTAATATTCAATATATGTAGGTATATACAACTTATTAGGTCTTTAGAAATATCTCTTTCATAAACAGAAATGTAATTTTAAATTGCACTTGTAATATTAACTGTCATAAATCTAGATATTCAAATGGTATTTATTAATATTACCCTATAATGAGTAAAATTTTTACAAAAAAAAAGGAACTGGCAATGGCAATATTTAGTTCTTAAACTTACAAATAATATTTTATTAATATTTGGATTTAAATGCTTACATTGCAACAAATCTCAAAAATTCATTAATTATTCACTTTCTTATTTGTATATTAATAGAAAAACAAATTTACTCTCATTTTATTAATCTAACAACATCCAAAGAAGAGATACTATAATATTGTTAACTTTTTTTTTGTGTATCAAATACTTTAAGTTTTATCAATACATGTGTAAGAGTCCTTAGATAGTTATAAGCAACTAATGTTTTTGATTCTGTCTATACTTTCACCTTTTCTTTTATAGAATACTCGGCAGAGTAGATAGGAAAGGCCTACTATTAAAAAGAACTTTTTATGAAAATATCTACTGTTAAATAGGTATTCAAATTCTTTAGTTTTCTTGGTTTGATTGGTTTTCAATCAAAATAAACTGATGATGATACCTATGAGCGTCAATAATGTTATATTCATGATTAAAATTAGAAAGATCAGTGATGTACAATGGAGAGCCCTATGTCCAGTAGTGGACAGAAATAGGCTGCTGATGACGATGAAATTAAAACTTCAATTGTTTGCCATTATAAACACACGTGAAGATAATATGAAAAAAATTAAAAACAGATTCTTCATTGACTGCTTCCTTATTTTAATGTTAGTTGAATAACTACATGACCCCCATTACTCATTTGAATAATAGCTGATTATCCATTTTTAATATTCAAATAATAGTAAGCAAAAAAGATTTAGAAGTAATATAATTTACTCAGTACATCTATCTACTGTGCATACGAGACATTTTTTAGGAATTGCTCCATTAGAAAAATCAAAACCTTTAGGAGTATATTAAAAAGTAAATAATAGACACATTGAATACTTACTTAGATAGTTTCGCCTGAGCCGCTAAAGCAGCAGCTTGCTTTTGGGCTTGTAGCTTGGCTTGAATTTCCATTTTCTTTTTTTCGATGATTTGTTCTTGTTTCGACATTTGCGCCCATCTTGTGCTTAGAGCGGATTTATTTTTAGTGTCTTTAAAATTAATCATGTTTGCAATAATCTGGGAACTTGAATAATAAGTTAAAACTTCAAATTATTTCCCTAGTTTAACAGTGTGTACACCATTTTGACTTTGGGTCTTAGGAACATGAAATTTGATTAAAAATTGAAATGTCAGTAACAAATGTCAAAGCGCAATACAGATTACACATATTGTAAAAAAGTATTGTTTTTTGCTATGCTCTTTGGATTTCGCAGAATTATAACATCAAAAATTATATAAAACCTGATAAAACTCACTCTTATAAAATTAAAGCTTTTCTACAACTACCATACTAAAATTGCCGATTTGAAAACAGAGCAACATTAACCTACGTTAATAGGTGACAAGTGTTCATTATTGAGTATTAACAAAATGATAATTACTTCATAGACTATCGGGAATTAGCATTCGCTTATGTAACTTCGCCTCCACAGAATCAGAACTATATATATGTATAAAGATAAATTTCATACTGAGGGCTTTACATTTAATTAAACACTTTTACATGACGACTTTTGCAGGAACTGGATGCGAGTAGCCCAAGAACGATCACAGTGGCGTGCAATTGGAGAGGCCTATGTCCAGCTAGGACGAGAATGGGCTGATTGATTGATTGATTGACATGACGATTGAAAAGCTTACTTGAATAACAATATTTTTTACGATAATAATGTCCCAAACGCATCATCTTCCTTTTGCTTTATAATGTAAGCATTGGGTACATTTTTAGCTAAACAACAAGCAACATGTCTCGAAGATTTTACTAAATAAGCACGTAAAACGTCCATTAAATATTCATGGATTACAGTTGGTTTTGAGAAACGGCAACCTTCGTAAATTTAAAGTATGAAACTGCCCATTGCGAGCTAAATTCTTCATGTGGGAATTTAATTTTGTCACAAGATATTGTCCTTGAAATATTAAAGATTAAATAGTTTTTCAAAATTGGTAAACTGGTGGTTGGTGGCTGGGCAAAAAAGCGAGACCAATCTTTAGAACGTTTACCACGCAAAACCATTTTTATTTATTTAATTATATTTTTTTGGGAAACATGAATTATGTCTCCCACGGATGTGCCTTACGTCCAATTTTACTAAGAACTCGCTTTTTGACAATAATTATTTATAATCGATTACTCATATTAATCAAAACTTTTAATAACGAAATGAAAAGCAAAATCTATCTCAATAAATATTAAAGGTATAAAAATAAAACATCCAATATCATTGCATATTATTCTTTTTATATTTTTTTCTTCAGTTTAAATGGAAAATACAATTTCATTTATTTATAATGTTGTCATTTATTTATTGTAAACAAATATATTATAAAAGATTTACATATTACTATCAAAACAAAATATTCACAAAATGGCAGACTAACTAAACAATTAACTCAGCTGTTACATCAAGCATGCTAACAATTGCATATTTTTGAGCTAAACAAGAAGGAGAAAGTTTTGGCACTGATCCCATAATTCAAACGAAGATGGCATAAATGCATATTGCAGCAACACTATCCGAACTAGGACAAGTTAGTCTGTTTATCCAGATTTTGAATAGGTACCTTTTATAACAATACTCTTCACAATCTCTCTTCAGCTCATGTACTGTGTGATGTAAAATTGAGTCTGATTCTTCCACACGGACTATATCGGCTCTGGGCTTTAAGTCGTAGGGAATTCGAAAGACAACGCCAAAGAGAGCTTACACCTGACTATTGTTTGTGTGGTAACTTGACAATTGTAATTAACTAATCGCTGCCTCATTAATCTTCGAAATCGATAATGACTTAATTAAAAAAAAAAAACAACAAACTCTTGCTCCTTTCATAACAATACATATTCCATTGAATGGATTAAATCAACTCAATTGAAACATTCAAACAAATTCTCATTCTATTTTTAAAATAAAAAAGTACCTCTTCTCATTTCTGCATTACCCTGCCTTAACAAAATCATATTATACAATTAGACAGTTGGCGAAACAAAAATATAAGCAATGGAAGAGAACGTGAGCAAAAGAAATCACAAAAGGAACATTCAACACAAAGGTTGCTTCAACGAGTGCTTCGATGAATGCTCTTAACTTAAAACAACTGTATATAATAATATAGTCGATTTCTGAGTAGCAAAAAAGCTAAGTCCCTTCCACTGTTACACGAAATGCCGAAAAGAAAAGTATAATTCATAAATTGTACCTATACTTTGTTTATAATCTAATTTTTTTTACATTTTAATAATTTAAAAACAACCAGCACTTGGTCGAGAAATTTATATCCATTTTTTTTTGTGTATTTTATATTTTGATGAAATATTTAAAAGCTAATTAACGTGAGCCGATGTCAGGATTCATAGCTAGTCGTCGTTCGCTCGAACCGGCTGGCAAGAATCGGTCTCTCCTCCGCCTGACTCGAGCTTGTATAAACACTTCTATACACAATAACACTACCGCATCGTCTATACATCTTGACTCATATATAATGCACTGATATTTCGAGGGGCACAAGGAATATCGCAGCATCGTTTCGGCCGCCGCCGAGCCTTTGGCCCGTACCGACACACTAACACTTCGCCTATATATATATTCATTTACTTTCCCGTCCTATACAATTCGCGATTCATAAAAATAAAAACACTACGATTACATTCCTTAACGCGTCTAATGTCTAATTCGTACTTTATTTACATTGACATAATACATAGTATTTAAGTTGTTCGGTAAATCGACAGTCTTGCGAGATCGCCGTCGGGCCCTAAGCGCGACCGCGGCCATTTTTTTTCTTTAATGTACAGCAAATTTACAATAACGTTTGATCAGAATACGCAAACTCAAACATCTACATCTAAAAAAATATGTAAGGTAAGGATCTTCACGTAACGCCCGCCTTAAGCCGCTATAATATCAGCTATGTTAAGTATAACTTGTTATATTTGACACGTGATCAACGCGCGACCGTTTACAATACAGTACATATATATAATAAATATATGAATTAAATAGGCCAAAAATTCATTGTTATGATTACTAATGGGGTTAACACAACCTGATTGACTCGCGACCTACTTAATTAAAACAAATTTAAGGCAAATGTTATAACGCGAAACGAATATCGTGGCGCGTTCGTCACGTGTCAGACATCAATATACATTTGGGAATTAGTATTACAAATATATCACTAACTAGGATTTAAGAAAAGTTTGACGTTACTAGACTCTATATATATCGCCTACTCTGTACAATGGGCTATGATATTTCATTGAGATATTATCATTCGTATAAACATGACAAAATACAAATATTTCTGTCCAACCTCCTAATAACTTATTCGGTAACAATCGAGCAACGTTTGACATTTTTTTTATAACTCCCTTTGTGACAGTATTTTAGATATCGTTTAAATGAGAAAGGGATATATCATCTTTCTATATAAAATTTATTAACTCTTTATAGTGGTCTGCACATTGTACGTAACACCACGTTAAGGTTGAGCCACACCCGCGTCAGACGCGTCCAAGATTATGACTGTTTACACTCTCGCGTCGCAGTCCGCGGTGCCGTGAGCTAAATATGAACGTAGTATTACATAATTGATGCACTCTTATATATCATAGATCACACGGCAAACGCCACAAGTCTGTATTTCTTATACATCTATTTAGAGTATATAATAATCTATTGACACGATTGTTTATGAATGAGTTTTAATTTATTATAGAAAATCAATAAGTAAGTGCATCAATGAACAGTGCTAAACAAAAACTCGAGATGAATGGAATGCATATTCACAATGTCCACTTTAATCATAACAGTTTCGTTTTAAACACAAGTTATATTACCAACTCTCGAGGGAACAAATGATTACAAATATTTTACAGTATTTATATATTATAATAAAACAATCGTTGCTTAAACTACTGGTAACGATAACTTTTTAACGGTTTTGTTTAAAAAAAAAAAAAAAAAAGATACATATTGTTAAATTTAAGGCATTAATGGACTCGTATCCAGAGCCGTAAATCAAATTTAAATAAAATATGGTCGTTCACAAGTGAATTGTTTTTTAGTTTCCTATTTGTGATGTTCGTGCGTGTTCGAAACGTTAAAACAAGACGGGCAAGTAGTTTCACGTTGTTCTTAAACACGTCAAAACCAATAAATGGCATGATAAATTCGCTGACACATAGAAAAAAAAATTTTGAGTGAAAATAATATAGAGTAATTAAAAAAAAAACAATAAATAGCGAAGAGTAATAAATAAAGATTCAGAAGCGAAGTTTAATTATCTAATATCATGACCATAATATTGAGCATTTTAATGAGTAAAGTGATAAATTAACCGTGTGAGCAAACAAAGGGCACTTGCATTCGAATTGACCGAGTCGACGCCGTGTCGTTACGTACAAAACAATTGACTGCATTCGTTTACACAAAAACAAAATGATGTAAGAGCAACGCCGTTTTATACATTAATTGACAAAAATGAACTGAAACAACATCATCGATTAACAAGGTTTCGTAAACCTACATCAATTCATTACGCTAGTATTATATATTAGAAAATATATATTAGATACGAATTCATAACAAATAAGTAGTTATATACATTATCTGGAAACAATTTGACGCTAAAAGATGAATTTAATATCGATATGAAACTGCATTTAGTCGATTCAGTTGAAAATGTAGTCAATTTGTAAACGATATTAATTTAATTTATTACTAATGTTTTTTCTTAAAGATTTACTTGGACAATTGGAAAATTTAAATAATGATGATGTCATCGGTCTTTCCGGTTCTATTGTAAGGCTTCGACCACATTTGTATTAAACGTTTCTAATATGATTAATTTTCAGCAAATGGATGATTACGAGTTGGATTACAGTGGACTCACAAAAAACTATTTATCTTTCATTGATTAAATCAGAATTACTTAACGCTAAATCATTTTCAAAAATATGGACGTTAGTTTTAGGACAAAATACGAAAGACGGCTTTTCTTACATTGGGCTTACGACGGAGCCTTATTCGATAACGAAAATAAATTAATTGTTTCATGTTTGTTTGAACTTATTGTTAAGACTAAAATTTGCTCTATAATGCTAAAATCATCATTGTTTTTTTTTAAACATTATTATGAGGACGAAGAATTTAAATCATACTTATTGAGGTAAAATACTCCATATGTCAATGAGCCCAATGCAGACTAAAATAACTACATTTTTTTTTTATTGTGATTTGGAGGGTTATTCTGAAGAGGACCAGAATATTTCCTTATTTCTAGTGGATGTTCAACACTGGCCGGTTGTTGCTAACTCGAGACGTTTCCTTTAGCAATTAAAAACTAATTAAATATAAAATGTATTTTATAATTTTGGCAAAAACTATGACCACGTTTACGTATTCAATCTCGGTCGTGTCACTTCCGCTCTACCTTTAATACTAATCGACGATCCCGTTCGAGTTTACTTTGTGACATCATAGAGTGATTTATTTAAAGCCATTGAGATATTTCCAAGATCTTTTATCGACGTCAATGACACGACCGAGTCAAAACAATTGAACAAATATTAATATAATAATAATATGTGTAATTATATTATTAATAAAGACGAGAAAGAAAAAAAAAACTGAAAATATTACACTACCCATAGTAAAATTTAACAAGAACATGATATATCTTTCTATATGTTACTATATACAACATGCAAGCTGGGCAAGACGCGTACAAAATTATAAAACGTCCAACATTAAAAAATGGATGGATTGTTTAGAAGCAAGAGGGACGTAATCGCGTCTAAAATATAATCGACAGTGTTTTTATTTTAGAATTTTTTAAAGGTCAAAAAGTCCTTTAAATTGACATTAAAATTGCAGTGATTCACAATCGATCCATCCTTTTAAAGGCGATTTAAAAACGAAATGATATCGAGGGTCAACGATGGCAACTTTATAAGCGAAATTCATTTGGACAACAATAACATCAGACGGCAATATTTTTCGTGTGGAATAAAATGTGGACGAACAATCATCTACTATTGGACTATTATGTACTTATTTGTTATTAAAATATATACGTTTTCAGTTATTTACACTATAAAAACCAATCGATAAAAACAAAGTTAAGGACCTATGTTACGTTGAACCGTCGCTCGCAATCGTCAAGATCCTTCACTACTAACAATAGCAAATAACATTATGGTACAATATTATTAACCTTATTTTGTATATTTCTGCTGTAATCAATAATCTTATTAACATGAAATTACATTATCCGAAGGGGAAAGTAATTAGAGCAGAAATACACAAGGAATTGGTAAAAAAATAAAGTTTGATATACATTAAATACAGTTAATGTCCGAAAATATGTAATAATATAATTAGCTAGGTTTATAAATGTTTTCTTATAATTCAATATGGGCCCTCATATCCGGTAAGGCGAAGATCTATACCTCCGCTCGGTGTCTCGATTCGTCATTTCAAATCAATCGTTTCCTTTTTATAAAATAATGGAAGAACCGTAAAATTAAAACATTCAGCTGCAATATAACAATTTTAACTAAATATATTTTGACCAAACAACAATACTTACAATACCAAATTGGCAGAACGCTTATGTGTGTACAATACATCTCTCACATATAAAACTTCGGTCGTCCGATCCGTATAATATATAACATCTAAAGACATATCTCACAATCGTCTGGTACGTTCGAGTTCAGAATTCAGATCGAATAAGGCATCAATAGGAATCTCGATAACAGAAATCTTAAGCCTAACCTTCGTTTTAAAAATACACACATTTACAATACTGCAATTTGGCTCGCACTGAACGTCCGGCTAGCACTGAACGCCCGACGCGCACTGCACGGCCGGCTCGCACGCAAGGCTTGACGCGCACTGCACGGCCGGCTCCCACGCAAGGCCCGACGCGCACTGCACGGCTGGCTCGCACGCAAGGGCCGGTGCGCACTGCACGGTCGGTTCGCACGCAGAGCCCGGCGCGCACTGCACGGTCGGTTCGCACGCAGGGCCCGGCGCGCACTGCACGTGCGGCGCGCACCGCACGCGCGGCTGCACTAGAGGCCGCGCGCGCGTCAGTACGCCTGCGTCGTGCTGGCCGCCGACACGCGCTCCGGCTTCAGGTTGCGCTGCAACGGACACGTATGCACGTTAACTGAGCGAACGTATTAAGACTCGAATCTATCTAATCTAATCTATCTTACTATATTTTCTTCAAAAATAAGGACGTCAAACATGTACAAATTTAATTTATAGACTCGTATATTGCTACTGTATATAAATTGCATTAATATATAAAAAGGTACCATGTTATCTTGGTTCACTTTCGTTTAACACCGATTGCATTTGGTGTACCATTTGAACTGAATATGTAATATATAATAATACAATAAAAGTTTTTAAAGCAAACTTCATATTCAAACGTATTTAAGTTATTAATTAACGTCGACGTAAGTGAATTTCATAATTAGTTTATGTAAGAATAATTTTGAGTGAATATCTTTGAATTTAAGTTTTATTACAATTTTAATCAACATCTTAATATGATATGAGGGGCATCTAACTTTCACCAGCTGAATTCGATAAATACTTACTGGTATATTTCCGTAATCCTTTAAGCGTGTTACAGACTTGAAAATTTCATATACAAATGATGGGATGTTCAGGTTTGATAGACGTGTAATCTTTCAAATTTGAACTTTTCCAATCAAGTTTTAATTAATTTATTGTTATTAATTCATGCAATAATTTAAACATATATAATAAACATTGTGAACAGTATGTTTTGGAGTTATTTAATATTAATTACAAAAAAAAAAAAAATTAAGTGTTCTCATAGAATTACCACTGGTAACTTTCCAATTATGTTAATTATAAAATAATGTTTTTTAATTTCCGAATACCATAACGAAATATAAAATTTGTAGACGACAATTAAAAATAAGACCGTCAATTGAAGCATTATTTTAGACTATTAATATGTAACATGTGTGTATTAATATGTAAAAACTTTTTTTTTTTGAGATTTTGCGTAAATCTTCAAATTAATTTCTAAACTTATTATAATAACACAGAAAAAATCTCTTTGGCCTTGACCGAGACAAACCTGTCATTAATTCTTTGCACTCAGTCATCTCTGAACATAATAAGTCTATGGAATCGTATGTATGTATATTGTTCTCACCAGTTGGTCGTACTGGTGTACCATCCGCTTGATGTGGTTAAGTTTCCGATGCAGGTAGTTAACGCGCCGCCTGTCCCGTTGGTAGGCCACGTCGTTGCGCATGCGCTGGTACTCCTCCACTATGCGCTGCTCTATGCTCTGCAGACACAGTTATACGAAATTAAAAACTTACAGCTGAGTAGTACCACTCCTATTAAATTATATGGTGACAAAATCCAAATTTTGGAAAACAGGCTAGAAGGAGATTAAAATAATAGATGTTTAACAGACTTCCAGAGCCTTACAGGTAGGTTACACCCACTCATCACATATTCTACCACCAAACAGTAATACTTGGTGTTATTGTGTTGCAGTACACAGTACAGGAACACGAGACATCACGTTATAGCGGCCAAGGTTGGTGGCGCATTTTCCATATAAGGAATGTATAATAATTCTTACAGGGTTACACGTCTATTGGTGTCGATGACCACTTACCATCAGATGGCTCATTTACCGTCTACCTATAAAATATAAACAAAACAAAGAGTTCTGTGTAAAATCAAAATTATATTGTTTTTCTGTCTGATTTGGCTGTCTAGATACATCGTAATAGTTTAAATTTAGGAATTTTGTTTCTAGTCAATTATTTAGAAGTTAAATACGAAAAAAAACAACACTTGAATATTTTAATATCAACAAGTAAATAATGTGTACAATCTTTAGTAGAAGCGCTTGAGTGCCCTAACCTTGAACGAACGAAAACTTTCCAGAGAAAGTGACGTCATCGACAATGAAATGTACGGATATTGTTAAATACTGAAAGTTTCTTTGTTTTACAATTTTTATTTGACAATTTGCTATTGTATCAATATTCAAATTTGGAACTCATCATCATCATGTCTTTATTGAATGATTTAATATCAGTTTGAATGAGTATGTTTTTTTTTTGTATTACAATGTCATAAAACAAAATGACAACTAGTGAAAAATCATATGATTACCCTCATTATGATTTATGGTTTAGTTACTAAAGTCATTATTCATCTACAGTTATGTTTTAATTATAGGCCGATTACAAATTAAAACAACAGATATATCTCACTGTTTAAATCAATACATATTTAAAACAAGAAAATGTCTCCAAATCTGACAATGATATAAAATGACATCTATATAAAAAATTGTAAAGGCATGAGAGTTCAGTGCCCTACACTTGTACACTAATTTCCGTTTTTTTTTTGTTTAGAAACAAGTGTCATGTTGATAATGATCAATAAAAAATTGTTTAAAACCTGCAAATAATATTTGTTTTTCTTAAATAACCATAAATGTGTTCATGGTTTAACTTCGAACAGTGAACATATTAATAATAAAATGTAATCAATAGTCAATTTAAATTATGAATCTATACTAACAAAACTATGTCTAATAAAAAGAATAAAAATATATTCTTATTTAGTTTACTCATAAGACCTTGAGCCGAGCTAGTCGCTAACCTTTTATGAGACGCGAGGAGTTGGCCTTGCTTTTTACGAGGCATACGAGATTGTTTCAAAGAGAGAGTACAGTTATTTTTAAATTATACTTCAATTATATACATGATGAAGTAATACTCTTTAAGTTAAATAGTTCAAAAGAAGTCATTATTTTACGAAATCCAATATAAATATCTCTAAATAACCCTCGTATATAGGACATAACGAGATAGAAACAATAAATTTGATGTAAAATCATTCGATTTCTTATATAATTTTGTATCTTTCAATTCTCGAAAACGTTAAGAGAAAAAGGTAAACAAAAACAATATTCAAAAGGAATGACGCACGGAATATAATGTATATAAAAAAAAAAACATCTGTATTGGCAACGAAGTGCATTTACATTCCATCAGTCGTCACTCGAGGAAAAGACAAAAGAATATTAGCGAGAGAGCTTCAACGTTTGCATGTATTTCATCAGGGAAATATCTGGGACGTGTGAGTGACGTTAGAACGCGTGCATCCTAACCGATGATTGCGGGTTCAAACCCAGACAAGCACGAGTTTTGTTCATGTGGTTAATTTGTGTTTATAATTCATCTCGTGCACGGCGGTGAAGGAAAAAATCGTGAGGTAACCTCCATCCTCCATGTTCTTAAAAAAAAGTAAAGTAACAGCCTGTAAATTCCCACTGCTGGGCTAAAGGCCTCCTCTCCCTTTGAGGAGAAGTTTTGGAACATATTCCACCACGCTGTTCCAATGCGGGTTGGTGGAATACACATGTGGCAGAATTTCTATGAAATTTGTCACATGCAGGTTTCCTCACGATGTTTTCCTTCACCGCTGAGCACGAGATGAATTATAAAGACAAATTAAGCACATGAATCAGCGGTGCTCGCCTGGGTTTGAACCCGCAATCATCGGTTAAGATGCACGCGTTCTAACCACTGGGTCATCTCAGCTCTGTTCTTAACCTTCTCCTCAAAGGGAGAGGAGGGCTTAGCTTAGCAGTAGGATATGGTGTGTGCGTGTGCGTGTGCGTGTGTGTGTCTGTGTCTGTGTGTGTGTGTGTGTCTGTGTGTGTGTGTGTGTGTGCGTGTGTGTGTGTGTGCGTGCGTGTGAGCGCGTGACTGACCCGGTGCTGCGGCGACTTGGGCTCGGCGCACTTGAGCTGGTGCTCGAGCTGCGTGAACAGCGCTGCGACCTGCGCGACGCGCTCGTACAGCGACTGGTACTCCGTGTACAGCGTCGCGAACTCGTTCTTGTACGCGCGACGCGTGCTCGAGCTCGTTATCGGCGGATATTGTCTGCAACGAGCGAACGTTACGTTCCATACACTACTTACAAAACTATAACATTTAAATTAACTACTGAGTTTCTTGCCGGTTCTTCTCGGTAGAATCTACTTGGTGGCAGGGCTTTGTGCAAGCCCGTCTGGGTACGTACAACCCACTCATCAGTTATTCTACCGCCAAACAACAGTACTCAGTATTGTCGTGTTCCGGTCTGAAGGGTGAGTGAGCCAGTGTAACTACAGGCACAAGGGACATAACATCTTAGTTCCCAAGGTTGGTGGCACATTGACGATGTAAGGAATAGTTAATAATTCTTACAGCGTTAATGTCTATGGGCGATGGTGACCACTTACCATCAGGTGGCTCATATGCTCGTCGTCGTCGCTATACCATAAAAAAAAAAAAAACTTTCCGAACCGGTGGTAGCTTCACTTAATTGTAAAATGACCTACTTGAATAAAGTTTATTTTGATTTTGATTTTTTGATTTAAGCCAGCGATCGATCGGCCCTCGAACATCTTCCTTGCGGCCCGTGAATGTTTTATAAAAAAGTTGACAAATATATTCATTATGTCAAATCAAATCTTGGTCAACATTCGCCAATTTACCGTATTTGCTCGATTGCGAATTGTAATCGTCAACACCTAGATGTCTTTAGTGAATCTATCGGTTCTCTTAAAAATAAACTTTATTAATTAACTAGTCAGTAATTACGCAAGTACTGTTCTTGTTAAATATGTTTTTTAAAGCATGCTAGGTTTACATCCAGAAGACTACAACTTATTAACACTCTGTTTAGCTTAGATTTTATTTTGTATGCACTAGTTGTAAGTCAGTTTTGTAAACTTAAATAAAAAATAAATAAAATATTATCACACTAAAATTTGTGTAAAGTCAGTTTCCTACTAAAGTCTTTATTCTTTAACAATATTAAATAGCATTTTTCTTTTTTCCATGGAATATGACTAATTAACACTAATTATGCATAGGTATATCGGGCTTCTAAGGTTAATATCACGACTGCGGCCCGCCAATTTATTTTGCCAACTTGTGGCCCTTGCCTACCAAAAGGTTACTGACCGCTGATTTAAGCTATCTATTTTTTATAGTATTGATTCCTTTTCTTATTTGTATTTATCGCTACATGCTTTTAACTCTGCATTATTAATGAAATTTGTTATATATAAATATAGGCACAATAATATGATCAGTTATTATAATATCAACGTAAATTATAGGGACTCTAGTTTTGGCATATTTATTATATATTACTTGAGAATGATAACTTCTAGAGTGTTGTAAATACTCACCTTTCAATGTCTACCAAATCAGTCATGTTTTCTTCAGGCACAGCACACGTTAAAGCTGTATTTTCTAAAGGTTCCGTATTTGTGATGTCTTTTTCTGTAATGGAAATAGAATAAATGTCGTAAATACATTAGCTAGAATCCATCAGCCATTCAACATTATTAATTTTAATACCAATCATACTTTCCAATGACACTAAATTTAACAAAACCGTTCCGTTATCACACAAACACACTGGAAACAATATTTTCCTTGTTCTCTTAATAATAAAGTAATATTGACGTAAATTTTACTAGCCGAATTAAATTTAGTAATAAGAAAAAACCATTAATATAAGTACTATCAATACAATTATTAAAAATATATATTATTAGTCTACGATTGTCAAACATTATATTTTTAGTCTGTGAAATATCAACAGAAAGGCAGTATGTGCCAAGCGCGCAAAAAAACAAAAGAAAATATTTCATATTTCTTAAGCCAATGTTATTTCTCGATGTGTGTATCATTAATTGGTCATACTAGGATGATATATTATAAATAGAAAGTAGTATATAACATACCTGTGATACTAGTTTGCTCTACAGGAGGACTACTTCTACTAAAGCCATTCGCCTTCACAGGACTGGGACAGAGATCCTTCACGGTAGTAAAGTTGAGAGTGTAACCATTGTCCTTTTTAACTGAAAACAAAAATTATATACATATATAAACAATTTACTTTTAATTTGTATTACTTCTAGTTTAAATAATGACAAAACTAGACAAAAATAAAAATCCGTGCATCCGTTCATCCGTCAAAACGATGAACAATTGCAATCCGTGCATCCGTACATCCGTCTAAACGAAGAGCGATTGCGACAGGCTCTTCAAAAAGTGGCCAATAAAGCATATTAGGGAAATCACGAAAACAATTCTCACTATATATTCTACATAGTAAAAATTCTTATATTAAACATATTTATCGAGAGACGTTGATCTAATCCTACTTGTTGATTAATTCGTGTTTACAATAATTAATTCAAGCTTATATATTTGTTTACATTTGTTTACACCGATCTATATTAGAGCATTGACGTGGGTTTTGTTCTAAACCTCTTCCGAGGAAGACATCATACAAACATCTCCTAGATACATAACGAGCATATTCTTTGTAAAAACCTTTCTCATTAAACTATCTTTTACTTCATCTATATTCAAGTGAAATATGCAATGAATCTATTATACAGTACAATTAAAATACAAAATAATTATATTTCATAAAATATAATAACACAAGGATACAATTGAATTGTAAATGAATGCCCCGTGCTCGGTATTTAATGTTGATTGTACATAATGACACAAATATTAAATAAGTCCGGCTAATGTATGGAACAGAGTCAATAACAAATTAACGCCAAACCCGACGTAACACGGTGTTATCTATCGCGTATTGTAAACACGTACATTTATGTGCAAATTGCGACATGACAGCATTGAACCAATTTTTATATTATATAGTTCGCATTTTTATAAAACATTACATATATATTATATCTATATACAATATAAATAACAGTGATTTTTATTCGATTGAGTTCTACGAACGAAGATAATTATTGCTGTATATAAAAACCCATTCAATATTTTTCTAGTAATTTTCAAAACATATTCGTTCAAATAATTTAAACATCGATAATAATATACAAAGATTATGATTAGAGCATTCTGTGTTTTTACCTTATTATTGTATCAAGTGGAAATTTTAATCTAAAACGACTTAATGAAATCAACATGATGATAAGTCGATCGTTCGATACCAATATGTATTTATTTAAGTTCACAATGACATTCATAAAGCAAAATTTAGATGCATAATTGTTACGTAATCTACATGACTTGGTCAACATTAAAAAAAAATATTATCATTAAAAGTAAAGTAAAGTAACAGCCTCTAAATTTCCCACTGCAGAGATAAGGCCTCCTCTTCCATTAAGGAGAGGGTTTGGAACATACTCCACCACGCTGTTCCAATGCGGTTTGGTGGAATGCAATTTCAAAGAAATTAGAAACGTGCAGGTTTCCTCACGATGTTTTCCTTCACCGCCAAGCACGAGATGAATTATAAAAACAAATTAAGCACATATATATAGTGGTGCTTGCCTGGGTTTGAACCCGTAATCATCGGTTAAGATGCACGCGTTCTAACCAATGGCCCATCTCAGCATTATTATTAAAAAAAATTGTTTTAAGCAAGAATGTAAAGATCGTTATGTAATATGAGATATACGATTGACTTTTATTTCGCTTTGATTTTTGGAATTGTCTTCTAATTGTACGTTTTTTGTTTTGTTTTTTAACTATTGATTACGAATGCGTAGGATGTGGTTGCGATAGCGGATATGAGCGGTTAAAGATGTAATTACGATAAATTTTATTTAGTTTTGACGGAAGTGCTTCGATACAAATAAAATAAAGTTTGAGGCAAGGCGTGAATAAATAAAGAAGGCGAAATAATTACTAACGTAGAACAAAATGATAAAAACGTATCTAAAAATAGGGATGTCCCATATAAGTTATTAAAAATATACGAAAAAGAATTTCCAGTTTTATGCCAGTGTTGTGACTTGATTGTGTATTCTTTTGTCAAAGGTACACCTACCTAATTGCCGTGATTTTTTTTTTCATTTACATTTGATAAAATATACTATAGCTGTCTATAGATTATTATTTAAACGTTTACGAATCTAAAGGGTTTTGGATGTCGAAACCGTCAACACTTCCCCTGCCTTTATCTTATTTACTTGGGGTCGATTGCATGGAAAGTATTTTATAAACTTTTATGACCGCCTATCACCCTACTTCATAATGCCTTTGTTAGATTGGTTTCCTGCCAGACGGCATCAAACTGGTTGAGACACTAATATATCCGACCGACGCGTCTAACTAGCTCTCCCTTAATTGGCTCCTACGTTGCCCAAGAGTTTGAGATGGGTTGACTCTACTCACAGGAATAAATTTGTGATGATTTTAATTGTGTTATTCTGATTTAGAAATGGTAACACTGTTGCGTCGTGGCTGGCTGGTAAAGGAAGCCGACTTTGATCGGCTGACCAATTGGATGACTGGACAGATTGACAGGAAAAATAAAAGAAGAAAAACAGAAGAGAGCGGTCGGTGGTCAGAATCGGGGTTTTTGAACGGGGTTATCACGAAAATTAAGGGTGATTGATTGTACAACTTGGAATTATGCCGATTGAACCTATTATGTTAAATAAATGTATTTATATCTAATCGAGCTGAGTTTGGATTTATAAAAAATTAATCACAAAATAAAGATAAAAAGATCATAAAATTTCATCTCCGTCAAATTTGTCGATAATTATATTATGTTTCATATCACTAACTTTTGAAACAGTAATGAGTAGTATTGTTACAATTTAACTATATTCGACTAACCGATACGACATGGGAACCTTCAAGAAAAGAGCGTACTCCTTTCTAAAAGGCCGGCAGCGCACTTGCAAGCCCCCTGGTGTTGCACATGTCTATGGGCGGTGGTAGTCACTTTCCATCAGGTGAGCCTCCTGCTCGTTTGACACCTATTCCATAAAAAAAAAAAAAAAGGAGCGGTCGTATTGGGGCACTCACCCGTGGTGCGGTCGTCCTCGTTGTCGGAGGCGTGTCGCTCGCCGGACGATGTGGTCGCGTATCCGGACGAGGGCGGCGAGGGGCGGCGGTAGTGCGAGATGCGCTGCTTCTTGACGGCGGCGGGCGCGTCGTCGGCGCTCGCGCCCGCGCGCTTGCTCGCGCCCGGCGACGCGCGCGGCGACAGCGAATTCGCCGAGTCGCTGCTGAGCGGCGGCGTTAGATTCTGAGGTTTCCGCCTGCGGGCCGAGCGAGATACACACTAATACACTACTATGCGAGATTATAATAATAATAAACGCTTCACAACAGTAAAACACAATCACTATCACCGAAAAAATGCCAAGTGTACTGAATTATCTATCTAAATTAATTAATTATATCGAACTTAACAGAGTTTCGTTAAGAGAGCGGCAATGAGTCGCTTTTAATTCAGCTATAGTAGAATACAAATTAGATGTAGCATCGGAAAATGCAATGGAATGAAATTAAAACCGATTACTGCCGATTCATAAAATAGAAATAGCTCCCTGTCGCGCCATTCGCCGCTATTCGTTGCTATAGATTCACGCGTCAGAGAAAGCAAGTGCATCTAAATCCACGCGTCAAATTGACGAATATATTAGGTCATATGATATTACAAGTTATTACGTTTGTGCAAAGATCATATTCGCATGAGAAATAAATATTGATAATTTGGTATAGCGTACTCAATTCGGATGTGATCGGTTTTACGAATTTTGCCGATGCGACATCTAAGTTGTGTCGTACTATACATGACAATACAAGCCGAAACTTAGCGAGACGCTCAAAGCTCCTTCTCAAGACAAGGGTAGAGATGTATAGTGTTAATACGTTATATTGAAACCTGGACCGACCTCTTGAGCAAACGTTTCTCTTCCTCCGTATAGAATGGCCAATCCTCGTTGACGTCGTTCCATACGTGCCTACGTAAGTGGTAACAGTTGTCCTTGAGCGTGCCGATCTCAGGCAGGATCTTGTTCACCATACTACGTTCCTTTTCCTTGAGGCCCTCTGCAAGGTCAACCCAAACGTTAGTCGAGTACGACATTATACGCGAAGGGATATCGTTACTTGAATATAAGCTTACCACTCATGAGTCTCGCGTATAGTTCGGGCTTCTTGAAGGGTTTCAGTGCTAATAATTGTATAAGTCTTTCTCTGAAACGGAAAATATTCTTTGTTAATATTAATTTCTAAATAACCTAAAGTACAATCATTGAAGTTGATGAATTCAATTTACTTTCAAGAATTCATGAGAGAGAATATGGATCATCTAGGCGTATTACATCGCGTATTTAGTAGTTAAAAAAAAAACGTTGTCTAAATAATGGCGCAACTTTATTGCTTACTTTTATGCATCAGTACAAATTTATCTTCCAACAGTTTTATTTATAAAAACGTCAGCCGACGTTCGAAATATGTTTACAATAGAATACGCGCAAAAAAAAAAAACGTAACTCGAGACAAAGTAAACTCAAATGAAAGAAAAAACCTAGACATTTCGCATTCTTCACGAACTAAGTAAATAAATAAATAGTATTAAAAGTAAATAATATAATTCTGAAAATGAACGTCACCAATTTTAGCATAATTTATGTTTTTTATCTGATAACAAGGATTATTCGACGAGTAATAAATACAAGAGCGATGTATAGAAATCACGAGTTCTGAATCGCCTTGAGTTGTTTTAGCTTAATAATAATTTGTACACAACCTTGGCGGAGCATGAGTCAGCCGTCGCAAGCACTAATCGCCATGTTAAGTTAGGCTTGTATTACAAAACCAATAATAGAAAGTGAGAACTTATTCACATTCGAAATTTAAAAATACATATATATATTCTCATCCAATTAGGGGAAAACGATTTCTTCTTTTCGTCTAAAAAGTCTAAAACAAAAAGTTTCTTTGCAATTCGGGAATCGTAATTACAATAATTTTATGAACTGTATACTATAATTTATTTAATAAACCACATTTCCTATGAAACAGCCGCACTTTATCACTTAACGATAAAGACGTTTATCATTTACAAATTTCAGACGTGTCTAAATAACTTTTGGTCAATGTTTACGTAATGTACACGCGTCGCAGTGTTTTCATATTTTTTTCTCATAAAAAGCTATAACGCCAAACGTGTCTGAATCATAGATATATAACGATATAGAGATAAAAATCAATCGAATTATTAATATCCTGTATGTCTGTGTATGTGTGATTTAGCAACCTTGATTAATATATTAAAGATTTCCAAAAGAAATCATATTACTGAGTAATGAACGTGTCGGTAAATGACTCCGGCCGCAACGAATTATACATTTATTTTGTAAGACAGTAAAACAATCACTAATTAGCCAATTATGACGGTCCACGTCAATTTATTGATTCAAATGTTCATAAAATTGATAACTTGAAACACGACGCTTTTATTAATTTAAATTATATTGTCATTTAAATTTCACGTGCATAATTTTCAATTGTTAATATTTTACGGATAAATAAAACTATTTCCCGAACGAAAAAACATTACAATTATTGAAAACAAAATCAAATATTCAAATTTAGTTTTTTCGAATTTCCGGTATGTACGACGGATATAGAATAATGATATTAATTTGATGCTTACTTTAAGGGTCGCCTAGTAAGGTCTGGATTGGGGGGAGGCCGTTGCGGTTGATGGGGGTGTGGTTGCGGGTGCTGTTGGGGTTGGGGATGCGGGTGCGCGGACGCAGCGGGTTGCGGGCGACTCGCGGGAGGTGCGACCGCCGGCCTTTCGACACGCTCCATCCTTTCAGGTCTTTCCGACCGTTCAGGGCGCTCGGCCCTGTCTGGTCGCTCGGGCCGTTCTTGCCGTTCTTGCCGTTCGGGTCTCTCAGGCCGTTCCGGCCGTTCGGGTCTCTCAGGCCGTTCTGGCCGTTCGGGCCGATCTTGCCTCTCGGGTCTTTCCGCTCGTTCAGGCCGTTCTTGCCGCTCTTGCCGTTCAGGTCGTTCCGGCCTCTCAGGCCTTTCCGGTCGTTCGGGTCTTTCGGGGCGCTCTGGCCTTTCGGCCCTTTCGAGCCGTTCGGCCAACTGAGCCGCAGGCCCATTTGAGTACGTAGGATGTGTTGAGCGCACTTTAACACGTCGACCTATATCCGTTTGATTAGGTTTAATGACGCGGGTGCTGAAACATATAATATTGCTGTTAAAATCTAAGTAAATAAAATATGATTATTTCGAAGATGATGACAACTTTTTAAACGAACTTTATGGTATTGTCAAATTGTATTTTGACTTATTTTTTTACAATGATGGAACCTTTTTTCTGAAACTCTCTTTATATAGTAAAATTAGACAGTAAGTAAGTACTAGTTTTAAGACAATGTTCAATAGACAGACCATTTGCTCTGCTCCGCGGCGATAGTCCTGGACATTCGGTCCTTGGTCGCCTCGTAGGAGTCGTCGTTGGCTTGCACGCGCATCCTTCGCGGCAGCGGCCCGCACGACTCCAGGCGCCTCGCCCCCCCACCCCTGACGCACTCGAACGAACCCTAAAAAGAAACATTAAATTTCAGTTATTGAATGTCATCAGACAAAGTTCAAGTCATAATTTTGTCTTCTTTTTTAATGCAAGGGTTATAATTTTTTTTATTACACAATTAACTTTATGATATGAGGATGATTTATATTACGTAAATATATCATTACAATTAGGAAAATCCAATTAACACAAAACCAGTAATAATCAAGAACTTAATACACAAAAGTCATTTATAAAGGTTATTTTATATTAATAAATATTCCTACCTAATGACTAATTTAAACGAGACATTTGATATAATTGCTTCCTACGTGCACAATCTCGTTGAAAAAACTTGTTCAAAAAATTATATATTTATTTCTATCACTACGTATAAACAACGCATATTATTATTATTAACCTTGCAGCGATTAATCATTATCGTGAAGACTCAAGTATTTCAACTGTAGCCTTAATTTTAAAGATAATTAATACCTATTTAGAGATGAAATAATTTTGTATTAAAATTGCTTGAGAAAATTGATTGCCTTGACATTTATTATAAGACTAAATGAATCAAAATCATTAATTCTAAATTCGTTTGTAATCAAAATATTCAAGCACACGGTTGTAGTGGCATACAAAGAGTTACTCTATCGAATTTGTCGGTCACAAGTTATGGCAGCGACCGCTCAGCGACCTACAAATAAAAACGAGCACACCTTATCGGTGTTAAGTTCTATGATTTGTTATAATTTGTTGAATATCAGCTGAGTGTTCGATTGCTTCAAACCTCAAGCAGACTGGACTTTGTTACAACGTTATAATGGGATATCAAACGATACCTTGCTTGTTACATCTACTGCTTGAGTGTAAACAATGATATCAAACAAATTGATAATATATATAAAGTCAGCAAGAAATTGACCTTTAGTAGATAGCAATCATATCAGCGACACTTGTACGACACAAACATGACTTACGATTTTATGAAAAGTTACAGTATCCAATAAAATATTTCAAACATTACTGATAATGAATAAATGTTATGATAGCTAATACATTTATCAATTAGCTTTCGGGAATATTTTTTATCATCTATCATATTATTTATATCTATGACTTTCGACGAAAAAAATATAATATTCAACCATGCCTCCTTAAAAAAGTAAGATAAAAGGAATCAATGTTCAACATTGAATGAATAAAGTTTCAATGATATTTCATTAGGCACTATTACTATGATAAATCCAATAGACGTATACAAAGTATATACTTTTGGGCTGTTTAGAGACCGGAAAAGAAACTAAGGCGCGATTAAACTCGATACGACGCACGTTAGAAAGTTGAGAAAAGTTTCATTCAATCTCCATCATACATACAGATTTAAGACAAACGGAATAAACCTTGCACTAATTATTATCAAACGATAAATATAATTAAATATATATAGCTATGACGTTTGTGTCATATCAGATATTATTCTAATTCTTAAAGATTATATATTATTATTATAATGTCACGTATATATATTTTTTATAATAATGGTAGTAAGTATTTTAAATTATTTGTTTTATAAACGTTATATTTTTGCTAGGAGATAAATTGAATTCGCATATCTTTTACCTGTGGACCCTCCATTTCTGCATTGCTATTGATACTGAAGTGAAACGTGGATTCACCCGATGATCCATTACCACTGGATGGAGCCGGAATGGAGATTTTCTGGAAAAAAAGAAATTAAAAACTTCATTTATTTAACTTCGCTGTTGACCGATTCATTCGAAAGCGAAATTGAATCGATATTTATCAACGATTGTATAATATTAAACGATAATTAAAAATAGAAAATTGATTAAATTTGTATGTGATCGATGTCACGGACTCGAGATAATTTTGTACAATTAAACCTTTCGAAACAATTCCGATAAATATTCAAATTTTCATTTGAATTAATCTCATTATATTTGTTATGGACAAGTACGGAAGGAGTGTCAATACCGCATTATTTATCGTTAATTATATTGAATTTCCATTAAGCTACGAAGATAAAAATAAAATGATTACCCACGGCGGAACATTAGTTTAGTGATTTGCGTGTGTTAATCTACTTATCAAATGTATATACACTATCATCACGTGTATGTATAACAGCTATCTCGTAGCCGAGAACTTTATTGTAATGATAAAATATAATGGCGTTGATCATAAATAGTATTTCATAACTAAAAGACTTACTTCTCTTTTAATATATTCCTATATCGCTTTTCTCTACAAAATATTTTAAATTTTAAAATAGAAGGTATCTTTAATAAATTAAAATGTATTAACTAAATGTGCACCCATCTCAAAAATCGAAGCATTACAATTCCTTACATTTATTTTGTAAATTACAATAGTTCGAATACAATTTTTCATTAAGTAAGCTTAAATAATCCACCAACTACAAATAGAAGATGGATTAACGTTGTAGTTGTAACATAATACGCGGTGGGTAAAATTTTGCTATTAGTTTTATTCGTGGAATGTACATGCTTGTCGCGCATCGGCACTTTGGCAGCCGGCTTCTATGAATACAATCTGAATCAGTTAGTTACACGCTGAAATCATGACACGATAGTCAGCGCCGAATAATGTATCTAATGATAGATTTATTTATTTTGAATTCTCGAAGTAACGGAGGATGGTTGTTTAATTGGTATTTATTTAAAAAAAAATATCTATGATTCGGCGTTGAATGTATGTGCGTAATATGGCGCGGGGGCTCGCAATGAGTACCTAACGACTTTCATCGCCTGGAATGGCAACGTCGCGGCTCCGCAAGCATACAAGCAACCACTAAGCGCAACGTACCGTTTCGCCACCAAGTAGACGCTGTACACGCGATATTTTATGAATTTATACGAGAACGTAATGTGCATTTGTAATTCAATCCCACGTATAAGCATTTTGCTCTTGATAGCTAGTTTTAAAAAAAACAGCGAATAGCGCGATGTTACGTTGAATAACATATAATATTATTCTTACATTCGTTGAAAAGAGTAAAGTAAACCAGATTTTTAAAATTAAACTGAACATACATTGGTTTAAATGCAATATTATATTTAACGAAATGTTAATGTTGCTCTTGTTTGTCGTACTTCAGAGTACATAATGACAAGGTAGTGTAGCTCAAAACGTCCGGACAAGGCGCGTCACCTACATCACACACGCGTGGCCCCGAACCGCTTTAAGGTCGCGAATCGCGGCTGACGTCTGCCAACGCCATCATGCCAAGCAATTAGCCCATTAAAAATTGCGTCGTGTGTCGTGATGCAGACACAAATGGAGCAATAACCCGACAAGTCCCACCGCCACTACATTGATTTTTTCTCGGCACACTTTACGGTAAAAATTAGAGTACCAAACTTTAGAATCGGTAGCTCAAATAAGCTTTTGACATGTATTTCTAAAATGTAAATACCTACTTATTGGTAATGGTAATGGTTTAATACAATATGTTGTATCTAATATCATATGAAAATTTATTCAACAAAAAGCTGAATACGGAGCAGTGTCGTTTGTTAGAAGTTCAGAAAGCATGTCGCGACTGATGAACCCAAGGTGAGATATACTGTATACAATTATAGAGCTGATGAGGAAAAAACCCGCTACGGGACGAGTGCGAAGGCAACGCGGGGGAGTGCGGGGCGCGGCTTTCTCTGCGGTAGCGACTTCGGCCGATATAAAGAGCGCGTTGCGATGGAATACTTCGGCATTCGGTGAACAGCCGTCTCGCCCGCTACATTTGTACGTCTCAACAGTTCAGCAATTGTTTAATTGTATTGTTTTTGTAACGAATTTCAAGAAGAGTTCATTAATGTAATAATATGATTAGATATTCATTTGTAGGTAATGAGTGCAATGCATCAGTTGCAGATAGTATCATGTCAAGGTTGTTTAGTTTCATTGTTTGTCTTTTAACGAAGGTCGTTCGAGTCTACGCCTCGGTTCGACCGGAAAACACAAGGAAATTCATCATCCGTTTTTCAAGGCATTACTAGAATGCCGTTTGAACAATTCAATTTTTAAAGTCCTAATCAACCGGACAACGACTGACTGACTACTTTGGTAACATACTGTTACATCACTCTCTACCCGTAGATTGCGACTGATATCGTTAATTAATGTTAAGGATTTCTTTATTGCATTCTGTCCGTCGTGCGCAGCGACCAAGGCTTTTGTTGCTTACCTAATTTCTCAGCAAGCGGTATACGGAGTTGCGAAGTGAGAGGCCGACCGAACCGGTTCGGTTCGCTCGAACAAGAGATATAAGTACAAAATATCTATGCGTTGGCTTGTTTTGCTGCTTCGATGTTGTTTTGTTGACTAGCTATAGGTAGACAAGTACGACTATATAATTTCTGTATCAAAGATTCGAGAGATTTGTTGTTATAGATTCTAGGCGACAAACCCGGACACGAAACAGGCAGCCATACGCCCCAGTCGAGCTAGTTAACGTGTTGTATCTTATTGACGTAACGTTGTGGAGGTGGTACTGGTCGTACGACGGAAATTCGACTTTATGCGCGAAGTAACAGAATATAAAATGATTTATTTTGATAGTGGCGTACGTCAGCACCGAACGATAATAAATAGTTCTCAACACGCATCGTAGCGGGAAATCCACGCAGCTGGGCTGTGATCGGCCCCACGTTAATTGCTTACCGGCTTGTTATTATCTTATTTTCTGTATAGGTACTTATGCTACCAGTTGACAATAAATAATATTATGAAAGTGACGTCGTTTATAGCAAAACAAGTACATAAACTACGTACAATGCGAAAAACAAAGACGCCTTTGATCAATAATTATATTTTGATACTTTTTTAACAATTATTAGATAAATTAGCCCCAGAAATTTATCATTTCGTTATTACTTCCCTATTGCTCTAAAATATCCAGATAGCCTTAACATAGATAGAACTCTTTCGAACTAAGAGAGACAAATAAAATTAGGCTTGAAGTAGTGACTATAAATGTAAAACGACACCACTACATATAATTTAACTCGGCAGTATTACGTCAAAAAATATATTTATAGTAACGCAATATTAATTATAACAATACCTACGTTTATTTGCTTGGTAATTTTCATTGTACTTATAAATATATTGAGTTTAAAATTTTATATCGACCGAGTCAGTAGCTAGCAAGAACAATCGTAAAGGGGCCGTTCTTATAAATAAACAAATGAATGTTAAACGTTAAGTAACTGACGCTTCGATAAACAACACGTTCCGTTTAAACAAGTCATTACGATACAGAAGATAAAAACATATACTGCGAACTTATTAAATTAAAAATATAATTATCCGATATATCGTTCGAAAATTAGCAAATTTAGCAGAGCGTCCGCAAAAGAAATTGTTCTAACAATTACTAACGGTAGTCGTCACTTTCATCGCAGACACATTTAAAGGCAAGTGAGTGGCCAGTTATTCGTGAGGTTTCTACAATACTATTTGCATATTCACCGACTTTCTAATGGACGATGCGGCCGTCTTGTCGCAATCGTTGGCAGTGGTGAGGTAACATCAATTCATTTAATTATATATCCAACATACGTGAAAAAATACAATATTCAAGTCGTGGATAATGCTGTCACTGAACAATCTAACGCCAGTGTTTTTCCTCCAAGGATTTTTGTCTCGTCTTAATGTAAAATTAAGACGAAATATAATAAGTTAACGCGTTTAATGTATACTCGGCTTAACGATATTTAATTCGATTTTAGTTTTAACGGACTGCTAAACAACGGCATGTGCTCACGCTCATCAAACATGTTAATTACTGCTGTTGCATTTTCTGCGTTGGCAAAAATACTGACAATCACTACGTAATGCTTATTGAATGTTTGAAACAATATTTTCAGTAGTATTTTCCACTGCGGTTAATGAACTATGCCCATGTTAATTGTCTTTTATATGTTACTGATTAGATTACTAACGCACGCGCAGTTCACTTGTACGTGTAATGAGTTTTCATACTGACGATAACAACGGATGAAAACGTCAACATATAAGATAATTATTAAATATTCAAACGGCAATATGAAAATTCTGTCATACAAATTAAAGTTTAGACGAATCATTGGTAGTAATTCTTTAAATTATTCGAGGCGGCAACGGGGCGTGTCTCGGTGCTCTTAAGGATTCATTCCAGTGCCGTTCTCCTCGCGATATCTGCTCGCGACCTTCTGATGGCGGAGGGGAGCCTCTCACCGGCGACGTGACTGCAACCACGGCCTTACGACGCGAGGTTGTATCGAAACCTCTACGTAACGAAGCTCTTTCCAACGGTTACCCAATGGCCGATAGAAGTTCCGCCGATACTTTATAATACAGCTATATAGGTACGCTTAAATACCACTAACACTTCACGTGAACGCCTTGCGTAATAAAAATACAAGGTACAAACATATTCTGCTTCTAATTACGAAAAATTAACTATAACACTATTAAATATACATATTATATAAAAAAATAAATTAGCTACTGCTAAATTATAATAAATATTACTCACTTCACTTGTTTCATTATTTTTGTATAATTAGAGATCGTATAACAAAAGGTATAATAATAAGAGGACCAGTTCATGTAATTCAGAACAAGATATATTATAAGCGAGATTTTCAAACAATGGTTTAGTAAAAGGCAAGTGTGTTATTCTCACTAGTCGACCGACATCATTGCGCAGTCATTGAAAGAACTTTTACTTAAATTAAAATCTAACCAACTTTGAACCAACATCATGAGTGATCTTAATAACAAATTATCAACTATATTTAATCATATATATATATATAATAAAATATAATTATCGTTACGTAAACGGTAAACTCGACATGAAACGTTAAACGTTGACACGACTGAAATCATTGATATTATTGTAGTGATTGTAGTGACGGTGAAAGGGACTAGCGAGATTTGTATTACTCATTAAAACATTTAGGCGCTGTTATTACGCAATTTCGTTTCATAAGAATAATATATATATATATATAAAAAAATAAAGAAATATTTTTAGAGATCCGTAAACGTTTCAATGAAATTATTTTATAACACATTCAAAATAGCCTCTACTTAATTTATTGAACAGAGAGATAGACCATGTTGTTTTCTGAAACGATTTGTTCTAATAATAACTTATATATAAATAAGTATGAGTTTATTTCTGATTCCTTAACTAAAAGTATGAACATAAGCTCATAGAAAAAGCCATATAAGTGTTTGCAGAAATAGCTTTGTTTTATGTTAATTTAATAAACACGGAACTCTATCCTTTACGCAGTCTGAGACAAATAAGTTCGAATTATAAAAGTAAATAAATATAACGTATGAATAAAGAACATAGCATATAGTAGTAATACTGCACAAAACGTACTCACTATACGATGTCTACACAATGTCGTAAGTATTTAGATCAAGGTGCAAAACACGCGTTCGAGAGTCGAAATTGGATCCGAGATTTTTTTGTATAAGATTAAAACTATAAAATCATTTATCACATCATTATCAACTATTATTTAAATACGCAATATTTTATATAAAAATATTTATTAAAGTAATTCTAGTCGATTTCTTACAATAAAAGACGTATAAAGTTGATAAGAGTGAGCGAATACTTCGCTACATTATCTATATTTACTTGACGATTATTTCAATGTGCGATAACGATTAGTTCGAATTCATTCTAGAGATGGGTGTGAAATTTGGATCTTGAACAATCCAGTCGGCAGACGCGGCGCCGACGCGGCGTGACGAGGACCACACCCCCACATAGGAAGCTAAATATTCTTCTATGGCTATTTTTATACATGATGCTGATGGTACAAATACTATTTTACTATAACATATTATGTTACACTTTCACGAAATGGTTCGGCATTTCGCAAATATCCAATTACAAATAACGCCTAAATTTTTTCTCAGCCATAGTTTACTGAAATAAATGTTTGCGTTGCCAATTTTCACACCAGAGCGAGCGGATTGTTTCTTGCGATTACATAAGAATATGAAAATAGATATCAAATTGTGCTAATTCTCAGTGGCTTTTAGGTGAAACGAGATTTTATACAAAAATATGTAAAAGTAAAACGAATTATAAAGATATTAAAAACAATATGTAACAAAAGACCAGACTTCATCATAATGATGAGGCAATATTCTGTAGTAGAATGAGGAATAAATCACTCGTATTGTATTCGTGCATGGTAACAATATCAGTCCTACGTGTCGAAGTTGGTAAATAGAACCATATGTCAACGATAGCTGAACGACATTTGACTGGGCGAAGACAAACAACGGCACCGAATACACACAATAAAGCGCACAAATTGACTGCGAAACCGCCGAACGGTTGAGTTCAATACAGCAATGCTAAAATAGGTGCGCCGTATTGTTGATCAAAAGCGGATATCCTCACAAATTGTATCTATACTGACATATAAGTATGAGCCACTTACATACTTATGTCAATGAACAGACGTGATCAAATATTTGTCAAGAATAGCGTACATTTTAAACTACTGTTCTCATTGCAATGATTCGTTTGCTTGAAAAAGACGGCTTCGTGAATATCCTTAAGTAATATCGTATACGAAAATGTGTCATCCTAAATAATCGTCACCGTTCGCTTAGTTATCGTCAGCTTGTAAAAATTTCACTTTCGACAAACATAAAACGCTCGCTTTTAGAAATTTACCATTTGACGCCAGTTATATTAATGGACTACATACATACTAAATATATGACTGAATTTGATAATCTTCATAATATATTTTATCTTAAAAAATATTCTTAGCTAGTAACAGCGGAGAAAATTATCTTGCGTTTTTATCTGGTATGGTCAGTTAGACGAACAAAGAAAAATTATACACAGCAATTAGATATGCGCTATAGGAAATTGACCACGTCGGGTGTGGTATAGGTGCCACGTAACAGTTAGTCTCTAGTTCAGCTAATAAGATTTGTTGTATAACGGGTGTTACGAAGCGGGCGGCAGGCGACCAGCAGGGTGAAAACAATTGTGAACGAGACCGGTTATTTATTCCGTGATACATGCACGAGATTGATCGAAATGTCCTGGAAAATTATGTTGTTTAACTACATCGACATTAACTTTAAAATTTAATACAACAACAAATATCAAGGCCCTAAAAACTGGAATATTTAACATTTTTTTTATCAACTATGACATTTACGTTTTGTGGTTTGTAGTAATAACCTTTAAAATTATGTTCATGGTTAAGATAAATAATAAAGTATAATGATAAATAAGTGTGAATAGTAGCACCAGAATCAAAATTCAAGTGTCTAGCGACGGCGACAGGCCGGCAACAATGACGATTTCGTATGTAATTAGTTTAATAGGTTCTATCATTAATACATTATACATTGAAAGACAATTCAAAATAACTTGGAACTAGTGATCGTGTCAAATGGACCTAATATCGGTTTTGAGGCGAAGGCCATGTTGAATAGGTATTGCGTTTATATCCGATTTATTCATACAAAAAATGAAAGTTGCAAATTTATCAAAGACATGTTATAATTAAAATCGACGTTATAATGTGCGTTCATTATGACGTATTTAAGATGCAATTTAGTTTAGTCGCGGGCGTCTGAAGTTCAGAATAGTTGCGAGCGAGCGGTAACTTTTACCTGAGTTACGTAACTACGCCAGGTGTAATTTATTATCGACTCCATAGCGAGCTTTCGTAATATAACTAAGCTAGCTCTATTAAGGCGCTGCATTTTGTCTATTACTTGCATATTTTTAGATACAAAACTACTACTATGATCAAGTTTATTCAGATTTTTTTTTCGTCGTAATTTAATAGATTCACTAGTAAAACTCAAGTCATACCTACTAAAAAAAGGTAACGGTATCAAAGACGTTACAAAAAAGTTTCATGAATAACGTAATTAATAACGTTATTTTTTAAAGTTAGTAATAGGTACTCGTTATAACAATATTATTAAAGAATGATACTAGACACTAGAATAATATTTAAAAGCAATATTATTAATGTAAAGTTTATACATTTAACTAGGTAGTATGAAACGTTCAATGAGAAATCACGATTGGCAAATTAACATGTCGAATACGAGATAAAACCTGAAAAAAAAAAACATAATTCAAGTGAAAGTTGTGGGCGTGACGAAATCGGTGGAGTATTTTTTGTCTGTAGTCAGTCTTATGGGCACAATGGTATTCTGTGTAGGTATTAGATTGACACCGATTGTTGAGTAATCAAAGTTCAGTTAATTTTTTTATTAGATGTTTTTACTTACTGAGATCAATTCACTTATATAGTATGTACTTAGTTCTTAAAATAAATTTAAAAACATATTAAGATGTATTGTTTGCCCATCAATAAGATTAGATTTTTTAAAGAAATAACATGTAACTCAGTAATTAAAAATAAATTAACTCAATAATAATTCAAATGTGTTTGAACAAAATAGAATTTTATCGCTAAAAATTAATTTCCAGACGTAATAAATGTAATTTTCACGCCTTTACTAGAAAACCATATCGTATTCCCTGTAGACTCAAGCTATTAATTACGAATACGCACAATATACGTATTTCTCGATAGTGTAACTAAACAATAAAAATATCAAAGTATAATATTTTCATAACCTTTATTCCGTACATGATTAGGTTTAATATTGTTTGCGAAATTTTAATTGTGGTATTAATCAGGTATCTTAAGTGAACAACAAAGTTGTGTCGTAAACAATTTACCAATGTCACATTGCACATCTGATTCTATATAGAAACGTTATTGTATTCTCAATTGATAATAAATACAATACAACGTTATCTGTTCATTTCATTTCATTGCAGTGTCAAGTGGGTTGCTATGCACTGTTGATATTGTCATTGACTTAAGTCTTTAGTGCGTGCTATAAACGCTATCATTTGTTTAAAAAAAAAATTAAGAAGTTGTCATTAGGCAAACGCCCAACTCGATAGAGCCTATTGCTTATATAATGTCAATTAAAGTGGCCACACAAAATATTCAACTGACATTCTGTACAACTAAATTTTGAATAAAACATTTAAACTTAAACTATAATTATCGAAGTAATTAAAATCAACACACGTAAGAACGATTGATCTCGAACGTTGTTTAACAAAAACGATCTGTAAATAAAGATAATCGCACTTCCTACTTAGGCATTGAAAGCGGTATTAGCAAAGTATGATGAACACGCATTCTACAAACTTTCCCTTCTATAATGGAAAAACAACATTATGTCAACCGACTTTCGGTACATCTTATATTGCACTTGCTTTTCGCAATCATTTATTTTAAAACTCACTAAACTTCTAGAATGAAACAGAGCGTGTATTAAAATATCGTTTTAATATTGACAAACTAGCGCGCGAAAAATCGAAACAATTCTTTTTAAAATAATTGATTATATTATTCGAAGATATGAAATACATTCATACAATTTACATTTCACTTTATTTTATTTTTCGGTTAAACAAAAGGTCAATGTAATTCTTTTGAGTGTATATTGTACCATATAACGAGCTACTAAAATTCCTACCATAAAAAAATGATCAAATTACTTAAATTGATCAAAAATTTGCAATGGATCAAAAATAAACGATATATTTTTATATAGGTAAAATAAAGTATAACAAAATACGGTAACAAAGCTTAAGGTTCCAAAGCATCAATTTAGGTAATGACTTTATTCTCCGCACACGTTTTCAAGATCAGCTCTGACGATCTTAAATAAAAGGACGTGCTCGGGGAAATCCGGACTAAAAGCGATCTTTTTGTATTATGTAATGGCTGTTCGAGGTATAACTTTTTAGTTATGAGTAAATTTACAATGAATTAGTCCATTACTTATAGCGTATTATTTTATATCAACTTTACCTATTTAGACTAAATCTACACCATTTTATTTTTATATAAGTTTTTATAAAACCTAATTAAATCTTTTCGTTTTAAGATTTCGCGACATGACGTCACTGTATTACATTACAAAACATAGCTTCTCGCAAATATTCTTATTAAAACCAGGTCAACTTATGTTTCCAATCATTATTTGCTAGTTTTTATTTACTGTTAGGCCAATTGAATTTAAATCGATACAAATCATGATATGCCATGTTAATTACGTTTGTCGGAACATTTATAAGACAGACCTTTAGTAGTCAGTAACGATTAAAGAACTACCTCGTGACCATCGCTTGTGTCCTCAAAGGTCGAACGGTATTCGCATTAAGGCCGTATTGTAAAGTGTCTATTAATTTTTGATCTCACTAAATTACATATATTTAAGGTCATCATAGAATGCCAACTAAATAGAATTAAAAGTGAAAGTTATGTAGGCTACCAGTTGCTTGTTTTATTTTTTTAAACATTCAATAACGTTGTACGTTTATGTTTATGATTATATTTAAAATATATGTCGAGCTATTGCAAACAATGAGAATATTTGAGATAACGTCGAGAGACCTTTGCTTAATGCTACTGCGTGATATGGCTGAGTCTAATCTATCGTCCAGTCGTATCCAATAGCAAAGTGCGCTACTGTGCGCGGTGCAAAGTGAAAGTGAACAGCGCGCACGTACTGCTGTAGTCCCAATAAGACGACACCACCGTCCGCATACCGCTGCAATTACCACTAGGAAATCAGAACGGCTCTGCCGCTCCCTGCACCCTCAGAATTCACGATTCGTATCTAATGACTAGATCATATTGCGATTCAGTCGATAAAACAGAAATTTAAGATGAACGTGAACTAAATCACTATTATTTATTATTCCGTATTGTTGATGTTTTTTTTTCTCAATAATAAATAGCGATATATAAATAAATTACGAATAAAATAATCTGTATCGCATATATTTTAATAATGATAAGGTCTACAAAATTTATCGTATGCCACCATAGTATTAATACGTTTCCAAATGATTTAAGAAACGTTCAATAATGCAAGTATCTTATTTCGACCCCCCATTAAAATTTATATAAATGCAATTCCCCCGTCTGACGTATTATAGATATTTGATGATAAATATTTTACGTCATATTCAAGTAAATCATAAACGCTATTACGTTCTACCTGCGTAAATTGTATAGAAATGACGGGGAAATGATTGCAATAATACTAGTTTTAGCATTAATAATAATCGAACTGTAAGATATCAATCTAAGTAAGTATGTATACATATGGGGTTGAGTTGAGTGGAATTGTTTTAAATGCAAATTGATGTATCTTATCGGTTATCATTATTGGCAAAGGCAAATGATAAAAATCTAAAGCAAGAAACATGGTACGTTTCATACATTTGTACAACAACAAATTAATTTACAAAGAATGCGTAATATAAAAAAAAATACTTATTTTTTTCTATTGGGCTATATAATTAACTTTTTTACTTCCTCATTAAGTTTTCGTAGCTCACCAAATATATCTTGACACGTAGAACCAGAACAAATCACGAAGAATCGAGATCTTTATATAATGAACATCACTATGTATCGTCCTTGTGACGTTTGCAAACACTATTGTTTGATCACGTGGATGTTGCCATTATAATCTGATAAAAGCGTTTTCAGCTAAACAGTAAACCTTTGTTTGTCCCCACACTTAAGAATATATGAATAATCTGTGACATTAGCTGAAGACTTTTTTGTAACGTACATAATAAGTAATAACCAAGTTGAAAGTTTATTTAAATGACAATTCGTCGTAGATGTCCGATAAATAATAACTATACGACGAGGGTTATATTAAAATTTAAAGCTTGTTTTTCGCATATTCCATTTTGTAAAGAGAAAAATAAAAACCAGCGGTAATTCTATCGCTGTTGTGATTGTAAATGAAAACATGGTCGATTCTCGCACTGTGGTCGGTTATCAAAGAGGTAAATATTTACCATGAAATACTATACCTACTATATTGTCATTTACTTTAAGTCTATTTGATTTAGCGTTACATATTTAACACTTTATATACTATAAATAATGTTCCGTCAAGAATGTGTCTATTCATATTCTACTCATTCATATCTATAGAGTTTAAAACTGTTTAATAAATTTAATTCCCGATCAACGGTTTACATACGGACTATGCTAGACATATATAGAATTTTAAACGATATCATTAGACGAGCTAGTCGTTATATAAAAAAATAGTCCTAATGTGCATAATAACGGACCCGCAAAGCGATGGTGTAAATAAGCGGCTCGGGAGGACGACGACCCTGTTGATCAAATCGTATTGAACTTACATCAATAAAACATATACAATTTTACATGAATACACGAGTTCATTGTACATAGATTACCGGGTGATTCATTAGATGACATAGATAACATTCGATATTGCTGTCATATGATACTAACGGAAATCTGGCGTTGTAGTTTAAATCGAATCAATATTATCTACAAAAAAAAACGTAATGTAAACAACTACATGTACATTTAATATATTTTGTGTTAATATCGAAATTGAACATAATTGTGAAATATTTCGAAATTTCACTTATTGACGTCATTTTTTTTAAAGGAATAAGCTTTTTGATGATGTACAATGATGCAATAGAGGATATATTTGATAAAAAAAATAATTTTTAAATAAATTTTTTGCTCAAATAATATACAAAAGGTAAAGAGAAAACCAAATAATAATGTATACTTTTTTAAGTATATTGCTGAGGAGTTTAAAATTTAGCATAGATAAAAGGTTATTTATACAAAATATGTGTTACAAATGTAAATGCATACAAAATTAAACAAAACACATACTCATTCGTCCACCGCGGCTTACCTTTATCTTTCGGTCGAATTTAAAAAATGGGTCTTAGTATCTTTATTCATAATTTTACAGGCCTATTTTTTATTTATGTTTAAAAAAATAACAACAGTTAATTGGAACTTTTGTAACTAACAAATTAATTACTCAAGTTTTTTGTAGAAATTTCAATTGAAAAATATATAAATAAACATAATAAAATGACTCAAACAGTTTTTCTTTACTAAAAGAACAATTATACGTATTATTACAAATTATTTTTATGTTTCGATAAGTGGGACAAAAGGTATTATGTACGTGTATGATTGAAAAAAGTACCGCAGGAGTCATGAGTAATATGGGGACAACGGCCGTCGCACCTGGGAGGTGCAATCGCAAACTCGCTTGCGACTGGAACCGTTTCTATTTTTATACTCTCCACTCTATCTTATTTACTATTCTGGTCCGCCACTCATTGAATTGTGGTTATTATGTGCAAGTTGGATATGTGCCAGCTCCTCGGACCTAACACACCGATAGCAAGATATTCGAAGAATTATACTATGACGGTAAAGTAGTTCGCTAAAAAAGTCATAACTGTTACAGTTCGGCAAGGGACATAAAGATACATATCGACGAAACGTTAGAATAAATTGTATGCAATGATTTGACGATTATCGGCGTCAGTATTTTTTGTTATTGAGGACAATCGGGGTCGTTTACATACGTTATGGACAAGTGAGAAAGAGCAACAAGAGAAGATATCACGTCAAACCGGCGAGCGAGCGACGGTGGCTAACAAAACCGGTCGACGGCGCCGGCCGTCGGGCGCAGGATCGTCCGAGGATTATCACCTTGTAAACAGTATTGCATTAGTTACGTTTTTTGTAACAAGTAAATTAATATGACTTACAGCATTAATCGATGAAGCGATTTACAGAGGCGTACTTAATCTGATATAGCGGGAAGGACAGGTTTCTTGCAATAAATAGCCGAGTAATTTCATGATCGAAAAAATCTTTATGTATCACGAAGGCGTTATTATTTGTAATTGTATACGAGATAAATAATTTACAAAAATAAAACAAACATAAAAAATACGAACGAAACGACATCTGAATGACAACTCTGTTTCGACTATTAACCAATGAAGCGCGTCTAATTCACTTTTCGAAATAATTTTAGGGTAAAAAGTTTTATAGACCGACCGCAACGACAAGCAGCAAAACGAAATC
The DNA here is from genome assembly GCF_905220365.1 of Vanessa cardui. Lineage (NCBI taxonomy): Eukaryota > Metazoa > Arthropoda > Insecta > Lepidoptera > Nymphalidae > Vanessa > Vanessa cardui. The sequence goes on from NC_061135.1 coordinate 8,357,464, forward strand.
GGTAAAGTGGGTCATCATATAATTTCGCAAGCGTATCGAGGTGCCGCAAGCGTTAACTGGTACGCCCGAGTCGAGTCAAGGCCCAAGCCGTCGACGTCTACGGCTCCTGCTTGCCTGAATGTGCTTCTTCTAAGTACATTATAATAACAGCTAGTAAATAATAAATGTTCTCGTTAAATGATTACCAAACGTCATTAGGCTTTATAGTCAATAATTGCAATATCTCGCTCCGTGCTCGACCTATTTAACGTTATTAAAATATAAACGATTTACTCAGCACACGTAAAGTGACAAATATCAGAATGGACTAAATGTCTGTCACGACTTGGATCAAATCAGCGACCTGTGGCGCAATGGAGAACGACAAGGGACCACTGCGAAAAATGGTCTTTTGTATAAAGTTTCATTTTAATTCTCACGATTCATTACATTTAAGGATTTTTATGACACAGCATCTTAATAGCAAGTTATATTTAAAATAAAATAGGTATTTATTTAATTTTGAAAGCGTACCATAAATGTATTTCGGTATTATTATATAAAAAATGTTTTAGCGAGCTACGATAACTGTATTAACATTTATTAATACATGAATAATTAATAGGTTGAATATTCGACGAAAGAAAAAATAATTTAATATGACAAAAGAACCCATTAACTAAGAGTTGGCTGAGGACAGGATAATAAAAGTTAATAACGGATCTTTTAACGATCTTTTTGGGCAACGACCACAAAATAAGGTTATAGAATGCCATTTTTAATTCGATGTTTAAATTTTAATCTGCATGAAATTATGTAATAGAACATGCGTAACAAACATTAGTTCCATGTTAAAATGTCAACTGAGGACGTAAGATTCACGAACATGAAAATTTAACGTAGTTTTATGTAGGTGACTGTACCATTACTAAACAATTATTATACTATAGGAAAGTTAAGTTACGTAAAATTATTTTTGATTTTGAATGTAACTTAATAAATCATTTAATTTGAATGATACATTATTTTTATATACATATATATATATATATATAAATCGTCTCTGTGTGTTTATGTTCGCAATACTTTTATTCGAAACGTCTTGCTCAATTTATGATATATTTATTTTGTACTTGCCATCTGGATGGTTGCTGATGCTATTTATTTTGTGGACCCGGAAGTGCTTTTACTGACATCTAGACATTTCTTTTTTAATTTCATTTCATTCGAATTCCAATTACATTTCACTTTATATGGATTATTTACAAAAACCCAGTAATGTCCTCTTAATTTATTTTTTTATTGATGTAACATATTAATCTCTTATTGTATAAAAATATCTCTGGATTCAATCTTTACATCGCCGATCCAAAGTTGAGACGAGCAACTTTATAAAATTCGCAAACAGATGAAAGTAAAATGTCAACGGATAAATCGTAAGGCCGTTGTTGATAGTTTTTTTGAAACGTTCCGTCAAACGTGGCTTTCAACGTTTTCAAGCATTTCATCATATCGTATTTCCTAATACACTATTGATAAGGTCAAAATATTATGTAAAATATATGGATAAGTACGTGTTATTATTATATCATCAATCATATAATTATCAATAGCAGAATAAAGATCTTGTATTTAAACTTTATGAGAGTTTTTAATTATTTCATGATTTAAGAACCCTGATTGAAGAATATTAATAAATTGTTATAGTACAATGTTAATATTGTAAACTGTTTATAATATGTAATAGCGTAATGTTAATTAATTAAAATACGTAAATTGTGAACTTGTTTCAACTTACCCCTTCATTTCCGGGTAGGAACTGTATTTTAGGTTTTGCCAATTTGTCCTGAAAACAAAAAAGAAAAAACTATTAACTTTTTATAATTAATGATTTAACAGAAAAAACAATCGAGTCAGTTTCAAAGATAAAATGTAATTTAATCATTACAAAATATCTTTATTAAAACGTACTAATAATGAGTTATTCATAAGATCAACATTTTATTAAATAATTGAAAATGATATTCAGGATTTTATTAATTCGTGAATATGAGTTGTATTTTCCGTTAATGCATTTAAATCAAAATGGCTATAATATTATCAGATCAACTACGAACCTATATGTGTTTATACTACAGATATTATGTAAATTTATTACAATGAACAGTTTGGACAGAGGTATTGTGGAAAATACGAAATGACGCAATAAATCAATAATATGCGGTACGTTCTTTAAGGCAACATTTACTGATAGTGTTCTGTAGTTTCTGTAGAGTCATATTACAATGCTAAATTATCATACTCAAATACGGCGAACTATGAATCATCGAATAAACTACATTCGTTCCTTCGACGGAATGAAAAAGGATTGCCAATTATTTTCATATAAACAGTTTGAAAAACTGTTCGCTGTAACTTACTCAACTCTCGATGTTGCAAAACAATTTAAATTGATAACAATTACTATTTATTACATCCACAATAAGGAAAACGATTGAACCAAGCTGCGGTCCGATCTTAGCTAGTGCAGAAGCGGAAAAGTATTGAGGGTGTCGTTTCCAGGTAATTACCGAGCATAACCTAATAAAACATTATAATTAGATGACAAAAAGTCAAACTAGTTGGGCAACTAGTCGAGGTGGCCACAATAAGTAAGTGTCGGCAAGTTGTGCGGTTGCACAACCGGCGATGGTCGAACGCGAGAAACATAACTAGGCTGGGCGGCAGCGTCGATGATGTAAACTTAAAAATTGCTTTAGTTACTTACTTAACAACCAAGCTCGATGTGAAATTGAAAGAGTTGCATCGCTGTATAGCCTAGTGGGGATGACCCGGAACTAAATAAAGAGACCCTGACAACGAAATAAATTCTGCCAAATTCTTAAAGTATGAATCCTGTTCTGATATTGTAACTTTTTAAATTATAAATATAAACACTTGATTTTGCACACTTAAAAATGTAAGAATTATAACTTGTTGCGAGTGCCAAACCAGTTTTAACTGGCAAGGTCGGAGTAAATAATTTAATTCCAATTGTAAGATTTTATTTATATCAATGTTAAACACGGCCTAAGATAAAATATCAAGGAATCAAATGAATAAAATATTAAAAAAGGAATTCATATTGAGTTTACTATAATAAGTAACATGTATTTGTGTATTGACAAAAAAATTTTAGGCGGCCGTATTCCTACCTTCCTGGCACAATTATTTTTTCGAATCAAAATTTCTTAATTTGTACTGACCAATGGTGTAATTACAATCAAAGAACAAAATTTGGAAAAAAATAATCAATTGCGTTTCGTGAAATAAAACAACTAAATTAAAAGCCCTATTGCACAAATATATTAAATAAAGTACATAAACCACAAATGTTCTTTTCTGCCTTCCTTATCATTGCAAGGAAACGCATTTAATATTCAATAGAGCCTAAACCGAGAATTACCTACGATATGCAACTAAACAAGAAACTCAACAGGTACGTTTATCAGTAAAAACTTATACAATTTATAAATTCCTGCATGGAAAAGTTGTTAACAAATAGTTCGATAAAAGTAGAGTAGGGTCATTTGGAAGACTTTTCAGGGTAAATTGACCGCCCGTGACAAATTATTATTATGAATATGGAATAAGCCGTGTATCTAATGGAATATGCCATCGGAAGCCACCCCTAATTGTATTAAGTTTTAAAATTGTTTGGTGGTCGTAACGCAGGTGGCGTTACCCATAGACCAGTATCCATATTTATTCCAAAAACTTACGACACTACCATGCTAACGAATTGTCGAAAACGCTTTTTCAACAGTTATATGATAAGAATAAATAGATGCACTAACAACGATTTCAGTAATTCTCATGTCAAAAATGTCTAACATTCATCTTCAATCACTCCAATTATTTATTTATTCTTTATTTATTTGTTTAATGTCAATTAATTGTTTTCCAAAAACTGAAGAAGAAGCTGCCAAAAATGTCTTTTTGTCATAAAATAAAAGCCTAAATAAAGTATTGTTTAATTCCTAGGCCACATAAATCATCGACATTTCGGTATCCAAACTTTACTTAACTAATTTAACCTTAGGTAAATTAAAAAAAGAGCTTTACAGCATTGTCTTTAACTCTTGTATTTCTAACATCAGATACGACTAATTACCACACAAACATGAATATTATATTTTCCTTATAATTAAAAGTTTTGACCTACGTGCTATAAAGGCATTTTTTTAAGTTTTGATCCTGTAAGTCAATTTGAAAACGTACTTAAAGTCTGCATACATGATCATTTGACATTCAAAATTTGCCTCGAATTCGAAATTTGCAATTTAAAAATCGAAATTAAATTTAGTTGATAATAATTAATCGAACCATGTTTTAGATATCACAGCTATATCCTGTACCCTTGCTTCAAAATGTATTTTATTATGTTATTAAATCAGAAAAGTATTTAGAAAAACAAATATACTTGTTATTGCATGTTAATTGTTATTGATACTACGATTTAAGAAACGCTTGTACTGACGTACAAAAACTGACGGACGAAATATCTGTATAGCGTATACCAACCACGAGAGGACAAAAGCCAAATAAACAACAATTGATATCAAATTGACGAGATATCATGCGTCGAGAGCTTGAATAATCTATGATATTCATTATAGGATTGCAAAAAAAATACTGTAGAACTGTTATCGGAATTTTGGAAGTAACATTGAATATAAGTAAACTGTGTATACAAATGAATAGTTTTGTATTATAAATAAGTATATACTAATCAAGAACTTTTAGTAGTGTGCAATAAAACGGACCTCTTATCAAATTGCATGGAATATGTCTAATAAATGATGGAATAAATCTAAGACTTGCTTATTTTTTTATTTTTTCTCTGATTGAAATGGACAATAGTTTTGAAATGGCGTGAGGGAGAATTAAACTTTTAAGTAATTACAATCATATATGTATTATTATGAAGTATGTATTTACTACGTATAAAGAACAATTAACCCAACTCAATCAAATACTGAAGATTTTAACAATTCAAATATAAAAATAATGTACATCGAAAGCAAATCGAATCAACACAGCGTTCAGCACTAATTTTGTAACTCTACTTAGCGAATAGTAATCGTCATATAACAATAAATTTGTTCATGTGTGAGTGCTTATTATTATTTCTCATTTTATCAATAAAAAAATACAAAAGTAATTCCGACCTTGTGTTGAATTGCTGCTGTACAGTGAGGCAATAAATACGCGTACAAAGTGACCTTCGCGGAATATGCCGGTGACCTTTAACTATAGCAGAAAGAAGCTTTTACAAGCCTAGATAGGACGCATAGTCATAATATAGATTTGATTAATATTATAATCGAGATATAAATTATAATACATCGAAATCTACAAACATGTACCTATTTACAACAAGGTACTTAGTAACTTTAAATTGAATATGATTTTGTATAAAAAAGATTCAAAAGTGTTGGATAAACTACTACAACTACTGCGTACCTACTTGAATAAAGTACATTTTGAAATGTTTAATGTAAGGTTTTATAGAATATTAACCTTTGTTGTTTATTGTCCAACTGTTTTGACAGTATTTTGTTTATTTAAAATTTTATTCCATACCAAAGGTTTGTTTTAGGTTCTTGTGTTCATAACAAAAGCATTTATCAATGTTATATAGTTATAATATTAAATAATTACGGATATTATGTAAAAATTAATCATGTACTGACATAAATATTGTTTTATGTTAATTATTTTTTTCTCTTTTTTAGTATTAATTTAATTATAATATTGTTTGACAAAAACGATTAAAAGTATACGGCGAACTGAACATAACCTCTGGAATTCCAGAGACACAGTGAGCAATAAAATTGAGATTCAACAGTTGTTCGGAGGTCAGCTTTAGGTACGACAGAATTAAAGATAAGAAAGTGTAAAATCGCAAGGCGGGGCCCAGCGCCGTTGCACGAATCTTAGTTCGACCAAGTAGGCCTGGCGACATACATTCTTTGAAAACAACGCTACTTCCGACCAAAACCTGTACATTTTATTTTTACCCAACTGTGAAAGTAGAGAATAAATCATAATATAAATTGCGTTACGCCAATGGAATTTAAAGGAAATATTGCGCTTTCAAAATATGTATATTACAATATCGTATTTGCAACGTCTTTAAATAAATTTAAAACGATCTTACTGTTTAGGGTTAAAGAAAGTAAGCTCAAAGCAATTCATAAATACAGTTCATACAGTACAGCGACTAAATTTTTATTAATATTTATTACTAGCAAACATAAAACGGTCGGTACGTTACAAGGCAACAAGTATATAAAAGAAATAAACCCTGCAATAAATAATTTTCATCAGAAAAAAATATCCGAAACTGTCACCGTCTACCTGCGGCGTATTATAGATCTGAAAGCCGTTGTCCTCGTCGCTTGCTTTATATTTAATACAAAATATTGGTTTAATAAAATTACTTCATTCTCGTATATATAGAAAATAACTGTTCTATTAAAATAATATCTTTAGAAGAGTTTTGGTCTCAAATACTTTCTAATATTGTTACATTTTCAACAGAGATACCTCACACTATCTAGATAAATAAGGTACGCGCTACTTAAAAAATATTTTTAAATATTTGCTTCCTTCGTCTATATTTTTTCGAGAAGATTATTAATAGTTTTAGTATGAACTATTTTGTTTAGTTGTTTTAGTAAATTGTATAAATTCCCTTTTATATCCACATTACGTAAAGCGGCGCAAGCGCAGTAGGACCTGTACGAGTTGTCTGGCATTTTGCAAACCTGTTTGATTTAACCATGTATTTTAGACGCAAGCTAGAGAACACAGGTGTTTTAAAGTTACAATATTAAATTTATCACAACTGCATTGAGCATATATACATATAACGGTTCATCTTAATATGCTTATTCTATTTTTAATCTTTCTGTAGCTAGACAATCTCTTAAAATAGAGTTTATAGCCAGGTACATCTAATGAACATTACATATTAAAATTCTAATGCAAAGAAAGTATAGGGTTGTAAAAATAGAACTAAGTAATAGAGAGGGATTACTTGAGAGACTGACATCTGTTCACAAGGGACAACCAGGTGCCAAGGGGACAGAGGGTGCGACGACCCCGGACCCTATCGTGTGATGGTTGTATTACTCCCCCAAACTAATCTTTACCGTCTCGCCAAGTAGTACGACTTGAATTGAAAGCATTTCAACAAAATCTTACTTCAATTAAAGAGCGTGTTATATTGTAAATTGTAATACACGAACATGGCGAGAAAAATATTAAATGGATTAAGTAATTTTATATTTTGTTTAACCAAAATAGTTGCACTCGAATAATAAAATGTAGAAGATACTTTTAAATCAATTAGATAAATTTGAAGTAAGTACAGTACATATAAACTTAAGAATTAATTTTTATTTTTAAAATTTTCCAACATTTTGCACCTTAGTTGCTAAGATACGATACAAATTATAATCCTACGATAAGATAAATGACAGACCAAGATTGCCCTTGTTAAATGAATTACGTGTGATCATAACTTCAACATCAGTGCTTTACAAATTTTTACATTTATAAAATAATAAATCTGTATGTGTTTTCTTAATATAACCTTTTTTTTAGATATCAATTTATATAACTATTACTAAAATGAAACTGTAGAAACTACTAGAAAATACAAGAACCCAAGAAAATTTAAGTTATATTTAGTTAATATTATAACAGTTACGTTGATCATTTGATAATAGAAAATTCGAGCAAAATAGTAATTAACAAACAATAGCTATAAACGTACAGGTTTCATTCAAATATTACGTCCATTGGAATGGGGACAACACACACAAAATATGATGTATGTAATTTTAACAAAGCGTTTGTGTTAAATGACCTCTAAGTTTTCCCTAGAGTCGTTGCTGTATGATAATAACTTTCATTGTTTATGAATGTAGTGGACACTAAAACTTTATTGCATGACTGCCTTAACAAAAGTGATTCACATCTTTCAATGGACATAATGCCCAGGAAAAAAGACCAGGTGGCACGTTCACAAAACGGTCACACAAAAAAACGTCAGTCAAATATAACCTTTCGATAATAAACGATAATAAACCTAAAAGGTATGTGTGAAAGTGGTTAAAATTGCATGGCAATATAGCTGGAAGGAACCCGTAACCTACACGCAGAGAATAAATCCCTTAAACACGTGCATACGGGGAATCAGTCAGGTGGGCAAGCCACTTTCAAGACTTGTGTTACTAAATAAATTGTTTAGGTTGGCAACTTGGCGGATTTCCTTTTTTTTATAATTTCATATGTCGTTACATCTGCTCGGCCAGGTATATTTTATTCGAGATACAATATTTTCGTAACTAAAATTAAGATTACCTAAGTTTTGTAGTTCGTTATACATACCTTTGCTTTACTTGTTGTGAAATCTTAATTAAAATACTTAACATATGCATTCAAATACAATTTAAATTTTGTACAACATCGCACTGTCGACACCCAATTTTATCAAAGTGCATGTCCATATGAATTCAATGCTATTCTCGATATTTCAACATAAAATCGATTTGAGTGTGTGATCAAGTGAAGACTGGTCGACTGACAAATTAAAAGCAATAATGATTGATGAATGATTAATCCTAAATAACATTAAATTAACCGACTCCTTTGGAAGCAAATGACGTTATTAATGCTTTTATGTCAAATAGGTGAAATACAGAAACTCGGGAAGTCCGTACAATGTCAACACAATGTAAATCATAAAGTTACAAGTCATGGTTTTTTTTTTGTGGAGGCAATAAAAACAAAGAAAATCTGAATTGAATCGGATTTGACTTTTGATAAAAAAAAATAGATGTTGTATAACAATCGTAAATGACCACCACAATGGCTGGGCATAAGAAAATCTAAACAATGTTCTAAATGTATACTGTGGCACGAGTGATTTAACGACGTCTTTATGTGGTCTGTATGGTGATCTTGTGCTATTAATATTATTCAAAATTTAATGCATTACTTTGAGGTCTTATAACGCATGTGTCAAATATCAAGAACTGAAAAAAATATTACGATAAAAGAAATAACTACTTTATTACATACTCATTCCAAATTATGGCCTCATCGATTAAAACTTAATGAGATATTATGTATGGACTATGTAATACGTTGACATTGAGTAGATTTTTCGACATGTCTCTCATAACACCGGAAAACAAAGTTGACACTTGTGCGATAATTTTTTAGAAGTTAATTAGAGGACGTTAATTGACATAAAACCAATTGTAGCTTTGTAGATTAACTAATATAGTATTTCTAATAAAAGAAAGACGAATAGTCTCATTATAATATACTAAATATAATAGAAACGATTATTAAAATAATAAGAATTTTAATAAATTAGAAGGCTTTGATCAGTTTGGATAAAAATATTATTAATTTACGTCTTAATTTTGATACCTTCTCAGCCGTAAAATGTCAAGAAATATTATTACATCAAAAAGCGCGAAATGTAATGGCAATAACTTGGAATATGATTCGAGAAATCGTTAACGAAAGGAAACAAAATTAATCGTTAATTTGCTTAATCAGCGTGAATTATTATTAACAACAGAAACAGTACAGAGTTTTGTATTTTGAGTTTTGATAGTTTCAAATAACACATTTTTGCTATCGTTAAAGTTTTCTGGTCAATATATAATTGAAATACCATAATTCTATTCATACTTGATATTTCCTTAGACGCTTAATTTTTTTCAATTAGTAAAATTTATCGCTTATCATTTCATTTTAAATTCTAAACAATTGTTTAATATTATATAAATTTAATTAATTTGAGAAACTTATACTGAATTCATATATTATGTATATACAGATGATGATCAAATAATTTAAATAAAAAGAAACTGATACATCGAGAGATATCGGAAAGCAGAAGACTGATGGTCTTGAATGTAGCATCATAATTACTTCTTTATATACGTAAACACGAATGAAAATCACCTCAAGTCACTAAATTTCTACCAAAATTAAATATAACTATTGTTACTATCAGTGAATTATTAAGGAATTACATTGTATATTGAAATTAAATTAATTATATCACCTATATAAATGATGTAGTGCTTCTTGTATTGTACTGATAAGGTCATCAGTTTAAGTAAAATTAAGACATTATATCGATGAGTACATAAAGACAATACTATTTCTTATTAACATATTAGATGTCAACCATACTAACTACATTAATTACGACTTTGTATTTAAGTTAACTACCAATTACAAATACGTGTCTCCACCCGTATTAAGGGGAATCACCACGAGTAATTACTCCCCAAGAAAGTTGGCATAATTAATAAAATATTGGACATCATAGATTATAAGCTACGCCGAATGTATACGGTTTTACGATTTACGATAATATAGGAAACGAAACTCGTTGAAACTACATTTTTTATCTATAAAAAATTAAATTACTTAAATTGCTAATTTTATTTAAAGTTTAAATTAAATTTTAATAAGAATTCTAAAAAAAGAATTCTAATACTACTGTTATATATGACCTTAACAGAAATTATGTATTAATAATAGACCCTCTTGGATATTTATAATTCGTAAATATTTAATTAAAAGGACTTTTCATTAAATATAATACCAATATATTAAAGAAAAAAACACAAAATCAAGGTTACTTGAAAACAATTTGACATTTTGATTATTGAATGTTAAAATCAAGATATTAGCTTTCAGCGAACAGCGTTCGATTCCGAAATATTTTTGATTAATTATTGAGTTCATCGTTTTCTTGAGTAGAGTTCAACACATCGCGGGGATTGCAATTGTAATAATATATATACATAATCTGAATATAATAAATACAATAACTTTATGAGTAAAACAAAATGTATATAATACGTATATGTATTTGAACATTTTGATAAATTTGAGAAACTCTTCGGTACAAAAAATGTATTAACATTTTTTTGTTGTTTTGTAAATCCTGTATCGAAATATAGACTACAGTATAATAAATTCAAACCAATATTCAAAAACAATATTACCATTAGCACCGCTGAGCTGATGACGGATACAATAGATTTTAAGTTTGGTATCACTTGCTTAACAATTAACAATCAATCTGTCAACATTTCTGTTTAAAAAGAAAATAAGTAAAAATAAATTTACCAATATAGCTAAAAAATTAGACAATGGAACGAAATTTCCTAATATGAAATTATTCTTGCTAATGGACTAAAATCGAGACCGGTTTCGAATTGAGAGGAATGGGATGATGATGTTAATTAATTTTTTCGTAAACTTCCAAAGCATATACTTTCACCTGGGCGTCCCATCATTGTCATTGCGCCCGAATCGCTTACCTAATGTACCTGGCTTTGCGAAACTATCCACTCGACACGCGCCAAATATTTGCTTAAAGAAATATTTGTTTTTAATACTTCTTAATTTTTATTTAGATTAGAGGCAAATCATTTTAAGATCCAAAAATGAATCGCGAGGGAAAACTTCGATTATAAGTAATATTGTACATTCTTATAGATCGGTTTAGAATTAAAGATAAACGGAATCTCTAAAATGCAATCCCATCAGTTCCAAATTTATTTCGGACAGTAGACTAGCATGTCACTAGCTAAGATAATTTTAATGATAAAACTTGGTACATTATCACTGCACTGAAATAAATAATTACATTACTTTATTATTTTGATTTATTGTAACTTTAATTTTTTTTTTTATAAAATTAAAATTGGTAACATTCAGTTGTTTTATATTTCTTTTTCATGATTAAAGAAATTTGAATTATATTTTTCAAACTTATGTTTTACAAAATTAAAATATTAAATATTTTATTTTTTCTTTTAAAAAATACCAGTAATAATTATTTTTGCTATATTAATTATATTAGCTTTAAACTGCTCTAACAGACATAATAGAATTTGTTCCATATCAATACAATCAACGATCATTATGGATTAATATACCCATTCCTTTTCTAATTTTAATAATAAATTTAAACATTATGTATTTATATTCTGGGTATAATTTCAAATAATATGAAAATATTATAGAACATAAAAAACAAATAGAAGTTATTTTTAATTGTTTACTTAGAAGATTGTTTTCTGATTTTGCCACTGTACAACAAAATGAAAATGATTTAGGATAATCTTTTTTTGAAATCTGTCATAAACATTCTGGTATGTCTTAATATACTTAATAAATATATTTTATTAGCATTAAGTCAGTGGAAGATTTGTATTTAGTATCTGGTATTTGGCACAGGATAGATTAATAATCTGATTGTATATAATTTTCTACATCTATGTATGACATCAATGGTCAATTCCTAATGTTATTACTTTGCAGTTGCTGACTTGCAAATTCATAACATGAGTAATATATATCATGCAATTGCTGAGGTTAATAGCGTGTTATGTCACATGTGTTACTGATCTAATAGAAGTCATTTTTCTGCTAACGTCATTAAATGTCATTCAATAAACTTAGAACATTTATGACACATAATTTAAATTGGTAAATTTCTTTTATTGTTTTTGTAATCTGTGATAAGTACTTGTTATCTAGTTACAAGTTGATGTATTTTATATTTCGGCTGCGCTTTGGGCAATCACAAAGTGCCTTAGCTACTCAGAATCTTTGACCGATTCTTTTTGATTTATAGATATTCATTTAAACTGGATATTATTTTTTATTCATTTTAATGCTTGATAAGGAAATGTTGTGTTGAGTTATGAATACTTAATAAACATAATATAGTTTATTAAAGTCTCAACACCCAGCAAAACCCTATATGAAATTTTCATTTAATAAATTTTGCTGCATTTCTTTATGTCAAATATCTAATCATTTTAAATTGACTGACTCTATTTATAAATGTTAACATTTGGATGTCCTTTTCCTTACTCTATATTTACTTACTAATTAATGATGCAATCATATCAAAAGGAATATATTATTATTTGATTAATAAAAATTGAATATCTTATTATACATATTAAAATAAAAAATATGTTCGCCTTATTTTATTCATAAGACAAAATGTTAACTTGATATATTTTCCATCATATAAACAGGTATAGTAAAATTATAAAAACTATAGTTTTTACTGTTATATGAAATCTTTTTATAATCTCTACCTTAATTTGAAAATAATTCTACTTTTTTATCTTATTTTACACAGTATATTGGACATTTTTGGTTTCATATGTGTAAAATGATCAAAACATAAGTAATAAACTTCCTGTTATAACTCAACTTTTATTAAATTTGTCACAGAGAGCTGATAAAGGACAGTGCTCTTAAAATGTTTCACCGCTCTTGAAATATCTAAAAATATTTTATAGAAAACTACATATATTAAAATAAAGAGCTGGAAAATGATTATATTAACAATTAAACAGAAAAGTCCTTTACGACATAATTATTTTCAATAACTATTGTAAAATGTGTTGAAAACTTAATTATTTATTACATATTTCCTTGCAAATTTGATAATTAAATAATATGATTTGAAATTTATATATAGGGGAGAATACATGAAACAATAAATTATGTAACATCCTTATAACATATGTCTGCAGTTACAACTATAGAACTAAATTTCTCTACTTTATTGGTTATATAATGTAATGTACAATATTTTATTATACCTAATACTTAATAGGCTATCCACTGCATTAAAAGAGCAATTTTAATTGTTAAATATTCTTTTATTTTCTAAAGTCCTATATATTGTATTAAAGTAGATTTATATAGTAAACAAATATCTCCAACAGATAAGCTTGCCTTTTGATGTAAATCTATAATTTCTACTTGTTATGTTAAATAAATGATATATACTTTATCAACATATAGCACCATCTAGAGTGCCTTTCTAGAACTGATAACTGTGAATGTTTCCACACAATATTTTTCATGTAATAAGACAAATATATTATTGGCTTACTGCAAGAACTCATTTTCACTGCTGTGGCACTCCATGATAATGTTACTTTTTTTAAAAATGATATACCGACTTTAGAAATAAATGTGTTTATGATATTAATCACACTGAGACAATTTTAAAGGTACATTATATATATAACATATATATGAGAAATATATATTTAAAAAAAAAACATTGAAATTTTTTCGTTTGAGAATATAATTTTCAATATATATATATATATCATAAAATCAAAAAATATATTATATACTTATATTTTACAAATTAAAAAAAAATGGATTTTTGATTCCATATACACATTAAGTGTGTAAGTAAAGGGAATCAAATTTTTTTTTTTTTAAATTTGACCAGACACTTATTTCATGTTTAAATTAGAGTAATAGAGTAATCTTAACTTTCGAAAAATATTGGTTTTCCTGTCAAAAGAGATATAAGTAATTATTTTTCCAGAAAACAGATTTTCAATAGAATTAGTTTTTTAGAGTATTACAAAAACTTCCAGAAGTTATAAACAAGTTTCAATAACAAGTAAAGAGTATTTGAAAACTGACTCAATAAATGTTGCTTTTGTTACATCACTTCCATTAAAATGTACAAGAACTATATTATATCTTATTTCTATAGCGAACTATGAGAAATTTTTGATAAACGATTTTGTATTACTAACATACTTAAACTTTAAACGATTTGTTTTTGTAAAGAAAGAGACGATAATATTCTTACAACTTTATCAAAGAGTAACTTTAGCTGCATCGGACATCTCTAAATATCATCAGATTCCGTGACAATAAGACAAGAATACTCTAATTATAGCCATATGATATGTAAATCTGTGAAAATAACAGAGCAAAATTTCTACATGTTGACGTGGCGTGACATCGTAAAGAACATATCTGTTATACGACAACTCATATAGATTAACACTGGAGTAATCCTTTAGGTACAAAATATAAAAAGGTTTAGCGAAAACAATGCAAATTTGCAGTTTTAGTTTGATTACTTGTAATATAAGTATGGCGCCTCTGACATTGTTGGCCTGTTTTGGTGTTAACAATATGGCGTAGGTACTTACCCTATTATTTCTAATGAAGTCTTCTATAGCTTTCAATGCTGAATCCGTTAATTTCACAAACACTAGTTCCTTGTTTTCTTTATAACTAGACTCCGATGATAACGCATACTGAACACCTGCTGGCAAGGCCGCCATTTCTTATTCACTATTCGCACTGTGGACCAGCTGACTCCTTTGCTAGCCGTCACGATTCATATCATTCACACATTTCTTAACGTAATCACAGATTCACAACCTATTTAAAATTATAATTACAATAACAAAAGGGTTTTTAGATGTCCAAATTAAGAAATTTTTGTAACCCCATCGACTCGGCCTTTGTTGGCAGCGCTCTTCAGTCTGCAAGGCCGCACTGACTGTCATGCGCAATGGCGCTTTTGACAGGAAACGCGAGCATTCACTGCAACAGTAGCGCCAATTTTTAAATAACATTTTGAACTATACAAAAGTTAAAAACTTTTACAATATTGTAATTAAATATTACAAAATATTAGTTTATGACTTGTTTATACAGTATTTTATTTTGGATTAATTTTAAACTAATATAAAGAAAACCATTACAAGTATATAAAAAAATCTTCAATGGAAACTTGGTATAAAAAATCCATTATATTTCTAGATTAAAATATTTTCATTTAAAATAATAGTATTAAAATACTTCATTCCTGTATGCTGTGTTAATAGATTTTTGATAAAAATATAACCAACATAATTGTTGGTACTGGCAATAATATATTTCTTAAAAGTAGACTTTGCAAGTGTGATTCTTTTCTTATAAATCTCATACATACTAATAGTTTTTTATTTATGCAACATATATATATATATAAAATCATTTATCGTTAAGTGAGTTATATTATTTCTTCTCTTATATTTTTGCCCAAACTACTTGTATTAAAATATTATCAACTTCTTATTTTTAATTTTTAATGATTTGAAGTGTAAATTAATGTTAAAATATATATTTTTCTTTATTTTTATTATTCTATTTCATATGAATACAAATTAATAACAGTGATTTATAATTGTATTTTAGGGGATTAAATCAAAATTGAAATTTGTCAAGTAACAAATTTAAAGGGGTAAAATGGAAAATCTGTCAGAAAAATAAAACCACTCATCTATAAACAGTTATTTTTTACTTATTTTGTTATATTACTACAAAGTTAAAGAGCTTGCAAACGGAAAAAATTATGCTTTTTTCACCCAAGAATAAATACTTTCACTTTTTGTATTCTTCAGAAGTTATTGGTGGTGCGCTGGCTTTCATCATTGTCAGGAAATATTAGGAGATTATGATGAATGAGTCAGCAAAGCTTCCCACCACTGGACTCATACTTTGTCATCACCTCTTCCAGAGGAATCATCGTAAGAGTAGGAAGTTTGACGGGGGTTAGATTAATTTTTAATAATATGGATTAAATTTATTTATCTCATTTTTCATATTCATTCATACTGAAGGTTATGAATGAATATCTAAAATGACTTTGGTTTTGAAATGTAGATAAACAAATTAACAGTTTTAATTTGAATGCATTTCTACAAAGCATTTTCTTTTTTCTTTTCAGAAAAACAGGCAAACGTATTAAATAAGTATACGTATACGAATTATATTGTACCATCAATATTGTTCTCTAAAACCGAATAAAATCTATGAATTGTAAAAAATGTTATTTTAAATATTTATCGCGTGAATCTCGAACATTTTATGCATTTACTATAAATTAATATTAAACTGAACCTAACTGAGCTTTCGATCAACAATGTATAAACTATTTTTGTTTAGTGGCAAGTCTGAATAAAATGGTTGTCGCCACATTTACACTGTCAATGTCATTATCATCTGTGTAGTATTAACTTTCCAACTTCTGACAAATGTACAGGAATGTATTAGGTTAGATTTTGAATTATTTCGTCAGCAAGCATATGTTTCTCGGAGAAATAGAAGGGAATAGAGTGTAATACACAACTGAAGGGTAATAATATGTTTAAGATAAAGTTATATCAAATACTAATCAAGTAGTGCTTTTAGTAATTATAATTTTGAACAAAATCTTACTATTTTATAAACTTTTCAGGTTCAGTACTATCTAACAATGGAAAATTGGGAAGAGAAGAAGCATCTCATAACTCGTAACTTACAAGAGGTATTAGGCGATGAAAAACTTACTGAAATATTAAAACAGCGCGACCTAAAAATTTATTGGGGCACTGCTACTACCGGTCGTCCTCATGTAGCCTATTTTGTGCCTATGTCCAAGATAGCCGATTTCCTAAAAGCAGGATGTGAGGTTACTATTTTATTTGCAGACTTGCATGCCTACTTGGATAACATGAAGGCACCCTGGGATTTACTTGCCTTAAGAACTGAATACTATGAGGCAGCTATCAAAGCTATCTTAACTTCTATTGGAGTTCCATTGGAAAAGTTAAAATTTGTAAGAGGTACAGAATACCAACTGAGTAAAGAATATACTCTAGATGTCTACCGTATGTCATCTGTCATAACTGAGCATGATGCTAAGAAAGCTGGTGCTGAAGTAGTGAAACAAGTAGAACACCCGTTGTTGAGTGGATTGTTGTATCCCGGCCTGCAAGCTTTGGATGAGGAATACTTAAAAGTTGATGCCCAATTTGGTGGTGTTGACCAGAGAAAAATATTTGTTTTGGCTGAGAAATATTTGCCTCAGTTAGGCTATGCTAAAAGAGTACATTTCATGAATCCTATGGTTCCAGGGTTAACTGGGGGAAAAATGTCAGCTTCCGAGGAAGACAGCAAAATTGATTTATTAGACAACCCAGCTAATGTTAAGAAAAAGCTTAAAAAAGCTTTCTGTGAACCTGGCAACATTACTGACAATGGAGTGTTGTCATTCACTAAGCATGTTATTTTTCCTTTAATGAAAAGTGATGAGAAATTTATAATTAAAAGGGCAGAAGAACATGGAGGCAACGCTGAATATTCTAACTTTGATGATTTAGAATCAGCTTTTGCAAAACAGGAAATTCATCCAGGCGACTTGAAAGCATCTGTAGAACTAGTAATCAATAAGCTTTTGGCTCCTATTCAAGAAATTTTTAAAGATCCCAAACTCCAAGAATTAGCCAAGAAAGCCTATCCACCCCCATCAAAAAGTAAAGCTAATGTAAGTGCAGCATCTGATGAAATAACACCAAGCAGATTAGATATCAGAGTAGGTAAAATCGTTGAAGTAACACAACATCCAGATGCCGATGCATTGTATGTAGAGAAAATTGATGTAGGTGAAAATGAACCTAGAACTGTTGTTTCTGGGCTTGTTAACTATGTACCTATAGAAGAAATGCAGAATAGGGATGTTGTAGTTCTGTGCAATTTAAAACCAGCTAAAATGCGAGGAGTTGAGTCTAAAGGAATGGTTCTCTGCTCATCTGTAGATGAACCCAAACAAGTAGAACCACTGCTCCCTCCAAAGGATAGCAACCCTGGGGATAGGATTGTGATTGAAGGTTATGAGACCGGTGAACCAGATGAGGTATTGAATCCGAAAAAGAAAGTTTGGGAGAAATTACAGGTTGACTTAAAGACAAATGATGATTTGGTAGCAGTGTGGCAAGGAAACAAGTTAATAAGTAAAGTGAATGGCAATCTAGTAACAACTAGCTCTATGAAAAATGCACCCATTAAGTAAATACTTTTAAGCTAAAATGACATTTCTTTGATATTTATTTTTCATATATCTGGATTATTTTTGCATTTGTAATTATAATCTTATATTTTTCATTAAATTTTATTTATCATTAGACTTTTTTTATATGTGACTAAATTCCTTAAATGAAAGGCTTTACATAACCATCAATAATTTGCCATATTGTATTATGTAAACTTTTTTATGCATCACTTCATAGTTATAACTATGTTTGTGGAAATTGTTAGACCATACAACTAGATTAATTGATGCAATTACAATGTAAAATCAGCATGCTTGCATAAAGTATATTATTTGATTAACATTGCCAATTATATTATATATATTTTATAATGTTTATTATTTTTTGTATTAAAAAAGAAACAATTACAATGTATGGTGTTCACTATATCCGGCTCTTCTACTGACTCATTCTGTTATACAATGTATGATACCCATGACCATAAATTCCATGGTCTGTATAGAGATGTAAAGTTAGAGGCATTTATTTATTTTTATGTACCTACTTTGTGACTTCTATTTTACATTTATTTTTAATAGTTATATTTATTTAAGTTTACTTTGATTTTTCTTATTAACATTAAACTTTTTTTTATATTTTAATGGTAAAAGGTAAACATTAAAATATTAATTGCTTAAAAGTAGTTTTTGTTCAAATACTTTAAGTTTATTTCTGTATAATTGTATATAATGTCAAATGAGCATAGGAATGTTGTTTGCTGAACTTAATAATAATTATTTTCTTTGATTGAGAGTGAACAAAATAGAGTTTAATTATAGAGTATGTCAGTACCTAAAGAACAATTTTATACTTTCTACTAGGAATTAATAAATACTAAGCCCATGTTTTGCGCGATAAAGCGTAATGTTAATTTTTTGTTTAGAATACTTATTTTATTTAATAAGTTTGAAAATTTGGGACACTATAACAATATAGTAAAAACAAAGTCGCTTCACGCGGTCTGTCTGGCTCTAGGTATGTTTAAATTTTAAAACTACGTAACGGATTCTGATGAAGTTCTTTTTTTAAATATAGAGTTATTAAGGAGGTAAGTTTGTATGTGTAAAAAATGCACAATATTAGAGAGAAACACTGATATTTTTTTATATTTGTAATATGGTGTTAATAAACACATTTTTTGCATTTGCATTGCAGACCCTGGCTGAACATAATATACTACAGTATGGTACATCTTTAAAAAAAAATTGCGATGCTTAGGGATAACCCGCAATAACTATTCTTTATCGTTTACTTTTTACTAGAAATAATGGCTTATTTACGAAGCGTTTTTAAGCAATACAGCACTAAATGCTTATCACTTAAGCACTTTAAATTGTACCTTTAGTACTGATCAATATGGCCCTTTACAGCATATGATTTAAATAAATATTTTCAAAGACATCCCAGACCATGGTTGTTTTTTCTTCAAATTATTCAGAAAAAAAAACTAAATATTTTTACACGAATTACGAAATGTGTGACGGTGCATATTAAAGAAGCTTCGCTGATTTATGCTCAAGTTGCCACCCCTTCTTTGAAGTGTAGGGGGAGGCACTATCATACAGAAACTGTGGTCGGGGTAGACAATAATTCCAAATGCAGGAACAGATTTTTGGACAAAATAACAAAGAACTCACATCCAAATATTGACTGCATATTTGTTTAGTTCTCAAAACCTTCACTTACATTAACCTGATAATTGCCTAGCACGTATTGTAGCGGCTATATAAAGCTGTAGATCCTGTAAACTTTAAATTCCGGGTCGGGTTACAAAAAATGCCGTCGGATTTTTCTGTGGATATCTTCACAGTTGTATTCTGAAGTCTAGAATAGGCAGGAAATTCTCATGTCACAGAAAGTACATAAAGCTTTGGTTCAGCAGTTACTCTTCGATCGTGACATACTTTGCCTTTGGATGATGAGAGTGGAGAAATAAAGTTTCCACTTGTGTTTACATACAAATTTGGGCATTATAATGTCCTGCGTTTATTCTCTCTTAACAGTGGCTGCCGTTGTGGCAATCGATCCAGAGGCACATTAGCATTAACCCAATTCATAATGATACTAGGCTACTACTCCAGTGAGCCACAAATATAATATACATTTTAATATGTGTATAATTCGTCGCGTACTCAGCGGTGAAGGAAAGTATCATGTGTGTTTCAACGAAATTTTGTGACGTTTGTAACCAACCCCGCTATGAAGCCACCAGTGGAGTTAGCTCAAAACCTTAAAGAAGAGCGGAGGCCTTATCCTAGTAGGTACTAGAATATTTACAGACTGACCTTATTACTATCAGCCTGTCCCGCTGGACGCAAAAGGTTTAATATACCAATAATTGTACCAATTGGGCGAAAACTATGACTAACGAGTTAAACTTAAAATTGTAGTTTTGACAAACTAATTTATCTGGTTGAAATCATTATTTAAATACTGAATAACACATAAACATTAATTACTATATGGGCGCTATAAGGTACCGTTATTAGAAATTCAAGAATAACCATGTTTGACTCTTATAAGATAACATCCATTTCTGATTATTTAAACTATATTTATACTAATCAACTGTGCTATGAACATAAAACCGAAAGAGCTCAGAGCTTAAAACACGACAAATCTTACCGAAGATACCTGGTTCAAATGCCAGCAGGCACAACCGAGATCGCAAAGGCTTTACTTGCATTTATATTATACATATATAAAAAAGCGTGGAATTAATACTCGTGGACTTCCAGTCAGGATAAATTACATACATATATAATTGTAATTAACTAATATGACTGTATTTTTAAATGGTCAAAAAGAGTACCTACTGAGTTTCTTCTCAGTATAAACTACTTTCCGATAGGTGGTAGATTCAAAGTGCTTGTAAAAGCCTTCTTGAATAATATATTTTGAGTGATTTTGATTTTATATTCTTGCTCAGCGGTACTTCACCTGAGCAAGAACATCGTCAAGAACATTTTTCATGTGTTAGATAAAATTCTGCCAAATCTATCAGAACGGCTCGCCGCGGCGTGGTGGGATACGCTGTACACCTGCTCTGCCTAATTCTGCTTACTTTTTTTTATAATATTTATTTTTTATAATATAATCTTTTTGTTATTGTTTTATGACACCTGACACGCGTGTAGCCTATTCCACTGAAGGTAGGAAAAAAGTTTTACTCATTAACCTAATATTTACGTATTTTGTACAGTTCTCTAATATGTACACTACTAAGAGTTTATCATTAATTTACTTTTATTTGTAATACAATAATATACACTTAACCACTTATTTCCACTTCATTTTGACTTCCAATACTCCGATAACAGTTTCGTCAACGTTCAAAACGCCATTTTTCACAAATCCATTGTGAATATCATAGATTAATCAAGCTCTCGATCAATGATATCAATTTGCTGTCAAATGTTGTTTATTTGGTTTTTTTCCTATTATGGTTGGAATGGAGTGTTGGTACGTGTTGATTATCTGTAAAGGAAACTAAATTAGATTTATTAATATATTTCAATTTTAAATTATATATTGATATATTTTTTTTGCTTTTTGGTAGTTCTTTATTAAAAACACTTTATTCGACTCTGACGGTACCCAAGGACAACCGACTTCAGACAAAACACTGTATCAAAACCAATTAATATCCACTAAAAAGTAAAAAAAAATAATTATATATTCAAAATATTTTTGGAGTTCTCCTAAGTAAAATGAAATGAAAAATATTGGAGTACCTACTTAAAAGTCGATTTACGTTTATATAATGTGATACAATTACTGTTGTTGTTAAAAACAAACAGACGAATTTATAACCTCTTCCTTTTCGAAATCGGTTAAAAATATACAAATAGCGTGCGTGCGTTTATGTCTATGTGTATATTAATGGGCCGATTAGATAGAGTTCAGCGTTTTGAATTAAAATGATGTAAATTAGCAATTTACCTTTCTACATTAAGAAGTATTCATATTATTGTTTTAACTAACATGACTTTGTGTTTTAAACGTTGAAGAAGAGCAACCGCTGAGTTAATTCTCGATTCTTCTCAGTAGAATCTACATTCCGATGTAAGTGCCTGTAAAAACTTTCTTGAAAAAGTACATTTTGATTTTAGATCTTGACACGACCGCACAGTCGCGCCGTTTACGTTGACCGTTCTCATGTCCAGGAGTTTATATTATAGTATATATTTACGTAGATACGTATGTATGAATGACTATTAAAAATGTGAAATGAAAAGAAATTAAATTTATGAGACTGGAACGTGCATAATTAACAATATTACGTCTGAACCTCAATCATAGCATTACATCCTAATTGCGTTAAACAAACTTATAGAGTGTGTAATTTAAATTTCGCATATAACAAATAATAATCTGTTTAATAATTTAATTAGAAGAGGTATCTAAAATGCATACTTACACAACATTAAAGAGTCGTTTCTAGGTAGAGATTAGTGCATTGTGTAGGCTCGTAATGCCGGTAGTCTGCCTGCACAAATTATAGGATAGTTGTAGTATGCAGTGCGGTGTTTGGTGTCTGAAGAGTAAGCAGGGGAGTCAACGGGGATGCAAGGGGTGCACCTCACCGACACGGGGTGGTAGTTAGGCTTTCATTACATAGCGGTTTTTTTTTCAAACTTTATATTTGGGTTCTCTCATACCTGCATCAAAACTTGCCGAACATGATGAATGTATATAATTGATTTTGTACTTTCTTTCAATTATTTTAAAGTTTAAATTTGTTTGCATTTTGTTTTTGGAAAACGTGGGATTTGTTTAAGGGTTCCGTAAGTCTTAGTGAGATTAAATGTAATGAGTAAATAAAATTATATTTATTCAACATTATGTGTGCACTTAAAATATACTTAATTTAAAAGGTGCATGCGTAATGAATTAAATAACATTACTAGATTTCCGTCTCGGCATCATACGTGTATACTTCATGTAAAGGTTCGAAATTCTGTTTTACATGTAACCTATATTATAATATTATAAATGTGAAAGTAACTCTGTCTCTCTGTCGCTCTTTCACGACCAAACCGCTGAACCGAATTTCATGAAATTTCGTATAAAGCAAACATAAACTCTAAGAACTTACATAGGCTACACTTTTTGCCTAACACATGACAACTAACATCGTAAATCGCGAGTGAAGCCGTGGGCGACTACTTGAAAATAATAATTATACTTATATGTTCCAATTTCTCTACCTACTAGACTTAATAGTTTTAACTGTACGTTCATAGTTATAACAAGTAATTTTATACGTATTTTTATAACACTATAACCTGCCATGTCTTATAGGTTGTGATAAGTGATGTCCCTAGTGTTGATCAAAGCGTAAGAAACAAACATAGAAATAATAAAAGCTACCAAAACTTGTGAATAGGCTAATAAATATTAATATTAAGGGTAACATAATCAATATTAGTTAGTTTCAAAAAATACTACGGTATATTTTACTCATAAGAGTCACCGCTCAGATTATTATTTTTAATATAATATGCAGTTGTAGATTGTGACGTTGCTAAGTAGCCCGCAACAGGAGACAACGTGTTTCATAATAGAAGCGCCGCCGACAGTCCCTATGGGAATGAATAACATTAACCCATAAACCGCTTGAAAGAGTTTACTATATACATAAGTAGTTGAGCTAAAGCGCAACAGAGTTAGTGTATAGCTACATCAAATGCACGGATAAAATTAGATATTCAATAACGGAAAGGGGGGTCGGAGGTCCGCCATTTTGGAACTTCGCTCGGGCGAGGGATACAGGCGAGGGGGACTGCGCATGCGTAAACTAAGCACCCGCACCCTGTCTGTAGGGCCGGGACCTTACCAAATGTGATGTCAAAAAACAAGTTATTCTCTCCCCTCATTCCACTAACCCAGTACGTCTTAATAAATGCGATTAATGATTAACGCCCTGATTTCTGTGAGTCACCAGTGATGTGTTGTATCAACGATCTCAGCGCAACTATCTACAGGCAGTGCAGTTTCAACCAGACGTTTATCTTGTGAACAATGACAATGAGTGGGTGATCTTCAAATGATTTATTGCGATAACCGCTGCTGTTGACGATGGTTTAACGAATTAATTTTGTACTTTTAGTTTATCTGAACTGATATGTTAATTGCGATTAATGTTCGTGAAGTTTAAGTGAATTGCTTTGTGGTGGTGAAACATAAGCGGGTGACCAAAATATAATGGGATGACAGGAAATACGGATTCATGGAAAAGGTTTGGCGTCGAGTCGGGCTCCATTCCTCCCGAAAGAAAAGGGATGGAAGTGGAACTAGTAGGGAAGTGACGTCATCGGCTCCGCCAGAGGCTGAGTACCAAAATATCCACACATTACGAACAGCTGATTTGATAAGACAGAGGCAAGGGGAAGAAAAGTCGACGCTTCGTTCGTCTTACATCATACGGAACGGTGATAATTTCATCTTGGTTGAGAGACGACGACGTAGACGACGCAGAAGTGGTACTAGGGCATCATCAGGTGGCAGGCACCACACTCCACCTGTGGAGGAAAACACTCGCACGGAACAGAAGCGTCGACCTCCAGCCAAATTGAAGATATTCGGCATCCAGTGGCCGTTGCATTCGAGTGATTCTAGGCAAGTACTATATAAGTATTTCAAGTATTTACCAGTACATGAATGGTTCGCAGTTTTGTTAGCCATATGTACGGTAGATTGCACGACATGATTACCACTCGACTTATGTAAACTTACAATCCCGTTCGATGAACGCAGTCATTCGAATTGATTGCAGATCATTGATTCGATAATGAGGATTCATTTGTTAATTAACAAGCCTTTTAGGTTAAAGTCGAGTAAGCAAATAAATGGATTAATGTAATCACTAATGTATGATAAATTATTCGTTAATCATTACGAAATCACCGACACTGGCTGTTTTCAATGAAAATAATCTTATTTTCTTTCTTGTTCTCATAATTATTTAGATTTGTTAATGATGTATTTCTATGTCAATTGTCATTATTAACAATACTTTATTGCTATTGAGAATACTAATTAATAAAATATTGACAGTCATTTAAATAATTGTTTTTCTATAATATCAAACGATTAAAATAAAGAAAATATGGCTTGTAAATATTGCGAATATGCATAATTGCATACTTTTTTGCAAAACCTTTTTTTTTACTTTTTTATAAGCCAATTATTACAAAAATTTAATATTTATTTAAGTTTGGATCACACTATATAATAAACTAAAAGAGTTACTAAATATCCTAAATATGAAGTACAAACAAAAATAAGCATACGAAATCGAGCAAATATATTAAATTATTAATCGACAGAATGTAGCCATGATATTAATAAATATGGAGGGTTAAATACTAACTAGATTTAATTTGAACTTAGTTGGCTTCTTGATAATAAAACTGCTGATAGGATTTTATAATGTTTAAGAGAAAATCTATACGACTAAGGTAAAAAGCCGGTAGACACATCTATTTTTTTTATAATTTTGTAATTTTTTTTTATTAATTAAAACTTATTTTCAAATGCTATACGAAATATGTTTATTGAACTACAGATCGAAGAAGATTTTAATTTTTAAATTTAGATAACATAATTTAACAATAGATGCCCTCTGTCTTTTTATTTTAATCGATATAGTTTACTTTAAAATAGGTACGATATTATATGGGGTATTTAAAATGGACATTTAATTAATTTATTTTTAAAAATATATATTTTGTTAAATTAGTCATTTTACATTAGTTCTAGTAATTAATATGAACGATTGAATATATAAACTAACCGTTTATCTTTAATAATTAAATCTCTGCTTTTAATAATATCACTTAAGATGAAATAAATTCCAAATTAATTTAAACTCAAATTAACATTTTTTATAAATTAATTGCCGTATAATAAGCATAATATATTAGTGTTTTTTTTAAATATATTGTTATAGTTGATAAAATGATAACTTCATAAGTTACCGTATAGTGCGATGAACCCGAATCAACCTTTCAATAATTTCTGTGACAATTGCTATAAATAGAATCAACTGATTCTATTTCATAAAGTAGTCCGCTAACTAGTTAAGATATTCGGATTTGATAAATATTTTAGACTCATTATTCATACTTCTATATCTTCTATAATAAGGTATAATACTAGAAGAGTAATTACATTTGTTTGTAAGAAATCGATAGACTCTAAAACATGGAGCCGATTTTATTAATATTTCCTTCATTAGAAAGCAACTTTACTGAAATTATTACGACTTATTTTTTTTTAGTATTAATAAAACATGCCTGAAATATGGTAATTTGTCAAGCCAGAATTAAAGCGCTAACGAACTATTTTAATCACGCGCTAATAATATAATAATTATAAAGACAGACTAGTTTACTACTACTGAGTAATTTTAGTGGCTTATAATAATTGTTTATAACAAAAAGTAGAATGGCTTTTCAACACAAATTAAAGCCATGCAGGCGAAGCCGCGTTTTCAGTTAGTTTTGTGTATAAAACGTTGTATATTAGTTTTCTTTAATAATAGAGCACGAATTTTAGAAGAATGGAATTTTTTTTGAGTATTTTTAACCGAACCTAAACCTATAAATACATGGTCATGACGCGGTTTTTCCGATAAGTCACCGACAACTTTATAGCTGAGTATTTGTAGTATCAAATTGTCCAAACGTAAAAATATATTGAGGTCCTATTTGATGAAATACGTTCCTCTATTGCTCTATCTCTATTTCTTTAGAGTAGAATTGTTAATTTTAAACATGATAATAAGCCTTTTATCTTGGCTATTAAGTTAAACAGCATGAAATATGTATTACAGTTATTAAATTTACCTACCATGTTTTTTATTTTTGTTTGGTGGCGCTCGATATTTCGACATTATCTACGAAAGTCTTGTTCACGAGACTTAAAATCTTACATGCAATATATACTATGAAAATAGCATAATTTTAATAATTTTGCTAACATTTCCAGACATACCTCAATAACCCGTCGTTTCTGCCGTGGGCGCCGTTCGCGGGAGGACAACGAGCTCTACCGCTCTAACAGCTTCAAATTCGAGAGGTTCGCGCGCGAACAGCCAGCTGATGAATTCAGCACTGGATCACAGGTTAGTACAGTGATTGCATTATATTTATTTTACGAATGAATAATGTAGAGGGTAGTAGGTATATAAGATAGTCAATCATACGAAGCGTGACTAGCTCGATGGTTTACAGGCTGCCTAGCGATGTAAAAAGTCGCTGGAATGATCCTAAGCCAGCGATAAGCTTCATTAATATGTGTAATTTCTATTATTCTTAAAAAAAAAACGGGCAAAACCTTTGAAATATATTCTACAAGACTTATTATCGACATAGGTGTGCAGAATGTTACATAACTCTACTGCACACCTGCTCTACTGCATATTCTGTTGTTATTAACGAATGTCTAAAAAGTTATCCGTTTGTTCATTTACGCTTTGACAATAGGAATATTTTGTATCGCAATTACACTAAAAATAGTGCCCTTACTGCCAGTATCCATAAGCATGATTAAAAACAGGTTATACATATACAGTGTTATACAGAACCTTTTGACCATTGTTTGATAAATACTTTTTAATTTATTTAAAAACTTATAACGTAGATAGTTAGAGCTGTTTCGTCTAATCTCATAAAATATTTTTTATTTCATATAAACTGATAAGACGTACTTTCAATCCGCGTTTGTTATCACCGGTATGGTGAAAATAATCTGTATTGATACAGATTCTTCTGACCCTACCGGCTGCTGTAACTAAGTTATAAATATATTTTAATATTCGCTGTCTTTATTATCAGGCCAGTGATTTAAATTAAAGCTCAGAGCTCGGAGGTCGAGATTGGGCCATTAAATGAATTTCTTGTACCTCTGCGTAGGTACTTGTACGAGAGTAATTGTAATCACTGAACACTATAAATTGAAGATTTTTCGAAATCCCCCCTGGAATTGGGTAAAAGTCTTTTTTGATCTGTTTAACATAACGAAAATCGCTTATTTGGAATCCAGTTGGTGATGGGAATGCTTAAAGAACGTGTTCATAAATCTTTATCTCAAGTATTATATAAGATGACCCAGTGGTTATAACGAGTGCATCTTAACCGATGATTGCGAGTTCAAACCTAGGCAAGCACCACTATATATGTATGTGCTTAATTTGTGTTTATAATTCATTTCGTGCTCGGCGGTGAAGGAAAACATCGTGAGGAATCGTCTAATTTCATCGAAATTCTGCCACATGTGCATTCCACGAGCCCGCATTAGACGCTGTTCCAATGCGGGGGTTGGTGGAATGCACAATGATGGTGGAATATGTTCCAAACCCTCTCCTTAATGGAAGAGGAGGCCTTATTCCAGCAGCGAGAAATTGATAGGCTGTTACTTTGCTTTTTCTTTAAGTATTATTACCTCGAAGCGTGAAAAAAGTAGCTTCAAAGTAGGATCAAGCTTCCTTCCCACTAAATTTAAAAAGCCCTAGTATAGCCGGGGAAGCGTAACCGTCCGAAAGAATTACTTTCGCGTTTATAATATCTAGTAATATATACCTATATTATCTGTACTAATATTATTTAATGGTATATTTCAGAAGTATTTTTTTAAATTGAGATCCTAAGGAACTCTTTTAGATTTACGAAGTGTTGTCGTCTTCTAAGGATGCGTTCACCGTGAAAGCGTTACCCACTTATCTAGATGAGTCATCTCGCCTACAAAGGGCTCGTTTCATGGTCTGCTTGCGTTGAGATTTCCGTAAGTCACTTTTTAAAGTACGCTACAAGTTGTGTGTAAATTGAAAATATAATATGTTTTTCTTTTTTTTATGCGGGGTCTTATATTTATATTTACTTTTTTAATGTTTCCAATGAAAAATCGTGAAAGGGCTAAATTTAATTAATTTATAATATATCTTTCTGGGCTCGCCTTATGATGCTCTAAGGAAAAATTGAAGTGTCTCTAAGCTTAACTAAAAGAAAGTAAAACAATTTATTAATAGATTAACCACATAGTTCATTCATTCATTCAAATACTATATTTATTTATATTATAGGGTATTAAGGGCATTATTTTGTATGCAGAAAGTAATCATAAGCTATCTCTAAAGCTCAATTCTATTTTTTTTTTCACTCATTTACAGGTAAATTATTTTTGAGTGCTAAAGGGTTAAAATGTATTTATAATATATCATTTTGTTTATTAATACTACACTCGTGCGAAGTTAGTGCGGGTCGCTACTTATTAAAGTAACAGTAGGCTAGGTTTTAAAAATACTGTAAAAATAAGTATTTGTTTTATCATATTTGATTCTAATTTTAATAAACATACTATCTAAACGAATGTCCTCAGTTACTTTGTCACGGCTGCCAGTGGCGACCGAAATCGTTGAAACTGGTCATGACGCAGGCTGGAACTCAAAGAAAGGACATACGCGGAGGATATTTTAACTTTTAGGTTTTTAAATAAACGTTATAAAAATGCAAATTGCTGTTGACAATTTGAAAATAAACTAATTTTATCATTCATCATATATTTATGATATAGAATCAAATCGTTTAACTGTCAAACAAAAGTCTTTACTTTTTTTTTATGGTATAGGTTGGCGGACGAGCATATGGGCCACCTGATGGTAAGTGGTCACCATCACCCATAGAAAATGATGCTGTAAGAAATATTAACTATTCCTTACATCGTCAATGTGCCACCAACCTTGGGAACTAAGATGTTTCGTCCCTTGTGCCTGTAGTTACACTGGCTCACTCACCCTTCAAACCGGAACACTACAATACTGAGTACTGTTATTTGGCGGTAGAATAACTGATGGTGGTATCTACCCAGGCGGGCTTGCACAAAGCCCTACCAACAAGTGGTATGTTTTAATTTTATGTTTGGACAAAATAATACTTTTTGCTTATTTGTGTGAAAGATATAATAAAAAATCCCACGTCCTATATCGTTGACCATTTCGTTTATATTGTTACTAGCGCCATCTATTGTCACCTGTCTGACTTAACGTATTCTATCAGGGTCCTATCGTCTAGTCATATTGTGAAGCGACCTGTGAAATAACACACGTGTACGGCCATAGATGGCGTTGTTACCATATGTTTACTGCATTTCAGAGTTTTGTCAGAGGGCGCTTTTTGTATGCATTTTCGTATCATTCCCGTGGAATTTAATTGTAATCTTAATTTATCATAATTTTAACTTCTATCTTGGATAATTTTATATTTTCTGAAGGCATATTTTTAAGTCCGTAAGAGTAAATTTTGTCAAACTAACGAATTATGTGGACTATTACAATGAAGTTAAAAGTTTATTCAAAGTTCAAATATAATTCTTTAATTATATTCTCTTTTTTATAATATAGGCAAATTCACCATCTGGTGGTACATGCACCACCAACCTTAGGATATAAATATTACCCTTAGGCCTGTAGATACACAGGGTCACTTAACTTTCATATTGGAACACAACTATACCCAAATATTACTGTATGGAGGAAGAATATTTGATGAGCGGGTGGTATCTACACAGACAGGCTTGGAAAACTTTTCTTTCAATTATTTGTTCTTTCCCTTCTTTACTTCAATTTTATAATTAATTTTATTATAAAGTAATAATATTTACAATCCATTTTCTATTAACTTTAAAAACATTTAATAATATTTACAATTATAAAGTATCGCATATATTTGGTGAGTCACGATATTATATGGACCTATATTTATGTCGGCTTATAAATTACCTACACATGTTGCGTTGAGGGAGTGGACATTAATATCATTAGTCCGATCAATTATATTCACTTAATACACGGAGACATATGTACGTTTAAATGGTAAACACAAAAACATTATAGAATTTATGAATAAGAATTATTTTATTAAAACTTGACAATTTATTTTAATTCATAAAGATTATAGATCCGATACGATACAGTCGAACAGAAAATGTGTTACGATAATTCGATAAAGTTGGGGTTTCAAATTCGGATAAAAACCACTAAGTTCTATAAATTCTCTATATGTAGTAATTTTTATTATTATATTTTTTATATTGTATATAGATCGACAGGCAAATGGGTCACCTGATGTTAAGTGGTCAACATCACCATGAATGACAAGCGCTGTACAAATTATTAAATATTACTAATTATTACTATACTA
This sequence comes from Vanessa cardui, assembly GCF_905220365.1. Lineage (NCBI taxonomy): Eukaryota > Metazoa > Arthropoda > Insecta > Lepidoptera > Nymphalidae > Vanessa > Vanessa cardui. The sequence goes on from NC_061135.1 coordinate 8,389,424, forward strand.
CTTAATATTCCAAATTTAGTAGCTAAGATATATCCCTTGTCCCTTTAGATACACAGATTCGCTTACCAATTAAACCAAAATGAAAATCAAAATATACTTTGTTGAAGTAGGCTCTTACAAGCACCTTTGAATCGTCATTTTACAATACTATATTTGGTGAAGTTACCATCGGGATATAGATTCTACCGAGAAGAATCAGCAAGAAACTCAGTAGTTACTCTTTTCAAATATTTAAAATACTAAGGTCGTTAGTTAAATACATTTATCTCTCTCTCTCCTGGATCGGTGTCATGTGTGTGTGGTAACTACCCAGGTGAGCCCTACCATCAAGTAAATTATTATTAAAAGAAGAAATATTCAATACTTTAAATCATGAAATCTAGTAGGTATGTGTAGTATTTTCAACCAACTTCAAAAAGGAGGAGGTTATCAATTCGTCTGTATTTTTTTTTATTTTTTATCACAACCTTTTTAGTGATAGCCGTTTTTATTTATACTTCTTTGAATAAATCATATGGTATATTTAATTACCTTTCCTCTCGTATTGATTTATTTTGCTTGGTATCTTAAGGTAGAACTTTTATACTTGTTATTTTTTAAATAAATTTCTTATAAACACGATATCTGAAACTAAAAGTCATCAATAACATTGACTATCTAATATCCTCGACAGCCCTCACACCCTATATAAATCACGTTACTCCCAGCGATTGCGATTGCCTCATCAACATACTAATGCGATGTACCAGATGTTCCCTGTCTAATGAAATCGGCTAGACTGATGTATTTACCATTTTCATACTTTCATTTTGATTCTGAATAGGGATATGAAAAAAAAGTAAAAATTTGTTTACGAATTATGAGATTTACCATTCTGAGTCCTTTATATATCATGCTAGTTGCTCGTCCTGACTTCACTTGGCTGCGTTACAGATTCTGACATAGATGTTATTTGCGAAACTTTAACCGTTTACAAACAACATTTATCATTGTTATTCCTCCTATATGGGCTTATTAACAATGGAATATATTTTTCAAATCGAACTAGTAGTTCCTGAGAATAGCGCGTACAACCAAACAGATCAACCAACAAACTCTTCATCGTTATAGCATTAGTATATATTACACGAACATGAATTACAAAACCTTTGACACTCGTCACGTCAATAGCCTGAATTTAAAGCGGGTAAAACTGCGGTGCGAAGCTATTTATATCATACTAGTACTTGCCTGCGGCTTCGCTCGTGTTTTACAGTGTTGGTTGTCATGTGTTGTGGATAAGTTGAGTTGTTTCGTTAGACTGTACAAAAAACGCCTCCTCAATTTTTAGTGTAGATAAATGTGTACATATTTGTAAAATTATTTTGGTTTAGTGATTGCTTTCGGTGTTTTGTTTATTATTTGTGTTCTTTTGTCATTGAAATACGAATTTTTGTATCCAAATATGTTTAAAACTATATATGTTATAATCGACATAAACGATTATCGCTTTCCCAATACGGAGTGGTCCTAGACGGCGTTATCCATAATAATTATAAGTTTTTTTTTATGGTATAGGTTGACGGACGAGCATATGGGCCACCTGATGGTAAGTGGTCACCATTACCCATAGACAATGACGCTGTAAGAAATATTAACTATTCCTTAAATCGTCAATGCGCCACCAACCTTCGGAACTAAGATATTAGGTCCCTTGTTGCTGTAGTTACACTGGCTCACTCGCCCTTCAAACCGGAACACAACAAAACTGAGTACTGTTGTTTGGCGGTCGAATAACTGATGAGTGGGTGGTACCTACTCAAACGGGTTTGCACTAAAGCCCTACCACCAAGTAATAATAAAGTTAATTTTACTGCTCCAAGTAATTCTTCTCGGCTGAAGATGTAAACTTCTCCTGTAGTGATGGATCATGGCTTAAGCTCCTTATTAGCGTTATAACTAACGACTTTAAAAAAATAGTGTCATAAAATTGTAATAAAATGCAAAACCTTATTGATTGATAACAAATAAAATATAAAACCTGATGAAATATAATACCTGATGGTATGTGTTCACCACAGTCCACTGACATCGGCAAGAATAAGATATTTTTATAAGGGACCCTACATTGTCAATGTGGCTTGGTAACTGGCTAAATCCCGGTTTTAAACCGGAACACAACAATACTAAGTCTTGCTGTTTGATTAAATATATTATGTTAGGTATAGAGAATATTATTTTTCAGCAGGAGGCAATTTTATATTTTGATTGAAAAAAAGGGTTTCCTTAATGTTATACAATCTGAGTTTCTTTTTTTTTACCCCTTGTAAATTGTTTTATTGATTGGTTCAAGATACTGGCGTCAGATGCGACTGAGTAGTACTCTACTCGTATATTTTTAAAACATTCATTTAAAGTTTGCTAGACTGTGATAACCGTTTTTAAAACGACTTTTATAAAATAACTGCAAAACTTTAGATTCCAGCTTCTAGCCAAAATATTTAGTAAATAGACAACAAGTTTTTCAAGTTCATTCATTATTTTGAAAAATTAAAATAATAGCCTGTATAATGTTCCACTGTTGGGTTTGGAATATATATTGTTAATTTTTATCCACTGAAGTTTCATTATGGCGTTTTCCTTCACAGGCGACCATTATATTTATAAACCCATATTTAGTAAATAAATTTTAGGACTTCACTTTCATTGATGATTCGGTAAGAAATAATTTCAAAATCTAACAATTTTGGCAACTGACTTTACGATGATGCGCTATTTTGATACTTGAATCCTATAAATTTTATAATTATTAAAGTCGATGTCGCATAACACATTCTGTAATATTCTTTTACTGTCTCTACTGGTTTGGGTGTTCACGCTTTGTTAAGCGTACAATTGTTGTTGTTGGGTGTTTAAGATGCACGTCTTCTAATCATTAGCCCATAATGGCACTTGCTTAAATATAAATTTAATTGACTTTTAATTTGTATGAATGTGTTCTATATCAATACAATATTCATTTAAATGTAAATAGATTAAAAGATAGAGCAGATTGAATACTACATGAACCTGTAAATAGCCCAGTGTTGGGTTATGGCTCATTTTAAGCCATGTTTTGGGACATGCGTTGTGCTAATGCAAGTTGGTTGGATACAAGTAAGCACCGCTTTTTCTCTTTTCTAAATTGTAATTAAATTCACGCTCGCGACGAAAATAGCCCATCCTTTATTCATATAAAAGACAAGGCAATGTGTAAATTATTTTCACTGCAGCTAAATCATTGTTCATAAAATTAATTCAGTGATTTTAATCAATTAAATTTTAATAAATCGAACATAAATATTAAAGCTATGCATAAATACATAAGTAACGGGAGGCGATCGTCTTGGGTATTTTCATTATAAGAATACATTGTTTTCAGACATTATCCATACTTCCATACTAATATTATAACATTAGTATGGAAGTATGTGAAATGTGAAAGTAAATCTGTCTGTCTGCCTCGCTTACACGCCTAAACTACTCGACTGATTTAGATTAAATTTGGTACACAAATAGTCTAGAGCCTAAGAAAGGACATAGGCTATTTTTCAATTGGAAAGAAGTGTTGTAAACAAAAAGGTCTTACATCTAAGTAATATTTGTGAATATATTCATATTTTCTACGCGATCCAAGCAGCGGGAAACAGCTAGTAGGAATATATATATTCCAATGAAATTGAGAGTCAATTAATCATCAAAATCAATTCAAAAATAAAAGAGTTCTACAAATAAAAATATGTTAATATCATAAGCAAACAAAATTACGATCCTCCTCCTGTTTTGACATGGGTTCAAGCTTTACATTTATTTGTATTAACCACGCGGGGTAAGATATCTTCGAGACATTTTTTCGCCTTTATCGATAATCTTAATTATGAATTATTATACTAAATTATTTAAAGGCGCTAATAATTTAAGTATATTAAGCACCAACATTTATTTTGAAACTTTGTATTAGGTTCTCTATCTGAACCATCCTTTAAAGATTGGCGGACGAGCATATGTGCCACCTGATGGTAATTGGTCACCATCACCCATAGACAATGACGCTGTAAGAATATTGAATGTTTTTAATATATTTATTATTTATCCTGATGCCATTTATTAACCAAATAATATTCTCGAACAGGCATATTCCAATATGCTTCAAACAATGGAACCAAACAATTGAACCAAGAATGGTAGAGTAACGAAATTTTATAAATATTTTTTGTACATATTGTGTCACCGTCAGGAACGTACAGGCCCGTTCTGGTAGGTACCGCCCATTCATTTATTTTAGCGCCAAGCAGGAAACAACTGGAATGGTGAGTGACCCAATGTAATTACGACCACAAGGGATATAACATTACGTGGTCGGCGATTATTTGAGCCTGTAAGATATCATTTGTATTTTTTAAAGAACCAAATACAATAAGAATATCACATCGAGTAATAACTGTCTTTCTATATACAATTATATAAAAATCTATATACATAAAATAACATGTCGTGACTCATTCAGAGTCATTATCGTAAATTATAAAAATTAGGGCCATGAAATTTGGTGAGTATGATCGTTTTATTAAGTAGATATCCTCTAAAGAAGGAATTTTGGAAATTCTATCCCGAAAGGGGGGTGAAATAACGGTTGAAATTTGTATAGAAATGCGTCTTATTTTAAGATTTAAAATATGAAATTAAATTTACAAGTAAAGTTAATTTGTAATTCAACTGTCACGCGAGCAAAGCTGTAGGTAACTGTTAGTTATATAATAAAATAAAAGTAACATGGTTCACTTGCATTTAGTTTTAATATTTATATGACTTTATTAACTAATGTTTTAAAAAAAGGATAGGTACCTTAAAAATATAGGTATATTAAATGATAAAAACATTATAAAATAATTTTCCAATGTAATATATTCAAATTCAGAAATACTTAACCAAACTTACCTTTTGAAAAGAAAATCGTCAGACATTTTGGTTATTCAGTACAAAGCGAAATTTACCACTTTCGTTATGAGAAAACTCGGAACACTTGTGTCTACGACCGCTGCTTACTATTTGTTAAAAACATTTTTTCGAAGAGACAAAGCAAGAAAAAGTATACGCAGTGGCATTCAGCAATATAAAAAACGCTGGCTGCCGGTTCTTTATGTTAAGCTTATTATAAACTTTTGAAAACTACAATGTTTTGTGCGTTTCGTCTCTTTTAATTTTATGTCTGGTCTGCTCATTTTTCTGGACACGGGTCTTGCACTATAATATAAAACAATCACGGCATAGCGTTTCAAAATGTATACAGGTTCTTGTTAAACTTAAGACCCTCATATTTATGTGAATTGCATATTGGTGCGATTTGACTAAAATGGAGCTGTGTGTGTTTTTTTAATTAAATAACAACAACAACAGCCTGTAAATTCCCACTGCTGCGCTAAAGGCCTTCTCTCCCATTGAGGAGAAGGTTTGGAACATATTCCACCACGCTGTTCCAATACGGATTGGTGGAATACACATGTGGCAGAATTTCTATGAAATATGTCACATGCAGGTTTCCTCACGATGTTTTCCTTCACCGCTGAGCACGAGATGAATTATAAAGACAAATTAAGCACATGAATCAGCGGTGCTTGTCTGGGTTTGAACCCGCAATCGTCGGTTAAGATGCACGCGTTCTAACCACTGGGCCATCTCGACTCCATTTAAATAACTTAATGAGAATTATTTTCCACGATCTCAACGTTTTCAATATTACCTCTTTGATTTCAGGATTAAGACAAACTATCCGATGATTTGAAATTGGAATGATTTAATGTCCTTGTCATTTTTAATGACAGCGAAATGATATTTTGAATCATTTCAGCGCGTAGTTTTTAACTTTATTACGCCCATATTAAGCCTCGGCTATTCCCTTCGGTCATTCTGTAATCAAGTTCTGTTTCGGATAGCTGTAATTGAAAATGTCGAACGGTGCGATGTTCATTTTCCACTAATTAATCGCTGTGATGACATTCGTCCCCTGTCCCTAGGCAGCTCTACCTAGGTAAAATATTTGTTCATCGATATTTTGAAGGTTATTGAATACTAGCAGAGCTTGTTACTGCATACGTATGGATTTTGTCTAATCTTTGGTGAAATAGTGGTGCTTCGTCTAGGAGCTGGATTCCCAAGGAAAAGTTATCTTAGTGGTGAATTGCCAATATGCCGTATTTCTAGTAAATCTATTTAAGTAGTTTTAAGCAAAAAAATGGTTGGTTATGACCACTTAACGTCTCGTAGTCACATGTTGTTTAAATAAAAAAAAACTATACTAAAATATACAAGCTTCGTTACAGTTTTTATTTGAAGTAAATATAAGAATGAATGAAATAATTATTTTATTTCGTTTTAAGCTTATGTTGTTTTCTATTTTTGTGTATTTTTATTATAATTATATAAATGTTACCTAGTGTAATATTTTTGGCGATTCAATAAGAAAGATTACATTTATTTTGTAAGAGTTGTCAAATGTCCCGCTGGTGTCCCCTAAATCTTTCTTTTTGTAATCGTTAAATAGTACGTACCACGAAGATAAATATTTTTATAAAAAAAGATAAAATTTATAAAATGAATACGTTACTTATCCTTATAATTGATATTGTATGATAAATTAATTTAGGTATCATTCATTTTTTACATACAATTCGCTCAGTTACTTTAAATATAGCTAGACATTATGTATTCAACATACAATATACAAATCTTTCATGCAAAGTTTTCGCGTGTTAAAGTTACAGCAGCTTGTGCCGGGACGATAATATTAAAGCCTACATACCAAACTTTGAATATATCCCATAGATAAATACAAAACTACCTATGTCGTAACATCGTATTAAATTTAGTACATGAAGGTACAAGTATGGAAAAATTCAGCTCGATCTAATTGGTAGAGTTTAAAATTCAGTAACTAAATTAATACAGGTACTTAAAAGCATGTTAAAAATTTGTAAGTTCATGTACGTGCTGAATCTACAAAGTTTCATTATTATAAATATTTATTTAGTACTTACACAACCAACCCGCATTGGAACAGCGCGGTGGAATATGTTCCAAGCCCTCTCCTTCATGGAAGAGGAGGCCTTATCTCAGCAGTGGGAAATTTACAGGCTGTTACTTTACTACTTTACTTACTTTTACTTACACAACATAAACATATATATTGAAGTACAGTGAGATTAATGCTAAAATTATTTTGTACCAATCAACCATAGCAAGAGTAAAGCTTTATATTTGCAAAAGAGGCAAAAAATATTTAGATTCCCATAACTCACTATAAGCCTAAAGTCAACTGACTACTTGGAAAGTAAATACGACATAAAAATATTTTTTGATGCATTATAAAGAATATTTTATATCTATACATATTGGAGTGTATGATGGTAATAATAAAATAAGCGCTCTTTTTAAAATACATATGTATGGTAGGTACCTACATATACCAAAACAACAAATTTTGAATATTTGTCTGTCTGTTCCGTCTAATGTCTAGAATGGCTGGACCTATTTTGACGGGACTTTCACTGGCAGATAACCGTTTTCATAATGAGTAATTCAGACTACTTTTATTTTAGAATGATAAATTAAATAATAATAAGCTCAAAATTAATGAAAGCCGATATCTGGTATTATATGAAACTACTTTATGGTCAGCCTTTACACGGGTACAAAAAGGGTAACAAATATGTAATATAAACTACTTTAAGATTGATTTGCAAAAATAAAACATAAGATTCTCATTTTTCGACCAGGAAAATTCAAATTTACGACTTTTTGCTACTTTAATATGAATGCATTATAGGTACATATATATTTTGAGTAGGAAGTACTTTGTATGACTATTACCAGTATGGAGTCCGGTCGGACAATTGTTGTGATTATTGATCAATAGTGATATTTTTTCTTGAGTCTGCAAATAATATTCAGTTCATTTGATATCTTGAAAGAGATTTAATGTTATTCCAAGAATGTAGCGAGGCTAATGGACCTTTAGAACATTACTTTTTATATTGTGAGGTAATACTTGGAATTATTTTGTTTACGCATAAAAATATAAAAACATCTTACATTTGCATGCACTGCATGCCTACTTATTTCAGTTTTTTTATGTTAGTATCAAATACGTAATGTGTGTTTTTTATAAATAAGGTCACTTACACCCTATGAGTGACCATGTAGAAGAACATATTTTTTAGACGTAATTTTTACCATTTAATGGTAGAGTTTTATCTCTTAACTTTCAAAGGACCCTTATTTCACAATTTACTCCATAAAATACATTAAGTAAAATCGATTTACAATCGATGAATATATCTAGTAATAAAAAGTTCAACACAACAAGCTCTTCGGATTTAAATCCAGGATCACGGAATCCTTATATCTAGTCACTAGACCATGATGTATTCGAACATTACAATATATTAAATAAGAATATTGAAAAACCGTTCACAATAGCACGAACGAATATTCCGTATATTCGTATATATCAACCGATAACAGGTAACAAATCTATTACCTGTCTATCGTATTTTCACTTTAAGGTGGATTCTTTTTCAAATTAAATTTGAAAATAGAACACCAAAAAATTACTAGTTCTGTAAAAACCGAAAAGGTAGAATAACCTCTTTCTTTAAAAATTCCGGCTAGTATTATTTTCAATTCATTAATGTTATTAAAACTTAAAATAATTTACCTATTGTTTAGTTACGTTAATTAAATATCTTTATATTATAAATCTGAAATTTGTATGGTTATAAATGATGATATATCTCTTGTGCTTTCCTATTAATAACTAAATCGATTTAATTAGTATTTTTCAACAGACAGTCCATTAGTTTGGAATATAAACGAAATTAAAACAAAGTCATAATTATATAAGATTTTTTTGCTAACTTTATTGTGTAATAACTTACGTCTTTCCGATTTATGTATAAATACAAAACAGAAGATTATGTTCCTACAAACTTTGTATGAAATACGTTTAATAAATGCTTGTAAATTGCTTTCTACGGTATTGGTAAAGTTTGGAACAAATAGTTTCACTAAATCTCGCTAAGATAAATGAAAATGGGGTGAATGTCACGGAATTTCGACCCGACTTTGCAGGCTTACATTTCTCGTGTCAACTTTTATACACCTATTGTAAACATTGTATTTATGTTTATATTTATTTACAAACAAGACAATTTTAGAACAAAATGACAGAATTTGTGTGTGTGTTTTTTCGAATGACGGTGAGTGATAAGCATCCTTCCCAGTATTGCTGTTAGACGATTTGTACAAATTCCTAACACCAAGAAAAGGTCAAATACTACTAATGACCAAAGCTAAAATTATATTAAGAGCAAACCTTATTAAGTAAGTAAAATGTATGATTGTGAAACTTTTGTAGCAAAAATAAAATCAAAACATTACAAAAAAAAATTGTTAAAATTTATTTTTGCTGACCGTACAATTTTATCAAAATCTGTAACTTACCATTGAATATATGAAATGAATGATCTTATGACCTTTCTCTTATTCCTACAGCTGGTAGTTAGCCTGTTGTTCTTTTTTTCTCACTGAAAAAATGCATTACGCCTTTCCGCCACATTAGTGGTGTGTAATGTGATATATCACCAGTACCTAGAAGACTACTCAAGTAGACCGTAATAACCACTAAAACACCAGCGGTAACATTCGGCGGACACGACGGGATCGCTTTCGCATGCTACCATAACACTGATAGTTAACCTTGCGGTAGCATCTTAGTTCCACCCATTCCAGACACTCAATTCCAACAGATATATGCATTACATTATCAATTTGGATCTGTATATATAAGTTTATCGTCAAGAAACAGCACTACCCTTTGTTCCCTGACAATCATAATCACATCATTAATAGCCTAAGTTTGATCATTTGAGCCATTATGAGCGTCTATACCGTATTTAATAAACATTCCATACCATTGAATAGCCTGTAATATACTGAAATAATTACGTTGGTAATTAATATAATATCGAACATAATAGGCAGGTAACACTATCTCGTCCTAATAGCTTGTTTGTGTCTTTTCATTAATTATCCGTGTTTATATTTCATAGTATCACATTTTGTGAAGAGTAGTTAGTTAGTAGTTTTTTTAATTTTTATTTTACTACAAAGACAAATTGTGAATAAATAAATTTGTGAGGTATTGTTATAGTAATGATGAAAAAGTAGAAATACATTTATAATAATAATATTTTTTCATTAATAAATCCATTATTATTATTTTATTGTTATTAATTATTTGGAAATATAATCTATAATAATGACGCGGAAGAATAACAATACTATAAGTGCGTATATGAGCAAGTATATTTAGTAAGCATACGCATGTTCTTCTAATGTTATCCTTGATTCGTTTCATCTTTCTGTGTTATGTGTTGTATTGTTATCTTATTAACCCATTAGTAGACCTTTTACTTCGCTATGTGAGAAATTATGTACACAAATATATTAATGTTTACATTTTTTTTTATGGTATACGTTGGCGGAGCATATGGGCCACCTGATGGTAAGTGGTCACCATCACCCATAGACAATGACGCTGTTAGAAATATTAACTATTCCTTACATCGTCAATGTGCCACCAACCTTGGTAACTAAGATATATGTCCCATGTGCCTGTAGTTACACTGGCTCACTCACCCTTCAAACCGAAACATAACAATACTGAGTACTGGTATTTGGCGGTAGAATAACTGATGAGTGGGTGGTACCTACCCAGACGGGCTTGCACAAAGCCCTACCACCAAGTAAATTACATATTTAATTCATATAAACTATTTTTTTTTTGGTACTCGATAATAATGCAATTTGAAATATTTCCGCACACTTAATCAAAACGTTATATTAAGAGAGTTTTACTTTTGTTTAAAAATGACCAAGGTCCAATGAAAAACTTTATTAACACTAAAGTATCGAATTTAGTTCGCTTGTAAATTACAGTCTGAAGTTTTATTTTAAGCCAGACAGAGAAATATGTAAGGGATCGGCCACAATCGTTCTGGGGTAAGAGAAATAAAAGAGCAAACCAAAAATCAGCCGGCTGCCGTGCATTGACTTTGATCTTGCCATCGGTTGCATTAAAATTTACATATTTTCCTTCGTATTTGTGTTTCCACTTTGATGTTGTTTTCAATGTGGTTTGTATTCAGCGGGATCGATCGGTTGCTGGAACTTGTTTATATCAAAGCGACAAAGTGTAACTTAGTTTGCGCTTATGTGTTTGTTTTGAAAGAATGCGAATATGAAAGGGATTCTGATTACATACGGTTACACTCGGAGTGACTTGAGAATGATTTAATTAGGTACATACATTTTTGAAATTCATACAAGTTATTTTCAAACCGGTTTTTAAATCTGTATCACAATTTCGATCTTGTTTGATATATCCAGACAAACAAGTATTTTATTTATATGTGTAGATGGGTTCATGATTAAAGGAAATCCTATACAAATGAAATGATGTTTGTACAAGCAAATTGTGTAGTCTAGCGTCGCGACGCAATCAGACCAGTGTATTGTGATTGTAACTATATAAAATTTATGAATAGGTATATCTTTATATCCAAATATCGAATAAAATTAATTTTCAGTTTGTGATAAAATCATATTTGTAAATAAATGAAATTTACTCGAAAGTATATTTTGAATGTATGTAAAAGTTTAATTTCTATACCTAAATTTATTTCAACAACTCGTTTTAGTTGCAATTTGTTTTGTATTAGTTCAGAAGTCAATAAGCATTCTATTTTATACGTCACTGAGTCTATGAATAAATCTTTTATCTATTTTGTAGCTATAGAAATATTTTATTTTATTCTTCGAATACTATACCTATACTCATACCTACTTGTTATACAAGCATGGGTTTCTGATTCAGATGTAATTTTATGCGTATTAAATAATATGTAATTATTGTTATTTCTTATACCTATAAAAAACTGTTTTTGTTTTTACTAAGTAGATACTAATAAGTAATTAACTGTCAATAACATATTTAACTATATCTTTATGGGAATGTCTCATTCAAGGAATTGGGCTTCAAATGATATTTCACTTTAGGCTCTTAGATATAGAGTCATTTTTCATTTGAATTTAACTTAATGAGACCTGTCAAAAGTTTTTGTGTGCGCCATTTTTGATGTAATCATTTATTCTTTTTTCTTTCTAAGGAGATGTTATTTAGACGTATTGCCTTTTGTTTTCTTATAACATTTGGCATATTCATTGTTGTTGGATTTTATTGGTAATTGAGTCTAATTATCTTTGTAATATAAATATATAAATAATATATATAAATAAATAATTATTGCTAGTGGCCAGTCCCACTTCACACGTATAAATAAATGTTTTCTAATTTTTTAGTATACAATATTATATAAGCAGAGATGATCCAGTAGTGAGAATACATAAACCATAACTAACCATAGTGGGTTCAAAAAGGCGCAAGTACCAATTAATTTTCATATGCGTAGTTTGTGTTTATAAATAATCGTGTGCCATGGAACAAAACGTTTTGAACATGTATGTGTGAAATATAAGTAATCCCTAATCCGCTTTAGAGCAGCACTCCATACTTCATCATAAATATAGACTAGAGGCCTTAGTCATATAATACTATTACTATTATTAAGCTAAAGAAGATATCCGTAATGCACTAATTGTAATATCAACTTATCGCACGCCTCACGTCTTTTATCGTTATTGCCGTTATTGCTGATTAAGGCACTTCAAGTTTCTTGCTAATATGTAATGGACGATTTTCACGCCTGGGTTCTGTAAATTTTACAATTATTTTTATTACTCTGAAGAGTTTAATATAACTTTTTCTTTTATCTAATAATTGTAAGATATGTTGCTTTAGCTCAGCCTATATACCTATTGGAACAACATTTATGTAATCATTGAATTCCTTTTCAATCGATTAAGCAGAGATTATATATGAGAAACTGAAATAAAAATTTAAAAAAATTAACTTGAATAGAAAAAGTAAAAAAGTTTAATACTTTTTAAAATTTTATTTTTCAAAGTACCTGAGATAAAATTATTTGAAGATATTTTAATTTGATTTCATACTAAAACATTTCTTGTATTATCAAAAGTATACGATTTTGTTCAGAGCACTATTTATCTACTTTCGATGAAATTGTACTACATACTATATAGCGTGTTAAACAAAAGTCATCACAAATGAATAAGAGCCTAATTAAAAGAAAGGTCTTTCTTTTTCACTTGTCACGCTTTCAATTATTAAGATAGCGAGATTTTATCGAGAAAGTCTCGCTGTAACATTTCTCACTCGAGTTCCGTTTCAATGAAATAACTTCGATAAAAATAGATGAAATCGAGTATTTGTCCATAAACAAGAACATCAACAATCAAATCAAATTAATTAATATTGTACCAACGTTTTTTTCATGCAAATACATAATCAAATCGAATCGTTTATTGAACGTAGTAAAAATACAAACAAGCTTTTTGAGCTATTTTATTAATAAAGCTCATTGTTTCCAGTTCTAATGGTTGAGTTGTGAACACAATATATTTATAAACATACAAAATCCATTCACACTTTGAAAAGCGTGTGGTATATTTAATAATAAGGATGACGTTAATGTGAAAAAATAATTGGATCGCGTTGACAATGATGGGTGTTTTAAAGATTTTATTTAAGTTCCGCTGGCTTTTCACAAAACCCCCATTTCCTCTGTGATGTCAGACAGCCTCATCCTGTCTACAGTCGATTTTTTGCAATATTTTGAATGACAATCTTAATGATTCAACTGTTTAAGCCTTTTAAACTGTTCAAAGTATATTAATAAAAACATAAATACTAAAAAAATACATTTATAAAGAAATATTAATTGAAAGTAACTTATATTAATTCTAAAAGCAGTCTTAACTTTATTTTTTATTTCTTATCTTAATAAATGCATGTTGGAAAATATTTACAATTGATTAAATGAATCACAGTGGATTTGTCATTTATAAGTAAGTTGGTGGTAAGTAGCTCTTCATTGACGGTCCAGCCCGTCCTAAAGGTGGTAAACCTTGTGTGTGAAAGGCTTTAATGTGCCGTTGAGGTTCGGCCATAGGTTGGATTTTTTGTCCCATGTTTTTATGACGCTGGAGCACTTTGTAATTTTTAATTAGCCCGTGTAACTCTTGTTGCTGTTGGTGATTCAAAACTCTATAATCGCTTTCCTGTTCTTGTCTATTATTCTCTCGTTCGATATTATTTTCTTTTAGGGGTATGTAATGTACGGACTCTTTCACGTTTGAATTTTGATTATAACTATTTGTTGATTTACTTTTGGGTTTTGTTTTAATCGATTCGAAATGATTTTTCATCGCGACATAATTGAGGACATCCGCCATATCAAAAGGCTTTGATTGCATCAGTTTAATTTCGTTTTGGGGTCTCTCTTGGAATGTAATGTACTTCGGAGTTTTGTCAGGTTTTATTTCCGTAGTCACATTTGCTTGTTGGTTTTTAATATCATTATTCTGTTTTGGTTTTTTTTCGTTATTATTAGATTTAAACAATGTTCTTAAAAATATATTATTCTTAATAATTTCTTCCATTGGAGGTTCTGTAGTTGTAGTATCGTATTTAAAATACTCGTTATCCTTTGTGTATACAATCGGCTTAAAGCTATCCTTCTCATGATTTAAATCGGGCTGATTAATATTATTATAAGTATGAGTGAACGGATTTACAGATGAAGATTCTTGTTGAATATTATCCGCCGAAAAGTATTGATTGTTTACAACATCCAGCTTATACGCAGTATTTATATTTTCAGTTGCATTTTCACTAATTGCATTTATTTGTGTTGGTTCATGTTTTGTAACTTCTATGTTATATGATTGTGTTGCTATTTGATTTGGTGGGATAAAATTATTCCTGCTTATTATATTAGAATATAAATCTGTATATTTCGGGTTTTCACTTTGTTTTGGATATAAGTCATAATTTTGAGTAGAGGTGAATGTTTCATATTTATCAGTTGCACTATACGTTTGTGGTTTATTGCTAGCAGTACTATAAGTTTCAATGTTTTGATAATAAGGTGTAGATGATTCTATTTCAGTAGCTGTTTCAAATTTATTAGATTCGCCATTATTTCGCCCTATTACCTGGGACTGTATCATTCTCGTATATTGATCCGGAGTCATATCACTAAAGTTAATAACTATGTCATCGCCTTCACTTGACGAACGAGATATAGACTTTTTATTTGAGTCTTGATTTGCATTTGAATTTAGACCATATTGCCATCGCCATAATGCTTTGTTTGCATCTTGTTCAGGTTCCTTAATCTCTGCTTCATAATTCATCAATAATGGTAGTGATGATTTCTCATTACTCATTGTTTTCGTTTGAGAAGGCTGAGGTTGTAGTGAGGGATTATGGGCTCCTTGAGATGCCAAAAAAGTAATTTGTGGTGAAATCGGTGTTACATTAAGTTTCGGCTTAGATTGATCCATGATTATTTCGAAATTTGACTTTGTTGGAACCTGATAACTAGGTGCAGTAACTAAATTATTTTGTGAGTTGCCTTGAGAAAAACCAAATGAAAAGGCTTCGGGAGTTTTACCCGTAAATAAGTTACGTGGTGGAGGAACACTAAACAATCTATGCCTAGTTTCTTCTCGATGTTCGTAATCATTATCTTCATTTTCCCAGGTTGATTTCAGGTGTGGTGGTTTTTTTGCTTCTTCGGCCAAGTTATACTGAATAGCCCTATTAGAGAAGTTGTATTAAGCATATGAATATTTTAAGTATTAGAAACTAAAAATGACACTTTATTTACCTTTGTATGATTTCTGGTACTGGTGGCGGTACAGGTAAGTGATCACCAGTTGCTCGGTATCCATTAGAATCGGCGACATAGTGAACTGTATATGTACGTCCGTCATCGCCGACGTAAGAATACGAGCCTTCAACTACTTGTTCTTCTTTGTCCGTGCCCATATTTTCCATGCGACTGTGTTGAACATAATGGGTTTGATCTGCCCCTAAGGCTCTGAAATTACGAAACTGCTGCTGTCATATGCCACATTACGAAATGTAAAGTAATCTAAGATTATTATTTTACTTACTCATAGCTGAAACTTCCATCTAAGTCCATTTCATTAGACAAGCGAAGTATAGGTATAGAAGGTTCAGCTGTTGATGATATGAAAGATCCTGGTGCCTGAATATATTGAGAATTTTGGTACGAAGGAGCTTTAATTTGGTCGGTTCCAGGGTCTGTTCTTTGAATCTCGCTAGTTATAATCATTCTACGGGCAGCTGGATTTTGAATCGGACTATTAGTACCACTCGCGTAGTTTGATTGCTTTATATCAACTTTTTCAAATGGTGTCTGGAAGTTTGTTTTTCTTGAATTTGTATTCCCCTCTCTCTTATCGAATATTTGCTTCATTGCAGATGTATGGTTGAAGTTAGGTTTAAATGTTAACATTCGACGATTACTTGTATTTTCTTGATCGCTGTCATTATCATCATCTTCGTAATTCGATTTTGAAGTGGACGACAATACCATAGAAAATGGGGTAGAGAATATAGATGGTCCTTTCGTTGCAGTTGGTGGCAAAAATTGAAATGGTAATTTATTAATATTATTCAAGGCATAATAAGGGATTGGTGTATGCGATTCTGGAGGCAAATAAATCGAACTATCTGAAGAAAATAATTCTGAACTGGGTGTTTGATACTTAGACGAAAATGAATATTGTTCTCGTTGAATATTTTGACTGCGTACTAACGCTAGTAAAGTAATGAGTGATATCTGAAACAATATTTTAATATTAATTGGGACTTACAAATTTCGAAACCAAAAATCCAAAATCAAGCACAATAGCACTTTCACTCACCAGCTTCATTTTATTAGAAGCTGTTATCAATTTATCAAAAATAAAATTAACGTCAAGTCTTAACACAAATAGAAAATAGACTGGTAATGAAAATGAATTCCGCATACATTTATACACACGCAACACTGTGTCCAAGCATTCGTGAAAATATCGCTCAGTTGCATTCTGGGTTTCTCTTGTCTATTAAGACAGCATTAAGAGGAATATACAATGTAAAATGCAATGACTATTTCCATTTTTGTAAGAAAATAATTGTTTGTAATCAAATATATTTGATAAAATATAAAACATTCCTCTCCTCCCGCAAAGTTTCCCTTTAATAACTTAAAGAGATTACATAATTGGCTTTTATTTGTATCTGGTCGATAACTCAATAAATTGCATATTCTTCATGATAACTTTGATGCGAATTTTATCAAAGTGATGCAATTTTCGTTGTAGTCAGTGTCATTGGCCGTTAAAACTGGTTTTGTTTATTGCTTGTATCAAAATATAAGGATTAATATAAAGATTTTTTTTTAAAATGACTGTGAAGAAAAGCGTTAAATATATGTGTTTTTTTTTGTAATTAATATATTTTATTTGTTTCAGGTAAAATGCTCTTAACTATATCGAAATATATGTGGTATGTAGAAAAACAAATATATTATTGCTATAAATTTATTTAAAATAATTACGAGTACATCATATCACACTGGTTTCTGGAGTTTATCACAAACTTATTAGAAACACTTACAGCCATCAAGTTCACAAAAAATGTCGTGACCAAGATAGTTGATATTTATTTTATGTTGAGGTAACTTGTCGAATGTTAGTAGCTATCACATAAAAACTTTTCTAATTGTTGATATAAGATAATTTATAGATCATTTTGTTCCTTAAATTGCAAGGAACGAATGATGTGAAGTGACCTTACTTGCCGTAAGACTGAGGGGGGTAGAATGTTTGTTGTTGTTGAGGGTAATAGGTCTGTTGCTGTTGCTGTTGAGGGTAGTAGGTTTGCTGAGGATATTGAGTTTGGATGGGGTTTTGGACTTGTTGGGGGGGAATTATTGGTTTCGGAGGCTCCTGTCCCTGAGGATAACCTTGTGGCTGTTGGGGTTTATTCTTCTCAGCTTCAGCTTTGGCTGCTTCCTCCTTAGCGTTCTGATCGATCGATCTATAATTACAACAAAAAAAATTGTTAATGATGAGATGAGAACGAAATTAGAATCTTATAATTACACTGTAATACATCATTTTCTGTATAAAATAACAACACCGTTTTTATGCAATGATGATGAGTATTTAAAATGATTTTTCATTCGTTCATGAATAATGTAAATATTTAGAAGTCATTACACCCATGTTAATGCAAATGTGATATGTTTTAAAAGAGAATATATCTTTATTGCGGAATTGTGGTTATAATATCATTAATAGATATTTACATATTTTTTTCTACTTTCCTGTGTCGTGACAAAGTTTATATATATATAAATCTACTTGATTTATTTACCCATTAGAACATATATCGATCGATATGCTCCATGTTAGGAGATATCCAAAACCGTTAAAGTCGTTTACCTATATTGATAAATATTTTTATTTTCATAATTTTTTAAAAATTAAATTTTTTCATAAAATAACTGCTTTAAAAGTGTTTGACGACATGACTACGGCCTACGTACAATATATGTAAGTTATATTGTTGTCAATTTGAATACTCACGCCTGGATCGCTGGAGGAATTGGAGGGGGTTTGGGAAGGTGATCGCCAACCGCGTGGAAACCAGTTTCGTCAGCCCAGTATGTGACAGAGTACACTTTGCCATCGGCACCAGTGTAGGAGTAGAAACCTTTCTTCACGATTGTTTCTTGTTCAGTATTAGGGTTTTTAACGTAGCCCTCTTCAGCGACATGAGTGCCGTCTGCGATTTCGTATCTAAAAATAAAAATATTATCAATAATTGATGTTAACAAGTATTATATTTTAAGTTAGATTATTAATTCATGAATATCACCCATAAGTAATATTTTTATATAAATCATTTAAGATCAAAAAGCAATTTAAATAAAATATTACATTTTCAAACAGAAAAAAAAATACAATTATAAAATCGACGAGATTATTCGAAACTCTAAGCTATTTTATTAGTATTTTGGTGCAATAATAAAGCCTATTCCTAATCTATACTATTTTACGTTTTAAGAAATTAATCTTTATTTTAGTAGCGAAAGATAATTTTTCCGTTAGAGCTAAATTTGATGTTTGTTTCCAAATTCAAACGTCGCTGTCGGAGGTTCCTTATTATGCAAAGTTTTAGGACCGATATCTTGAAACAGTTATCACTGTTATTAGCAATAAAATAACAGGTTTTATATTTATTTACACTTAAATTGGACAATAGCGTTTATACCGTTATTATATACTTTTAGAGATGATATAATTATCAATCGAACGCTGAATGATTTGCTTATATTAAAAATATAGGCTAATGTAAACCATAAATACTAATGGAGTTAAAAACTTATTATATATGTATTTCTTGTTTTTTTTTTTTTTTTATTCAAGAGTTGATCGTTTGATTAATTTAATGAATTAAACAAAATTTTATCAATATATTCGATTTTAAATATTTTTTAAATAGTTAAGTATTTACCCACAGGCCTACTTAACTTTTTGTCTTTATTCTTTGGTTAGAACTAACCTTGATATCAATTTTTTTTCAAAGCTCGTAAGTTTTTTTTCACTTAAAGGCCATTGACTTTGGACGAAACAAACTGTTGGATGCAATTCATAATCTCTGATAATTTAACTTGGATGGAGTTTATTTTTATTTGATGTGCGTTCAATAAATTAACATGAAAGAGGGTCAGGCCATCTCGATTTTGTGCATGTTAAAGAAGCGTTAAAAAATGACCGTCGTTGGTTAACCTTGAACAAATTAAGTTCAGGTAAAAATCTGAGGGATAAACCTAAGTCCCTTTGAGATTTATTGGGTAACACGATACACACTTGATTTTTACTTGCATTAAAATGTTACTTAGCTTTCTTTTTATTTAAATATTTAGATATCACTTATTTCACTCAGTCAATTACAAATTTGGTTTTGGTAGATATTAACCGTAACACGACTTATGCTAGGAATTATAATCAAATTACTTACTCGTATTTGTAGCTGCCATTATCGCCTAAAATCTGCTCGTTCTTGATAATGGATGTCTGAGTAGTGGTGGTGGGCGCTGTGGTTGGATTTTGATTCCAGTTGTTCCAATTGTTCTGATTGCCTGTGTTCCAATTATTTTCTGTATTCTGGGGCTTATTCCAGGAGTTTTGCGACCCAGTGTTCTGAGTATTGGTCCATGTGTTTTGGTTACCAGTGTTTTGAGGCTTGTTCCATGAGTTTTGCTGGTTGTTTATAGCATTTTGGTTACCCGTGTTTTGGGGAGGGTTCCATGTATTTTGGTTGCCTGTGTTTTGGGGAGTGTTCCATGTATTTTGGTTGGCTGTGTTTTGAGGGTTGTTCCACGTATTTTGATTACCTGTGTTTTGGGGGTTGTTCCATGTGTTTTGTTGATTATTCCATGAGTTCTGAGGCTGGTTTTGGTTCCATGAGTTTGAAGGAGCATTCGGTATAGGATTATTCCACGAACTTGTGCTGTCAGTTTGGTATGGGTTATTGTTTTCAGGTTGGTAATTATACTTTGCTAATGGACGGTCGTTTTGAACTGGATAATAGGTATTTTGAGTCGAAGGTTTTACGGAATTGTAATTACTTGGAGGGACCCACGGTTTTTGTGTAGATGGTGTCGGTGGGACATAGCTGTATCTACTAGCAGCTGGCTGAACATATTCTTGAGAATTTTGTGACTCGACTGATGCTGACGCTACAAGATCTGCTTCAATTGACTGAGGATTTGTTTCGAATTCATCTGCTAGAGCAAATGCCACAATGACGGTTATTGCGAAAAGCTGTGGACAAAATGAAACAATGTTAGTATGTAAATATTTTTATATTATATCTTCTAATTTGGTACATATAAAAATACATATTAATAATTATTAAAAAGTTTTATCCAACAGCAATAGAGTTTGAAATTCCGAAATTCTGCTTTATAATTTTTATTTTCTTAAAAATCACTTTTTTATATTATTTTAATTTTAATTAGAGATTTCACTTCGTTTTATTCTCAAATATTACAACGATTTGGCTTGGAGTTGCAAATGGAAATATATTTAAGTTCATGCAAATTTTGACACTACGATATACACATTTTATATCTCACTTCACAAATATTTAAACTCCAAGGACTCACCAGTTTCATCTTGATGTCCTTCCGAGTCCGCGCTCAGCTCGAAACTGTGACCACAAGGGGTCGCGGTACATTTTTATAGTAAAAATATCCTACGTCCTCGTGCGTATGCGCATCATACTTTGCTCACAATGACCTCACTTTGATGTCCCCGATTAGAGATGTGAATTTAGGGTGCACTTAGTCAACTTTAAATACCTAACCTTGAATGAAAATTAATACGAATCATTTGTTACAGATAATATTTCATGATTAATTAGTATTCGTTATGGTATCTGTATGATTCTGCCCTAAGTATTTTTTATCAGCATACATTAAGTTTCAAATTCGGAAGTTAGGTTTGATTTTGTTTAGTTTAACTCTCATAATTTTAATGTAAGATTAATTCTTAAATATAGCGCGAAGCATACTCTATTATTCTTTGAATGAATGGTATAGTTGAAGTGCCATTCATAAAAGTTGTAGGAGTTGCCTACGGTTGTTTGTAGTTTGTTTAACAAGTGACCAAATTAACGTGCTGAGAATTAATCTAATAAGGCTTAGAGGTCTCTTTGCAATGAAAATATGCATTTATAAAAAAATGTAAATTAGATTTGAATGTAATATGTCATGTACTAACGTTAGTTAAATGTTATATAAATAAAGTTCTTCACGTCAAGAGATGTTATAGCTATATCAACTGTTTTATTTGCTTTTGTTGTTTTGTTTTCTCGTCACTGTTCGATATTTTAGTCCTTTTTGAACTTCTTTCATGTTTATATCTATTCAATTACACAATTATTATGTCACTTATCCACCTCACAATTCACTTCTATTTTCACCTGCCTTATTGCAATCCACATAAACTAACATGACGTTCAACATATAAGAAATATTGTAGTAAAATAAATGTGATTAATATTTTCAAATAAGTTTATTTTATATTTAAACTTTCGAGCCATCTAT
Organism: Vanessa cardui; assembly: GCF_905220365.1. Classification (NCBI taxonomy): domain Eukaryota; kingdom Metazoa; phylum Arthropoda; class Insecta; order Lepidoptera; family Nymphalidae; genus Vanessa; species Vanessa cardui. The sequence goes on from NC_061135.1 coordinate 8,411,617, forward strand.
ACGTCTTAAATCGTTTGTATCTCTGTAATGCAAATGGAAGAACAATGTAAAAATATTTGACAAGGATATTGTGTAACGTGTTTTTTGCTTAAGAACGTTTTTTGCAGTTGTAATAGAACAATACGAGTATATTACAAACGAAAAAAAAAGTACTTATATATGCAATGATAATACTGATTTATTGCTTTCGATATTTTTGAGCAAAAACTGATGATAGAGTGTTTGTGTGATAAATTTACGTAGAATACCTACGGTAGTCATTGAACTGACTAGTGTTTGAAGTTTGATCACATTACAAGGAAAAAACCTATGAGTAGCGATATCAAAAAAATGGTTAAAGGCATCATTTCAAAACCTAAATTTTCGAGTACTATTTTTATATTTTATTTTTATATAAAATTACTTTTGTACTCTTTGTAAAGTACCAAACGACCAACATATTTAGTACTATATTAATAATATCTAATTGCAGTTATACTTAATTTGTAACCTTTTTTTATGTTTGCATTTACCGTAAATAAATTATTTTTGTTACTTTTGCGCAATTATAGGTATATTTTCTCTTTGCGTATTATATCGACTTCTTTATCGACAAAGAAGCAAGTAATGTTCGACAGAGCTATTGCATCGATCAACTTAAAAATGTCATTATTTTTTTAAATTCATACTAAATACAATCTTGCCTTAATAAAATGTGGTCACGTTTATTTCCTACGCTTGTTAAATACACATCAATAACTTTAAATCTTTTTATTGAAATTATAAAGTGCGAATATATTTTTTAAGTGAATTATTTACAAATATCCATACATTATTTTATTTATGTTGATTAATTTTAAAATTTATTTTATAAAATGTTTGAATCACTTTGAAATGTTTCATACGATCGTCCGAATAAAATTTGGGTATTTCTAAGAACAGTATCCTGTAATTAATTGCGTTTGGGTCGAGCGTCACGAGGAAAATAGTAATTTTCAAGAACAATATGACTTCGCTAACACCGTGTGACAACTTTTATAAAGATAGCACAGTACAGTACAGTACAGTATAGTACGGTACAGTGAATCAGAAAATTTATTGGTTATATTTTTTATCCTAATTTGGTAAATTAGCAAATATATTTACAGGAATTTATTTATGATTCAATTGTAACAACAAAACAAATTATACATTGCCTATTTTTTTAAAGAGAGTATATTGACAACCCCCGTGGTTGAGTTGTTTTCATGGGTACGCGGTTTCTATTCCCGGTCGAGTCAGTGTAGAAACAGTTCATTAGTTTTATATGTTGTATTATATGGTCTGGGTGTTTGTGGCACCGTCGTTACTTCTGATTTTCCATAACACAAGTTCAGCTGCTTAGATTGGGATCAGAGTAATGTAGGTGATGCTATCCAATATATCTATTTATTTATTTATAAACAGTTAAAAATATCGCGTTGTTGCATTGCGGATTATCTGATATAATTATAACAGATTTCTAGGCTGTATTTATCGTGATGGCACAGCGATGTAGTGCGTTTTTGTTGCCAAATAGTCGCAAAGACATTGGCACTTCAGGCGAAGCTGAGCACTTCACTATCTGTAAGCTCTCGCACATCAAAGGATTTATCGTGATGAATTTCGTTTGCGCGCTCACACTTATACTTAAGTATACATCCGAGATCATTGTTTACTCGTAGTTTGCAGCGTGTATATAGTTGTTATCTATTGTTATTTTTTTTCTTGTATGCTAATACATTTTTCCATTGGTGCTAGGGCTACTTGGTGGTAGGACTTTGTGCAAGCCCGTCTGGGTAGGTACCACCCACTCATCAGTTATTCTACCGCCAAATAACAGTACT